>NC_143018.1:102664127-103005198 GCF_055824585.1 Amblyomma mixtum
AGAGCAAACAACCCGGACCCCGTGCCTCTTGCCAATCTTCACGAGGTTGTGGGTCAATCCATGAACGTGCGGGAACCACTGCTACTTTCTCAATTTCATTGCCTTCTTCAGGTTCACCTTTTCTTCCTTGCACTCCTTTCACTTTCCGCACCAAGCTTTCACCTACGCTGCTGAGCATCGGAACGGGTAGTCCGCATTTCTTAGTCTATCAATCTGCCGCCGAAAACTTGTCTCCATCTGATGCTCACACGATTTCTTCAGAGCTGAGAAGAGAGCAGCACTCGATATTGCCCTTTCCGCGGTTTTTGAATGGCTTTGACGAAAAAGGGAGAAACTGTTTCTTCGCTTGATTTCTTGTGAAACAGCGCAACGGCATAAGGCCAGAGGACAAGAAAGGACGATACACAGCGCTGACTAACAACAGCGCTGACTACTGAAAAAACTCATAATTAGGTATGCCTTTACGTGTGATTATTTCAGAGAATGGCGCTTGGCAAAAGTGCCTGGGGAAGTTTTTTACAAAAGAGCTTAGCTCTCTTAACCATTGACGACCCTTATCAGGTGAAAAAATCAGACGATGTAATTGACTTTTTGAAGAATAACCAGGACAAACGGTTACGTGCCTTCTCAATTGACGTCAAAGACTTGTATTATTCTATCCCACATGACGAGCTGCTAAAATGTATGAATGAAGTATTTGACAGTTACGGAGCTGTTGCTTTTCAGAATGCTTCCGGTATCTCCATACAAAACTTTTTGGCCCTCTTACAAACATACCTTTAATCCACTTACGCTGAATTTGATGGGCGTGTTTTTATTCAAAAGAAAGTGATATACATAGGAGCGTGCATTTCTCCATTGCTCAGCGATTTTTACTTAGCCATGCTTGACAGGTCCCTTGAAAATCGTCTCAGTAGCTCAAATTCTGAAAAAGTTTTCCGTTTTGTAGATGACTACCTGATTCTGATAAAATCTGACGCGGTGAATTTTGATCAAGGAGTTAATGCCATTCTTTCAGTTTTTTCTGAAGTCCTCGCGCCTCTTGAAGTGACACACGAAGTACCCGTTGATGACTGCATAAAATTTCTTGACTTGACCCTGTACTTCACTGTTGCACATATGTGCTGGTCTTTTGAACCCGGGAGCAAAATCCGTTGCTTCGTACAGTTCCTCTCATTCGAAGCTCGTGAAAAGGGGAATTATAGCGTCTTGCTTCGGTAACGCCATGAAGAAATCTTGCACCCACAGGACTGCCAATAGTTTTTATTATAAGGTTCAGAGGCTCGTTACTGCAGGATACCCCCTCAACGTCTTAGCAGGAGTAGCGGAGGGGATGTTGAAAAAGTTGAAACTTTCTGCCGCAGTCGACCACAGTACTAGAAGAAAAATGTGTCTGTCATACCCTACATTCATGTTGTCTCGCATACTTTGAAAAGAATAGGTAAGAGAGCCGGAGTAGATGTTGTGTTGTCAGCTCCTGTGAAATTGAGAAGTTTGTGCGCGCGTGTAAATGGCCCCAAAAAGTCTAATGAAGGTGAACTGGTCTGCACAAAAAAGCATGAGGTTAAATTTGTGAAGTGCGTAGAGAATCTGGTTTATTCGATTCCTTTGAGTTATGGTGGTTCATATGTTGGACAAACTGGTCGTTGTTTGAACGATAGGCTGAGAGAGCACAAAAATGATGTCAAAAATGTTGCCTGCCAGATCGGTGTTCACTGTCGTGATTTTTCATGCCAGCCTCTGTATGACAAAAGCAGGATAGTTGATGACACAAAGATCAGCTGAGTAGAGAAGTTATCGAAGCCTCTGAGATCTTGAAGTTGGGTCAGAGGTGTGTAAGCACCCCTTCTGTCGCTATCTTGCAGAAAGAACATGAATTTTTGCTCGCGTGTTAGCCTTGTGTTATCAAATACGTGCCTTGTCGGAGGGATATCTGTCACGGTTCTGTGTATTTTTCTGTTGTTCAGTGTCGTTGGTGCCTTTATAAGCATGGCTTACTGACTAAACATTCTGTTGTTAGTCAGCGCTGTGTATCGTCCTTTCTTGTCCTTTGGCCTTATGCCGTTGCGCTGTTTCACAAGAAATCAGGTCAGACCAACGCGCCCATCTGTTTTTATTGTACTGCTTCTTCGCCCTAGGCTCGTACCTCCAACATAAGTGTCCAGGTTGGAATTCAAGGCGTAAGTCCAGGAATTGCAGCGAATCCTTGGATGGAAGCTCGTGGGTGAATTTCAACTCTGGGCAGGTATTGCGTAAGGTCTCCAGTACGCTATCCTTGAGTTTTCTAATAAAATTGTAGTTTACAGTCAGCTTCGTCTACGTTCTGTGTGTTCCTTTCTGTGTCTGCGTTTTGTTATTTCGGCTGTTCCCACCAAGAAATATCTCGTTAGCATCGCAGCTAGGCACTAACTCCCCGCAAATGACCTTCGGACGTTCCACTCCCTCTGGGTTATGCGACTCGTACCTCTCAGGATTGTCCTGTCGCTCCTTTTCGCACCTTTTAAGACTACCTTCTTCTTGTGCATTTCCTTGGCACTCTGCTTTCTCACTCTCCGCTTTTGCCGAAGTTACGCATCCTTCATTCCTGACTGCTTCTCGTAGCATCTCAACTTCAAGCTCCAATCTTTTCAACTCCCGTTCCTGTTCCTCTATTCCCCGCGTCTGTTGCTCTGCCTCTACCCGTTGCTCTTCTATTCTTTTCCGCTCATTTTCTTTCTCCACTCGACATATCTTTTCCCAAGCATCCGTTATCTCGCCCTCTTCAAACTCCACCTCTTCAATTTTATGGCAAATCTCTGGCTTCCGCGTACGTTGGTTTACTTCTAAACCAAGGTCAGCTGCCAACAGCAGCAATTCGTCTTTACTCAATTTCTTTAAAGCCATGGTTGGCGAGAGCCAACTACAAAATCTGCAAACTAATCACACACCCAGTGGTGAATAAATGCAGCTGATTTCTCATATAGAACCCAGTTCTAAATCATCTGGCAATACGTAGTCGCTTCAGCACTCACCCAACCGGGAGCCCTCGATGGCCACCGCGACTTCCGAAGTCACGAACTGCCAAGTCCGGCGATCCCAGATCGTCGAGGTTGCCTTTTAGCCGTTGTATTCACGCCTGGCCTTCACGCTGCACTGCGACGAAGGTGACTCCCTGAGCCACGTAGCGGAGCGCCGTTGATCCCGGATCCTCGAAGACGCTGTCTCGTCAGCAGCTGTCCACCAGCCTTGTCCTTATCCCACCGCTGCCACCAGTTTGTTCTGAGGTACGGGCTGTGGACTCGGTGAAGGCTGGAAAATGGGTCTTTATTAAAAGAATTTGACCCAAAATAAAAGAGGGCCCTAGGCCCTTGGAAGGTACAGACTGGCTCCCTGAGCAGCTGCTCTCTTCCGTTGCTGGAGGAAGACTCTCCTCGTTGACTCCCGCGCGTTTACTGCCACTTCCTCGAATGCCGTCCCCACGTGACCATGCTGCGCGTGCTCGGGAGGAAGAGTCCCTGGGCGCTGATGGTCGCGTTCTCGAGCGCCGTGTTCACTCGATCGCATCCCTAGGCACTTACGTTCGCGTTTTCGAACGCCGAACATGAGCCCCGCGCCCGCGACGAGGCCGGCACCATGCGACGCCGAGTAAAGGTCGGAACGCTCGCGGCACAAAGTCTCCGCAGCTCTCGGGCCTACAGGCCAGCAGTTTCTTGCAACGCAACACGGTACATTGAGGCATGTCAAAGAATTGGCATAGAATATAACTAAGCACCCCTGCTGCATGACTGTTTGCACAAAAAGAAGAGAGAAGAGCAGCTAGTCGCCTTGTCACACGGGCAGTCTAACCGCGGCTATGCTTAACCTCGGCTGCCAACCTTTAACTGCAGTTATCTCGAATCACGGTTCGCTGTTCTCATGTGGCTCGCCACCGTTCTGTGTTATGATGCAACAAACAAAGTGAAGCCGTGATTCGGAGTGAAGCGACAGTTGCAAATACACGGCTAACGAGCTTATTTAAAGTTGTATGAATGCAGTGCATAGCTGTTGTTTGTGAGTTGAGACACTACTACCCCATTCGATATGGTCGTGGATCCTTGTTATCCGCTGAGGGAGACGCAAATTTGCAACGGTTTCATGTCAATTTAATTTTGTTTAACATCATTTGGCATATCTAATGCCCCATGTCCTCGCTGTCGCTGACAGCAACCAGAAAAGCGTGCGGATGCCAATAATCGAACAAAATCACGCGAAAAAGATTACATCAATGCGGCCTTATTTTTACTACGTGCTTTCCGTCTACTTCTTGCGAGGAAACAAATCACCAGCTGCATTTATCGCTCCGAGAGGACAGTCCACGGCAAAAAAAGGGCTTGTTGTCTTCACGTTTCAAAACCTGCAAAGAGAAGTAGAAGACTAATTTTGCTTCTAAGGTATCACGCGCGTAATAAAATTTCTTAGCAAGAAAAACAAGAAGCGGCACTGTTTTATAAATCAAAGATCATGTCACAGTGACCGGAAAACTTTACCTCTTCTCGTGCACATCACCGTGAGAAATTAACTACCACTGCACCTTCCTTACCTGTATTCCCAGAAGTAATACTTTTGCTTTTAGTTTTGTCATTCTCCCACTGTATTGGTCTTCATAGCCGAAGCCGCTGTTTTTTTTTTTCTTTCTAAACTGAGCCCACACAGCCTGCCGCTCTGCTCTCAGATTGGTCGTATTCAAAGAGCCGCCAGCTATTTGTTCCTTATCTCTCATTTATTCCTACACACGCAGAGAAACTAACCTGTTTAAAAGACGTGCGTTCGCCACTGTCGACAAATAGGCACTTATTTACAGTGAAACTTTGCAACAAACGTTATTCTATGCGCGCTCAACGCTGAAGCAGTTCTGTCTGCATCACCTCATTGGATATGTTGAGGAGCCTCCTCTAGGTCATGATATGAGTGAATACATGTTTGTATATGTGTATAAACCATTTAAGCTCTGGAGACTGTCAGTATATGTCAACTATAGAGCTGGGCTGTCTTCTATAATGATCTATTCCATCTCCCATTTCATATTACTGTGACGTCAATGTGACCAAAGCACCACCAGGTAGGCAGGAAGCCGCTAATCACAGAAAGACGATGTGGTCGTGGCTCAAACGCTAGCCAAGATAGTCTGCCGCTTCCAGTCCGGCTGACTCACACGGACCAAAGTGCTCCAATTTGTGGGATAATCGACGCCCGGTTTCTTTGCTGAGGGGTGTTAAACGAGTCGTCGTTCTCCGCAATTCGCGGGCGTAGGCACTGGTCGGCAAATATGAAATGGGCTTAAGATGCCTTTATGGAAGTAGGTGGCTTCATGGGCATGATTCTGTCACGACCAGCGTGACGCCTGTTCGCACGCTGTACAACAATGTGGAAGATGGTCTTAACCCCAATACCTTTATAGGGATTTAGCATGATGCTTTAAAGTACGCCACTGCTTGCGTTCGGAACATCAAGGAAGCTGGCCGGTGTAAAAGACCTTGAAGAGCGTGTGATATAATTATGACTTTTGCGAACTGAAACTGATTGCGCGGTCTTTTGCGCATTCAGGAGGGCCTTGGTGTCTCAAGGGTTAGCACTGGCTCAGTGCGATCTAGTTTGCGTGGCGTTGGATACTCCTCGATTGTCCTCACTTAGATGAACATTATTTATTTATTTATTTCTTGTGACAATATCTTGATATTCGAATTCGTGACATTGAATTCGTGACATTATCTTCTAGATTCCTTGAGCAATAACATGCGGTGCATGGCTTTGAATATCTGGATTTGCGCATTGACAGCAATGTCACAAATTTCAGCGTATTTTTGAAAAAAGAAACAAAAACAGCGCTGCACGGATGCCACTTGCCGGCGCGCATCGCAAAACAGGGGAGAAGGAAACCCCGCAGAGCGCCTAGCAGTGTGTGTGTGGCTGCCCCCTTCCACTATCGCTCGCCGACGCGACGCGGGGGGGGGGGGGGGGGGGGGGGATTTCGTCAGCCATGACGTCGAAACTTCTCGAATGTCGGAGACATTTTACTCGATGTTGGCGGAGAGGGCATAGCCTTGCGTGTGCTAAGAGATGCCCGCTCCCTCTTCACTCGGCGTCGGCGGCGGCGCCAGACCCGCAAAATCTGGCAGCAACTCGAAGCCACTCCCGCCGGTTGACCAATGGGGAAGCGCGGCCGGAACGAGAAGAGAAGGAGACTGTACAGCCAATACTGTGTGTTCGTGCGCGCCTGCATTGGCGCGAAGAACAGACAGACGTGGAGTAAGCCCCCATAAGAAGAGAGTTGACCACTGTCGACTAGCCTGAGCTGCCGCTTAAGCTTCAGAGAAGCACGCCCGCTGGACTCCCGGGACAACACCACTCGAATAGCCACGTACCGACGAGGCAGCGCGCGCCAGTATGCGGGACGGCACCGTCGTGAACCTCTGGTCGTCGGTCTGTCGCAGTCGGACTGTCGCCTCTCCCTTGTGTTAGTGCATTTTTAGGTGCAATATTTCATTTGTATTGTATTCTCTCTGAAGTGTGATTTTGCACGAGTTGCATTGTTTTGTTATTCACTTTGTACGGGCTCGTACTAGTGACTGTAAAACCCTCTGTACCGTCTCATTGCTTTATAAACTTTGTTTTGAAAGCTGGGCAATAAACGAGCAAAGCTCTTGTCACTTGGTAGCTGGCCTGCACTGAGCTTGCCACGCTGAGTCGAGGGCATCTCCTTTGTGCCCGAGATCGCTACCCCCACACGCTCTAAGGATGTCTGGGAACGCACGCTAAAGTGCGCGAAGTGGTGATAATAACCCACGGCATAAGAAGGAACAGAGTGCCTGAGTGGCTACCATTGAAGCGCTACAGGTCGCTATGCTTAGAGTTACTGCTGGGTGCTGTCCCGAATTACTAGTAATCCTAAGAACCATCTTGAAGTCGAGATACACTTTTCACAGCATTTTGATGCTTATACATCCAGAGACAGTTGGTGTGGCAGGCTTCTTAGGCTGTGTGCAGTTATTTGGACATTAACAGAGCCTGCTTACTAAAAAGCACATTGCAGGAGGGTGCAAAATTTCTATTCCTGATTTTCCATGCTAAAAGATATCTGAAAAGTTGTCAACTAAATGAACATGGACCGGGAGCAATAAAAAGTTTCATGGCGAAATTTACCACTAAAACTCCCAACGACTCGCC
Source organism: Amblyomma mixtum (assembly GCF_055824585.1). Classification (NCBI taxonomy): domain Eukaryota; kingdom Metazoa; phylum Arthropoda; class Arachnida; order Ixodida; family Ixodidae; genus Amblyomma; species Amblyomma mixtum. Next base: position 102,671,310 of record NC_143018.1, read on the forward strand.
AGATTGTTGTCATAGGGAGAGGACAAGGTCCGGGTAGAACAATAAAGGAAGGCCAGTCGTGGGCTCGCCAACTTGAATTCCGCCATCAGTAGCTGCAGTGTGCTCCGCCTTTAAATGTCTATTTCAAAACCATGCCTCGAAACTTGCGCATTACTTACCGCTTAATCCTCCTTTGTCTGCATGCAGGTTACGGAGTTTCAAACTTGAAACCATAAACTGATGCGGCAAATTGGCTGAAGGCGCCGTCATTTTGATCCAAGCATTTCAGAAATGTTACTTCTGGAAAGCACCGGAGGAGCTACATGCGCTTATCTAAGTTAACATCAAAGTTGATTCTTGAACCACATGGAATGCAATAGGCAGGTTACCTCAAAAATAAAAAAAAAATCGGCTGCATATCTTGTGGAGCTCTGGGGGCCCCTTGACCAAAACGCTGCTAGAATTCAGTGTGGGGTCTACAAAACTGAGTAAAGCAGGGACCCGAAATCAAGCGATGTGTCAAGCATTTGCAACGGTTGGATTTAAATTATCAGTAGTACTCGTTTTACCTACATCTGTATTCTTTCCTCATGAGGTGGAACAAGTGCACCTGAATCACAGCATAGAATGAGTATAACGATCGAGGCAGTTGTCACAAGCGGATCCCGAAACACGTCCGGCGACACTTCCACCACCGGGGCGTGATTCTGGATCCGGCAAACGTTTCGTTCGCATTGCTGCATCCTGAAGGCAGAGGCTTCATACCTTCCGAAGAAAGACCGCTTGCATGCAAATAACGTTTCAAATTTACAACCGCGAACATAAGCCGAATTTTCCGACTGGAAAACGTCTGGTTTTCTTGTACGTACGATATGTTCTGAGCTGTACTACTCGGAAAGAGAGATATTTTATTGAATACAGGGGCAGTGTGTCTGGTTGCGTAACCTGGCATGCTATTACTCGGAGGAGCAGCATTCGACACATAGATTGTGGGAATATGGTTTTTCTTCGAAGTTATGTTTAGTTCGGTATTTCAAGCATAAGCTTACTTAATATTAAAAAGCAGTTTCCAGGGATTTTACGTGCCCTGCATCCGGACACTGAGCCACAATATGTGAAAAGGAAGTTCGCTAAGAAAGCCGTTGGAACTTGAACGAAGTTTTTGATCCTGCCGGGAAGCAAGACTGCGGACATATGAGCACCAGAACCCAGAGAAGAAACACAGAAAAGCTTGGAGGCATCTTGGTTCTTCTCCATTCCACTTTGAGACAAACCAGGGAGTTTTGGCCGGCAGTTAAAGATCAGTGATCTGTAAAGGTGGGGGTTGAGGTTGATTTTGTTTGCCCTTGGACAAACATCAGTCTTCCTGAAAAGAACGTTCCTGCATATTGATCTGATATTCAGGCAGCATCACTCCGAGTGCTGAAACAGCAGTCCATGGTGCTATACGCGGTTCGCCCGACTCTGCCGATATTCTTCTGTTAGCAAACTGTGTTTAAATTTGAAAAGCCTTAAACCTGCTTCGCGTTATGGCAGAAGACTGCATGCTCTTTGAGCGCGTAGTTATTTCCCGTTCACTCGAAGCAAACCTGTACCAAGAACTCCTCTATCGAAGCCGTAAATGCTTGTTCCACATCTTTTTATTTTGTGCGGCATCTCCGCACTCCTGCCCGGCCACCGTGAATAGACAGCACTCCTGGTGCGACTATATCACACTTACTATAATAGAAAAAAAAGGTCGAGGGGTCGAAAGGGGGACATTTCAGTTGTGATCTGGACGGGCTAACTCGCCTATGCTGCAGCTTATGCCATAATCACGTCTTCATACATATTATGGTCAGAACACCCGCAATGAATGCACAAAGAGTGACATAACTGACACACACACATATACGAGTCGTTTCAAGGAAGGCTAAGTAATTTTCACAAATGGGCTGTTTGGGGAAAGAATATGGCTTTTGCTGCATAGTATTATAATAATACCTAGTCTTGGCGGACACCAGAAATCCGTTGAATAGTCTTAAGTAGTGAGCTGGTTAAAAAATTTCTGATATTCAACTTTATATCTATGACAGTTAGGCAGCAGCTAGGCAATCAGAGATCTGTAGCCGGTCGTTAGTAATCGCCATATCATTTTTTAGAATAATGAAAACGCGATTATCCTCGGCGCTATGGGTCGACGAAAACTTGGCTGCATCGTGCCAAAATACTTTCGCTTTCGACAACCATGCAGGCAAAGTTACCTTCCCAGCGCACGTAATTAGTAAGAAAAAAAAACTTTGTCCAACCCCAGCGCCAAGGGTAATCGCGTTTCCAAATTATAAAAATTGACATCGCCGTAACTAACGACCAGCTACAAATTTCTTATTGCAAGCAGTTGCCTAGCAGTGATAGGTAAAAAGTTAATTATCAGAAATTAATTAACCAGTTTACTACTTAAGACAATTCACCGGCTTTCCGGTGTGCGCCAACACTGGTAATACTCTGCCGCAAAGCCATATTTTTGCCGAAAAAACCTATTTTTGTACGTTGCTTAAAATCTCTCCGAAGCACCTAGCATATACAGTGCGTTTCACCTTAAGTTTAACACAATTTCACAATGTAGGCTTTTTGAGCTACAAGGGGCTTTTTCGGCATAGCATCACAATACAGCTCATCGTGCTAAATAGTAGGCTGTTTAAAAAATACTGAATATTAACTTTCTAACTATTACCGTTAGCCTGCTTAATTATTGAGAGGCATGTAGCCCAGCGTAAGTAATATCGATGTCATTTTTTTTAATTTGGAAAATGTGGTTAACCTCGGCGCTGTGTCTCAAGAAATTCTGATTATTTCACGAGATACGTGCACTGGAGAATTTTGTTTGCCTGAAAAATAGTCGAAACGTCGGGCATTTTGGCGTGATGTAACATAATTTCTTTGGCCACAGCGCCGAGTGTAAGCGTGGTATCAATATTTAAAAATGTATGATATCGATATCACTTCCGGAGGGCTACACGCCTCTCAGTAATTAAAGACCCTAACAATAATAGTTACAACGTTAATCACTCAGTATTAGTGAACCATCCTACTACACAACTGCCAATGCTATGTCGGAAAAAGCGCTCTATTTAACTCAAAACGACTATTTTCAAAATTTGCCTAAATCTTAGGTCAGACCTCCTGTGTGTATATACCAACGAAGGAATCCAACAGTAAATGAAAACAAGGAAAACACAAAACAATGTTTCTTTCTTTTATTCTTCCTTTAACTCATGCTGTTAATCAATGTGAAATTGGTAGTGTAATTATTTTGTTCATCAAAGATAATTGATTACAAAGAAGAAAAAAAAAACACAAACCGCCAGCGCCACCGTACCCACGACCTACGAATTTCTCTTATGGTGGTCTGCCAACTGAGTAAATGCAATACAGAAACCAATTCACGGAAGATATCAGCCATGCGGAGAAATATAAGTAATGGATTATACGCTAGGGCAGGTGAAAGAGTAATTCGCTTGTTTTGGGTGCTCTTGCAGCATGCGACAATTTCTTGTGCTTGCAGCGAGAGTTCTGTTATGCAATTTTTTTTTGCTCTCAAAACTCGTTGTTTTTATAATTTATTTCTTTTTTGCATAATTAGCTGAATTGAAAAGATTTTTAGAGGTTCATGCATATGCTCTGTATGCGCGAAATTAATTTTGTCGCTGGTGCGTTTGCTGCCTAAACATTCTCAATTAAAAATTATCTGAAAGTTCTCGGCAACGTTAACATTCCACAGAACAAACCTTTCGGTGAATGTTCTACAGTGTATAAAAAAAATTGTTCCTTCTTAAATATAAGTTCACCGTATTGGAAAAGCCTGAACGGATTTTGTCGTGATGTAAAACGATGCCGTGCAGAGTGTTACACGATGAGGCTTGCACTAAACAAACAGCTTTTAACGAGGTCACACTGTTGGCGTAGGATGATCTGGCAGCTGCTGCTCTGTAGCCGCAAAACCTCATTCTTACATAGATGACAGTTTATTCGCGATAGAGCAAGGACTTTTCAGAGCTCGTGACAGTGTGTCCATCATAATATACATCCAGTTAGATCGGTGAACACGATGCCACCTCCTGTGTCCGTCTGTGCCTCTAAGCGCCGTTATTAGGGAAGAATGTTGGGGCTTGATGGTGCTGCGTAACTGGCAGCTACATTTTAACCAGCACTAAAAAGAGCACAGAAGACAGCGGAAAGGAATCGAAAGGACACACAAGATATAAATTCACTGAGTGGATACCTGGCGTGTGCCCTGTCTGTTCTTCTTCGTTGTCCAATGTGTTTTGCTTTCGGGCTAGTTACAATGAGGCAACCCGCTGTAAGTACCGTGTGTCGCTAGAGTAACTGATCTGGTGGCACGTAGGTGCAGCTGCAGGTTCCGCGTTCGTAACATAAAAATGGCTTTAATGGGCCTTTTAGGCCGAAAAAAGATGCCGTAAGCGCTACTCTTCGACTGTGCCTTGTAGAGCACTAATAAATCTCGTCAATACAGCGACGAATGTGGCCAGGCGAATGGTGAACTGTTGGGCCCCCTGGCACATTTTCTCGATCGAAAGAACGCTTAGGCGGCGCAATACCTAAAAGACGACGGAGGGGCGCAAAACGGCAGGGCCCTCTGCTCGGAAAGATACTTGGCAAAGTATCAAACTGTTGCGCAAGTTGCGGAAGTTTTTGACTGAAAGAGCGCTAAGACAAGGACCTATTAAAGACGACGAGCAAGTTGCTGTGTTTCTTCTTTCATGAGCGCTTTTTTCAATCGAGAATATCCACCGTACCGCCCAACAGTAGGTCACTATGAGGTATTTGAATTTTATATTAGCCTCTGTGGAAACAAAGATAAACAAAGTTTAGAAATGGCTGAGTCGAGCAGGTTTTTCCAGGGTACGTTCGCTGCATGCTTCGGCGCCTGCATGTGCGCTTTGCAAGCTACTAGAAATAGAGCGCCTACGGGATGGTAGAGGATTTACTGTTTAATCACAGCCATAAAGAATTGACAGTATAGCTCAGGGAGTGCGACCAGAAGATAATAGAATGAAGCTGTTCTTTGCGCTGGTGATACTAAGAATGAAAGGAAAAAGTAAAATTGGCTGTGGCTAAGCTTGGTTAAGCCCGGTAATTGCGAAAGCAATATCCGTAGCTACGCCATGGTTCAGCTGGTAGTGTAGCTGGTGGTGGTACTTGTCGGTAGACTTGTGGTGATGCATCGGTTATACAATCGAATGCAATGCAATCTAATCCAATGCAATCTAATCCATTCCAATCCAATCATATCATATCATATCATATCCAATCCAATCCAATCCAATCCAAACCAATCAAATCAAATCCGCTAGGCGCGCGGCGGCGCGGCGGGCGCAGGAGTTGGGCAGCAGCTACCAAGCGCGGCCTCGCCTCGCGACGGCACAAGTTGGAGCCCTGTAGCAAAGCAGACATTTGGGCTAGTTGGTGTGAATTCATGATGGAAATCTTAGTTGCGAGTCAGCGCTTGTAGTGTCTCGCCTCTTTTCTGTGTTTTCCGTCTTAGTTAGTCTTAGTTTGCGTTGTTTTTTTTTCCACCATGGAGCCCTGCTCTTGCAGCTGTGACGTCCCACCGCTAGGCGCGCCGCGCGCGGCGGGCGCAGGAGTTAGGCAGTAGCTACCAAGCGCGGCATCGCCTCGCGACGGCACAAGTTGGAGCCCTGCTCTTGCAGCTGTGACGTCCCACCGCTAGGCGCGCCGCGCGCGGCGGGCGCAGGAGTTAGGCAGCAGCTACCAAGCGCGGCATCGCCTCGCGACGGCACAAGTTGGAGCCCTGCTCTTGCAGCTGTGACGTCACACCGCTAGGCGCGCCGCGCGCGGCGGGCGCAGTAGTTAGGCAGCAGCTACCAAGCGCGGTCTCGCCTCGCGACGGCACAAGTTGGAGCCCCTGGTTTTTGCGGCAGATGGTATGACGTTATAGCAGAGGTCAAGCTAAAGGTCAATGGTAGCTACCGTGGCCTCGCCACGCGAGGAGCTCAAAGTGAAAGTAGCATTGCTTTCGCAATAAAAAAAAAGAAACAATTCGGAAAAAGATTACATTTCTAGGCAAGAACCAAACTTGCTGTGCTATCTGCCGCGTCATATGCTGAAAATAGAAAGAACAACCACGATAGGCTCGACTGGTGATGTCGTTTGTCTGTTCGCCGTTATGGGTATAAATCATAGGGTCAACTGGGACCAACTTACATGGATACGTATGTCTGATGTCGAGGCCATACAGAGGTCTGCAGTTTAGAGCCACTTCTGGAATGTCGTTTGTCTGTTCGCCGTTATGGGTATAAATCATAGGGTCAACTGGGACAAACTTCCCTGGATACGTATGTCTGATGTCGAGGCCATGCAGACGTCTGCAGTTTAGAGCGAAACACCTTTTTGACGGTCGCGTGATACACTTTGATAGGTTAATGACGCAGTCATGATAGCGTGCCATTTATAGCTGTGACTACTTTTTTCACTGGAGCGATGCAGTTCAGCGATTTCGTTATTGCCTTCCCTCGTCTCGTGGTGCGGCCGCTGCCCACTCGTGAGAGGTAGGATAGACACCCTTCTTCACTCCTTCCCCACGTGCGGAGTATTTCTAGCCCAAAAACACTTTGTCACATTGTTGTAATAAAAAAACTTATGCACACAACAGCATCGCTATTGCCTACGAGTCAGTCAGTATTGAAGTACTCGGGAACAATTGCCGACTTTAGAGATTTTTACTTTCATAAATACTCAGTGGTCTTACGTTCCCTCTCCTGAATAATGGACAATTTATAGATATTAAAGCAATATAAGGAGAATGAAATACTGAGCATGGTTGCACCTGCCACCGTACCGTTTCAAGGGATTACGGTCTTGACGTATATATGCGCGCGCACACGCATCTACACACACACACACACACACACACACACACACACACACACACGCGCGCGCGCACACACACACACACACACACACACACACACACACACATACATGCATATGTACATGCATACATAATCATACATACATACAAGCCCCCTGACATACATACATGCATACATACACCCACATACATACATACAAGTCCCCTGACGTGAGCACTTGCGTTCAACACCAGAAAAAACGAATTTTCAGAGCTCCGTCACTCAACACTGTAATCATGGTACTTTAATACAACGGCAGGTGGTCATTTATACGTGAGTTGCGGTTTTTGTTACCTAGTACGATCGAGAAGCTGCCAAAGAGTCTGCATATCAATTTGCAACAGTAACGCATACTCCGAAATTTCAGCAATTTATTGGCGCGTATAAGCACAAGTTGTAAATGAGCTCATTCGAAGTTCCTTCCTCACAGTATCTTTTTCACGCACATTTTTTTTCCACATTAAAAACGATATAGTTCATGCCGTAGTGGCTGTGCCGTAACCACAGATTGTGGACAAGCGCACTTTTCTCCGCGAAGTTGTTTAGGAGCGTATTTCTTGCATATATTGTAACCTTCCACCGTAACAAACATTACAACCTCTGATCTCCCCTCGGAAGGTTTGCATTTTTTTTTTGCTGTCATCAAAAACATTCCCCTTTTGCTTTCTGAGGCAGTCTTCGATGCGAGCGATGGACCAACTTTAAAATCTCACACACAGGAAGAAGGGATGAGTACCCTGAATATTTCTACAAATTAAACGCAAAGATTTCTGCATAAGAACATCATTACTAGGATTTTTAGAATGCTCATCGAAGGGTTCTGCTCTTCTAAGGAATTCTAGAGCTGTGCTCCAGTTGAAAAGAATCACTCCCGATTTTCGGTCAGGTGTCAAGCATCGAAATTATTTATATAATGCGTCACAACATCGTGAGATGAAAATAAAAGATAGCGTCAATCCTGTGGAGCGGAATTACTGTCCACGAAAGGGCAGTTTTGAGAGCCTCTTTGCACGTGGCGTAACCAATAGGAAAGCTCTTGCCTAGATGCACGTTGTTGCATTGACCAATAAATCCAAGATACCCCAGTCAACGACGGCACGCTGCGAGCTGGCGTGGGAAGAACGCTCCGTGAGAAGACCACAAGAAATCTCGTGTTCTACCGAAAAATTAAGGCTTTTAAGGACTGCATGCTGCTAGAATTCACAGGAACGCTTTTGGTGCACTCACTAACCGGAGAGCCTTTGCTTACACGTTAGCGTTGAGAACATCCAGAAAATTGCTTTTCAGAGGAAAGTTGACAACCACACCACAGGACAGTAAAGACCGCATCACAGCGGTAGCAACGCCAGTCTAAGCAATCGTACAATGCACACAAAGGCAACGGCTCAAACAACCCTTATAAAAATGGTCTATAGACTTTCTATAGACTTTTTATAGACTCTACAGCCATCCTATAGACTTTTCCTTTTGTCTATAGACAGTCTATAGAAAACCTATGGACTAAAGTCTATAGCTGCTTCAATTTCCTTTTGTCTATAGACGGTCTATAGACTCTCTCTAGACTAAGGTCTATAGCCGCCTCAATTTCCTTTTGTCTATAGACCCTCTATAGACTAAGGTCTATAGCTGCCTCATTTTCCTTTCGTCTATAGACTGTCTATAGACTCTCTATAGACTAAGGTCTATAGCTGGCTCAATTTCCTTTTGTCTATAGACGGTCTATAGACTCGCTATAGACTGAACACTATAACTACCTCCATTTCCTTTCGTCTATAGACGGTCTATAGACTCGCTATAGCCTAAGGTCTATAGCCGCCTCAATTTCCTTTTGTCTATAGACTGTCTATAGACTAAAGTCTATAATTGCTTCAATTTCCTTTCGTCTATAGACGGTCTATAGACTCGCTATAGACTAAGGTCTATAGCCGCCTCAATTTCCTTTTGTCTGTAGACTGTCTATAGACTAAAGTCTATAATTGCTTCAATTTCCTTTCGTCTATAGACGGTCTATAGACTCGCTATAGACTAAGGTCTATAGCTGCCTCAATTTCCTTTTGTCTACAGACTGTCTATAGAGTAAAGTCTATAACTGCTTCAGTTTCCTTTCGTCTATAGACGGTCTATAGACTCGCTATAGACTAAGGTCTATAGCTGCCTCAATTTTCTTTTGTCCATAGACTCTCTATAGACTAAAGTCTATAACTGCTTCAATTTTCTTTCGTCTATAGACGGTCTATAGACTAAGGTCTATAGCTGCCACGATATCCTTTCGTCTATATAAGGTCTATAGACTCTCTATAGACCAAGGTGCTTCAATTTCCTTTTGTCTATAGACGGTCTATAGACTCTCTATAGACTACAGTCTACAATTATCTCAGTTTCCTTTCGTCTATAGACTGTACACTATAGATAGTCTACTGCCTATAGACCAGTCTATAACAATCGTAATTTTATCTAACAATGTTCGATACACTGACTTTCGACTAATACCCCTGTCACACGGGCATTTCGAAGGCCCTCGAATCGATAGTCTATCGACTCGAAGCGCTGCTACACGGCCAGTTTGAATGGCCATCGAGTCAATAGTCTATCGAGTCGACGGAGCAGCCCGGAACTCTATCGAGATTTCGAGGGCCTTCGAGCGTCGCCCAATGTTGCTAGCATTGCTTCGAACGACAACAAACATGGCGGCGCCCTTCAAAGCCGGACCCCTCGCTTCGGACCGAATTCTCGTTGTTGCTGCCTTTTTCTGTCCGTTCACTGGTCATAAATGGGGCACCGGTCTTTCGCTTCGTCTCATCTTGCCTACAAGAAAACGTACAAGTGATAAATTTGCTTTATTTTTTATTTAGAGTGACGATTCTGCCGCTGCTAGGCCTAAGAGAGTCGGTTTGTTGACAGTAATGGTTTCCGTTTTCACCACCAGATGGCGCCACTAGAGGCTGAGTTTATTTGCGCGTCTCTGCTATCATACGCTGAAATAAATGTGGAATGCGCCTGCGTTTAGCGTACGTAAGCGTGCATACGCTCGTGTTACGTAGACAGCATAAATTTATGCTCTTTTCTCACTGTATCTGTGTACGCCGCGAGCGGTGACGTGGTGCGCACAGCGAGAAGCTGCAGCGGCGCGGCCGTTCCAACTCGCCCGGGCGTCAACAGATGAGAACAGGTCCTAGTTTTTGCGGCGAGCGAATCCGCTTCGCTTGCCGGATTTTTGAACAAGTGTGAACGCGCCTTATGACTTCAAGAAAGTGTATTTCAACATTTAGTTAAGTTTCGTCAATATATTTTTGTTATTTGCGCGAAACCGAACGTAGCGATTGTGGCGCCACACGAGCTTGGCGTAAGACGCGAGAACCATTTCAATGGCCATTGAGATTTGCCGTGTAGCAGCTCCACAACTCCCTCGAGTTCGATGGCGATCGAAAATCTCGATGGCCCTCGACCCGATGGCCATTGAAACTGGCCGTGTGACAGGGGTATAAGTCCAGAACAATGTCAATTCATTTTTGCACTGCATGTTGAGGGGACCTGCATCTAGTGACCGCAACTATGTCGGGAGTCCCCCACCTCCTTCGCTATTACGGATATTAAAAAGTATTGCGTAAGGCCATTACGACACCCTCCTGTATATTGTTTTCAGGAGCATTGACAAGCTCCTTTTCGTTATACCCTGACGTATATTGTCAATACAATTAGATATTAATGCTAACAAGTAAGCCGAGGAAAGGCAGCCGTTCTTGAAGTAAGGGCGCCCGCAAACTGTACTACATCGAACGAATACGCTGTCCCTTAATGGAATCGCTCTACACAATTCCATTCCATCTTTCGATCGTTACTGTCCAAAGCGCTGAAATCAGAAACATTTCATCAAAGGTTCTACATTTCTCTTTAAAACGTCCTGAAAATAAAGGGGGAAATGCGGGTGTGAGAATTCAAGGAAGCCCCATGCCTTAGAAACACTTTAGATTAATCTCAAAGAGCCTGGTCCTCTGTGCGATTAACATCTGCCATTTCTACCTTTGCAGTTTGTATTCACGTGAATAAGTGCTGCGACGCAACAATCACAAAGCCAGTATTTTTTCGTTCCTACCCTTTCACCTGTTGCTTCGGAGCCGATGACACGCTGATGTAGCGCATATCAGTTCTCTAAACACGAACACACGCAAAAAAGACGTTATGCTATGCAACCTTATAATTATTATTTGAGAATTGTACAACATACTATTCGGTGGGAGATGCGGCGCGTATACCGACAAGAAGTTAGATTCCGGTTCTGTTTTCACGAAAACAGTAGATTTCTAGAGGGTAAGCGAAGAATTTAAGCTTATAAACCAATTGCCTTCTGTGGTCTTGAATATCAGATCAAGCTGGACACGGCAAGAGTGCGAGCGATAAAAATACGACCGTGAAATGGGTTTCTGTTTCACGTTTTACCCATTTTACCGCGAGACGGCGGAAAATCATTCGGGCTGCAAACAACCCTGTGCGTGGCTGCATCAATGGCGTTGGCGTGTTTTTCGCGGATTACGTTTTCTTCAAAATCCAGCTTCATCGTCCGCTTACGGTAAGTCTACACGTTTATATTTTATTCATTTGGTCTCCTAAACCACTCTAAGCAGAGCTGTGTGTGCAGAACAGATTATGTGCGCAGTTACAAACGTCCTTTCTTCGTTTCTGAGGCGGAAGCCATCGGGTTCTCGACTAATGCCGCTTATCTCTGTCCCGCTGTCTTTACTAACGCGCGGAAAGGCAGTCTGTGCGATGCCCTTGAAGCCGCCCCTCGCGAGCTGTCTACTAGATTTTTCGTGTTTCAAGGTAGATGCGCGGCCAGAAATGTCGTTTAGCCTCTGAATGACGGCCGAAATGGAACTGTGTGTTAGTTAGCGCCGTGTGAGCTCAATTTACTTTGCACCTCCGAAAACGTACTTACATACAGTCTCGTTCAGTGGTGGATTACATTTATTTTCTTATCTTTGTGTTATCGCCTCTCTGGACCATGGAGTGCTGTTCTTTTTGAGGTGTGCATTGCTTGCTACGTATGGACGCTCGCTCGGTGCGCGTCGTGGACGCCGACGTTTCAGCAAAGGTGTCTTGTAACGCTATAGACTGGAGCGCGAGACGTTTGTCAAAGTTGTATTCAAGAGGCGCTGGAGAAATGCTTATAGTGTGATGGGTAAATAAAATTCGTTGCCAGCGCGAATGGCCGTCGTGCTCAAACACCGCGAAGAACCCACGAGCTCCATCCCGTCTCCCCTTCGTTGCACACGTACGGATTCCTCCATGTCTGTCATCAGAGCCGTTGGCCGCCCCCGCTGGCCTGCGGGCACTTCATTTTGAAAGCTGTTTAAAGGTCATCTCGACAAGAGCTGGCTTACATTTCGTTCCCAGTGGTTCATTCATGAATTCCGCTCACGCGTGCACCGATTTCTAGAATACCATTTGCGCGAGAGGCAAAGTATGTGTTACTGATTTCAGACTGCTACATTACGAAAGCGCCGATGTGACTCGCCGCTTATTTGCGCCTAAAATTAAATTAAGCTCTCGTGTTATTATAGCTGCGCCTGTTGAAGGCGTTAATTGTTTCATTGAAATACTTCCTACTTTGAGCACGTTCAATGCTTTCGCTGATTTTTCTAGCAGCGTTGGGTTAGGCTGCCTCCATGCAAGAAACACACCTCTTTACTGCGCTGTTGGAGCTGCACTTGAAGGAAAAACTAAGTGAATTTCAGGCGGTATTTTATCGTGACAGTAATTTGCTGTCTCAACCTCGCGACTGCTTTTGAAACGGCGCAGCTGCAGCCTCTGTGTGCTGTATTAGTTTTCTGAATAATGAGCGCGGCATGGAAGCGCTGGAACCCGCTTGTTTCTAAGAGCGCGCGCAGATGTACGAGTATGCTGTTCCGTCTTTGTGCTTCAAGTTATAGGCGCAAATCTGTGGTGAACTGGTTGCTTTTGCCTGCTGGTTTTGTATAGCTTGTGCCCGTTTGAGTACCGGCTTACGTACACTCGGCCAAATCTTTAACTGGCTTAGGTGTTGCATCGCTAAATGCACCTGCAAAAAGGTGCCTTTTGGCTACACTGCTGGCATATTCATGTTGTAATTTGATGCGTGAGATGGCATTTCATAGTTTCTTTTTGTTAATATAATGTTTGAGTGGAGTACTTGCATGTTTAGATCAAAGTTATCAGAAATATTCATCGTCTGCCGCTACGAAGAGCCGAAACAAGCGGAATACGCAGCAATGGTTATGGTGGTGCATTTGCACTAATCTGGGTAAACGACTTGTCCGCCATGAAACGAGTGGTACTTTACCCAGAGGATGAGGCCATATGGACAAGATCCATTGCTGCGTATGCCGCTTGTTTCAGTTGTTCGTAGTGGCAGACGAATGTTTCTTGATAACGTTGATCTAAACACGCAAGTACTGCACTCAAACATTATATGAAAAAAAAAGGAACCACGAAATGACATTTCACTCGTTAAATTACAGCATGAATATGCCAGCAGTGTAGCCGAACGGCACCTTTTTTACAAGGTGCATTTAGCGATGCAAAACCCGAGCCAGTTAAAAATTTGGCCGGGTGTACCAGGCTTAATTCACGCAGGGTATTCTGAAGCGCTTCTTCTATAGCGGTTATAAGAATATATGCTGCAATATTCTCCTTTTTGGATACCTCTGTAAGGTGCAGTGAATCTGTAATTTAGGAGGTGGCATTCTTAACAGCTCCTTGCGAGTCAATGCAGATATGTGGCACAATTGTTCGAAGTCTTCTGTTATAAATAGTGTAAAAGGATTGCCATAAAGAGATCAGTATTGGCTGTAACAGTATTCCCATACAGAAATCAATATCAGTACTGGATTCAGAGTAGAGTGCTCCAGGGATTAGCGGTCTTTGTTACAATGTTTTATGACGACACTTATAATCTATCGTGTATTTACTGAAATGATTGAGCCTGCGTGATAGCTCAGTGGCTATCATGTTCGTATGGCGACCTGAAAGATGCAGGTTAGATTCCGGCCTAGGCGGTCGCATTTTAATAGAGGCAAAATGCTAAAGGCCTGTGTACTCTGCACAGGTGACCGAAATTATTCCCCAGCCTTTCACTTTAGCGTCTCGTAGCCTGTGTCGCCTTGGGTCTTTGAACCCCATAAAACCACACCAAAAGATCAAGATTGCCTTTCTAGAATGGCATAGACAGGATATGCCTTGCATTGTAAAGCACATGCGTAGAGATGGAATGGGAATTTTTTTTTCAGTTGCTCTTATATTATTTTTTTTCCTTCGTGCTGTGCAGGTGAACATGCCCGGATGATTTACTACAGACAACAGGCCACAAGAATGCTTCTGAGGAAACTAGCCGGACTGTTACTTTCAACTTTTATGTTACTGTGGTGCATTCTTATGGTGCATGTATTGCATATTCCCAGCCTGGATAGCTTGGAAATAAACTAAATTTGTAAGTATATTGATTGTTTCATGTGTGAACTCTGTCTGGTGACCTTTTTCAATGATTGTGGGCAGTCTATAGGCAGTCTATACATAATGGTCTACTAATAGTTTAGTAGACAGAGGTCTATAGACTGTCTATAGACAAAGGTCTGTAGCACTGCCAGGCCACACACCTATGGAATGTCTATAGACAGTCTATAGACGTATGTCTACAGGACCAGTAGACTTTTGTCTGTAGACTGTCTATAGACAGTAATCTACAGGAAGTCGATGGCCATAAGTCTATAGGTCGTCTATAGTCCGTCTATAGACAAGTGTCTATAGACGGACCATAGACGACCTATAGGAAATGTATGACCATAAGTCTATAGATCGTCTATAGACTGTCTATAGACCTGTGTCTATAGACTTCCTATAGACCTATAGACTTTCAGTAGACATTTGTCTATAGACTGTCTATAGACAAAAGTCTACTAAAAGTGTATGGCCATAAATCTATAGACTGTCTATAGACCAGTCTAAAGGATTTGTATATAGACAGTCTATAGACTTCATAGACTAAAGTCTATAGACAGTCTATGGACTGTCTAAAGAAATTTTTATAAGGGAACACCCCGCAATTGCACTACGGCCACTTCGTTCTGCCACTACGGCTAAGGGAAATACGTGCTAATTTATTGAATGCTGTTGACGTCGTGCTTGTGCATGTTAAAAGTTTACAGGAGAGTTGAAATCTGGGTTAGTTGGTTCATATTTACGAAAAAAAAAACAGCCAAAAAGACGGGGACAAAGGAGCGACGATGCACAAACAACGACTGGACTAGCAACTGTGATTTATTGAAAAGCAGTAGGTGTCCCAGAAAACATAACAGAGCATGCGCAGCTCAACGGCACCGCATACGACACTGCTGCCTTGACTATCTCGTAAGCATCGCGGTCTTTTTTGCTGCGGTGCCGTTGAGCTGCGCATGCTCGGTTATGTTTCCTGGGAGACTTATTGTTTTTCAATAAATCACAGTTGCTAGTCCAGTCGTAGAGTGTGCCTCGTCTCTCCTTTGTCCCCGTCTATTTTGCTGGTTTTTTTTTTAAGTTTACCTCAGCTGCTGCGGAAGCTGACAAGGGAATGCGAGAAATAAGGCATTCGACGGGCACATCCGCACTTGGAAGGTAAAACCAAAGACTGCTTTGCCTCCACCAGAGTCATGCAAATGTTTCATCCTGTACAGATCAGCGCCTAGTACCATTTTACGGGCGACAGTGCTCAATCCTGGAGGCTATCTTCATTGTCTCATGCATGAAGGATACGTAGTCTCTGTCAAAAGTAACCAGGCTTCAAGGTTCGCTTCTAGCTAGTACAGTGGAGCCGTTACAGCTTCCCTCAAGCTCAAATGGCCGTTAAAGGCAAGGACTGGGGGTCTCCTTACCTTCCAACATCTTTTGATCTTTAGAAAAGCCACAGGGGCTCCACAATACAAGCTAGAAGCAAACCATGCAGCCTGGTTACTTTTGACAAAGTCTGTACTTGCAGTGAGCAGCCGTGCGCTCGTGCTTGGATTTGAGATGCTGCTGCTGCCTAAGAAGCTCGGAATAAAGCTTCTATTAATAAGAGAGCGTTAAAGGCCCCCTTCTCAAAATTCCGTTTCGGCGTAGTAGGCGTCGGCGTTGTGAGCGAAAAATCTCGTGCATGGCTCTACTAGGTGGTCCTGAGAAAGCGACCTAGGATGCGTGTACGCCACTTTGATCACGTGACCTTACAGCGTCATCACAACCTGTTCACTGGACAGTGAGAAAACTGCCCAGCTAAATCAATCATTGGCAGCTAAATTAATGATCAATCACTCGGAAAAAGCAACCTGGGTGTCACAAGGCACGCCGCTGGGAGCAACTTTCATCGCCGGGTAGTGGCGCAACAGATGCACCACTGCGCCCGGAGGGGTAGTAGGACTCTCATAGATCTTATGAATGTAAAGTAGAGAATGGCCTTCTGCATATATGGGAATTGACTCATTGCGATATATTTCGTCATACCGTTGAAGGGGCACTGAAGAGGAATCTGAACTCGTCTTTTTGTCGCGGGAACTCGATCTACACGTTCCGAGCATTCTTAGCAACTTCGAAGTATTTGCCTGTGCGGCCGATTTCCCTATTTTAAATCGGATTAACCTCCGGCTCCAGCCTTGTCTATTGAATTCCCCACAGACGGTGGGAGGAGTCGACCAACGCATGGAGTACCTGTCAGGCAGTCACGTGGCGGCTTTTCTTTCACTTTTATTTTATTTTTTATGTTTCCGTGTTTACACAGGTCTAGTCAGAGACTACATAGCTGCAAATCAGGCCCACAGAAATAAAAATGTGTGTGGGCTCTGTTTTCTTCGATCACTACGTATTACTCCGCCGATGGCAGAGCGGCAAGTCGCCACGGGACTGGATGAAAGGTTGGCCGACTGCTCCCACCGTGTGCGGGGTATTAAAAAAAAGAAAGGCGGGAACCGAGACGTTTAATCGGATTTAAATTAGGTAAATTGGCCGCACAGGCAATAATTCGAAGTTTCTAAGGATGATTTCAACATGTAAATCTAATTCCCGCGGTGAAAATGCGAGTTCAGATTCCTCTTCAGTGCACCTTTAAGACGGAGCTTAAGTTTACCCTCAATTTTTTTGTTCGATCTGTTTTTTATTATACTGCATTATTACTTGCTCGTGTTGCATGGTAAACAATGCTCTACGCGAGGAGAAGAGAAGTATTGGGTTTTAGAAATAAGCCCTGATTTACCTCCTACTGTTAAGATTGTGTCGTTGTTGTGATATAATTAGTTTATACACGAATATAACTTTATTCTTACTACAGTTTGTGGCCTGTTCCTCCACACGCGAGACCACAGCTCACGGATTCCAATAGTTTGATAGCGTGGCCCCTATTAGCCCAGGCGGGTAGTCTTGAGTGCACATAAACAGATGCTTGATTTTCTTCAGCAACGATGTCAATTGCCGTTTTTCAAGTTTTATTCCTTTTCTGCTTTTTGAGCAGAACCGTGTATGCGTTAATTGCACTGTTTTGTACAATATAGGTCTATGGTAGTACAGAGAAGGTTGTGAGGTGACGTCGTCAGATTTTAGGCTGGCAAATAAGCAAACATTTCTCGAAGAGCGGTAGTAGTTCGTTCTGTATGGATTCGGAGTCTGCGCAGGTCAGACATAATTTTTTATTGAGGCTCCGGCGGAGGGCACTTATGAAGCTAACGGAACCCTATAGCATCTGCTATGTTCATCACTAAGTATGCAATTTTCAAAGAACAGAACTCTAGTACTGTTTCCGCCACGCTTTTCTTGTTACGAACTGCTACTGCAACTGCCGTCATTGCCAGTGCCACCACCATGTATGCTGTTATCTGCCAGGGGCCAAAGAACCTGAAACAAAATATATTTATCAGTCAAAAATCGGCAAACTGCAAGAGAATTCGGTAGAGCAAACGTCTAATTGTACTTCCTCGAGGCAGTGTCGCGTTTCTACTGCAACTGACAATCTCTAATTAAAGCATATGCGAAGGGGCAGAATTTTAAACGAAAACGTAGACCATACTCAAAAATCAAATAACATTTATTCAATTGCGAAGAAGTGCTTGCAGCTGGGTTTGTTGGTGCATATTAGTGAAAGATATGAGAGTGCAAAACATCAACACAGACGAGTAAGGGACGAGTAAGCAGCGCTCGTCCTGTTCCCTTACTCGTCCGTGTTTCCGTTTTTGCGCTCGCATGTCTTTAAGGGTTATTCTATTGCACTGGTTAGCATTTGGCATGGCTATCTTTGCCTGCAACTGTGCATTTGCATCCCTGTACCTTGTAGGAGAGACAGCGGTACAGCTGGAGCCCCAACGCCAAGGAGTGCTTTCAGGCGTAGCATTTTGAAATTGGTTATAATAACTAGGAGTGCATACCGCACCTTTATAAACCTTCTCCACGGCAACGCCAAGGGGCACTCCAAAAGCTACCCTCCTCCAACAAATATATAACTTGCATCTCACCGCTTGCTCATTCCTCCAGCGCATCCGATGTACTCCAACAGGCCCTAACTGCCCTTAAGTATTCGTAAACCCTGAGCACTGCTTGTAGACATGCCCGGTCATCATCCACTCTATTCCTATTTCAAGTACCCGCCCCCATGATCTTGGAATGCCTGATAACCTCCGACCAGTTGAGGAACCCAAGGATCCTGTTGAAACTAATGTGGTTCTGTCTCTGCAGTTAATCCTGTTTTGTTGAATGCAGTGCCTCCTTCAATAATACTACGTTGTTTTCTACAGAGACTCTTAGGGGGCTTCCCGCACGCTTCTCCATCATTTATACGCGACGACCTACGCCGCAGCGCTGCCACACTGATCGTACCTCTAGAATACCAAGTGATTTTTTTTTAAGTTCACAGACCTTTCTTTAACAACCTGTGAGAAAAATTAAAACCTGCGAGAGATGCGTCGGTTTTGTCGGGGCAGGTAAACTGTACATGATGTCCGTGAGACTGCTTGATGAGTGGAAGAATAGTTACAAAAATTAATTGATGAAGTTTACATTTCAAATTTTAAGGGGCCATATTATGTTGCCACATCGAAGGCCCTCATCATTAAAGCTGAGACTAATTTTAAATGTTTATTAATCGCCAATGTAGTATAAAATATCGAAAGCCGAAAGCGCCCACTGAAAGCACTTTGAATGGGTTTTCATTCCTTTACTACTCAGAAATAGGCATCGATGTATGTGCTATTCTCACAAAAATATGTTAACATATTCTATACCATCAAATACAAAACATTGCGAGTACTAATTGGATAAAAATGCGACCGACAATATTTTCTAAATATGATAAGAGGGGAAGCCAACTCAACGAAATTTAATATGCCTATATTTCACGCTCAATATTTCGAACCACATTCTCAACTAAAAAACTTTAAAAAGGGGGCTAACTTATGGTGCTGATGGCCTGCGATTTTACGTTGACATTTCCCCTTGAAAATCAAAAATCAAAATTTGCTATCTTACTTGCAGCTAGCTTATTGTCTAATCATTAAGCTCTATTACGCCCATGATGACCACATTCCTGCACAACCCACCTGCACAGAGCGCGCATCCGTATCGCCCATGGGTTTTAATGTACGAATCTCTAAACGTTAAAAAAAAAACTCCCCCGTGTGCGAGTAGCACCGAAAGCTGCAGCGCCAGGGAATAATATGTTTTAATACCTCTCACTTAGCGGCAGTTTGAGCACCATATATGTAACTTCCATGGCTTGGTTGCCCTTCAAACGCGCATTAGCTTAACTGAGAATTTATCAGCGGTAAAAGCTCTCGTCATGGAATTCACAAAGGACGAATTCACAGAGAGGATGAATGGAATTCACAGAGGAGTATTCTACAGTGTCCGACCCTCGGTCTTTCTATTTCACCGCATTCAATCCTCACCTATCCCCACAGCGAAGGATATGCAGGTTTAACTCAACATGCACTGTGGTCTCGCACCGCCATCTATACCACGGCTTCATTGTCCTACCCACGGTGCCTTATATATATATATATATATATATATATATATATATATATATATATATATATATATATATATATATATATATATCCTAGAAAGTCTACTCATTACAGTGGTTTAGTTCTGCGGGTAATAAAGATGCACCGCAATACAACCGACCTGGACTAAGCGCTTCACAAACAGCAGCAAGATTAAGCGCCCTATACCCGTCCCATATGTTCTATATCTGTAGCCATCCCCCCATACTACAGGCAAGTTCAGCGAATTGTTAGAAGGCGTAGACGTCAATACGCTAAGAGGCCATATTGTGACGCATGCCAACCTCTGTCAGGAAATACGGCCGAACTTTCGAAATGCCAAGCACCAGCGTACTAGTTGTAACTGCAAAAGGGAAGCGGCATATCTCATTTTCTCGCCGGCGCAGCTGAGACAGCTTCGACACATTGAAATTGACGGTAGCCTTCATTAGGAGTAGAGGATCAGTTTGAGCCTGCGCTTGCTTATAGAAGATTAAGAACAAGACGCACCCTACCATGGTTACTTATGTACAGCCTTTGTCAAAAGTTTGGAGCCCAGCGAGTTTGCTTCTGAGCCACACTGTCTGGTTCGTAATGCATCTCCAGCGCTCCAAATTTCCTCAAGGTAAGATGATTTCTGGTCCTGCCTCCTCCAGTGGGCAGGGCTGCCACGAATGCTTCAGGAGTCCCACTACAAGGCTTAGAACCAAACCCTCTGGGCTCTAAACTTTTGACAAAGACTGTACCCTGGACGAGCCGCAATGAAAATAGCTCAGTTCAGTATTACTAAAGATGCTGACTATTGCCGAGAATTGTTCTTACCTGCTTCTTCTGGATTTCTTTTTGTCACCGCTGCTTGGAGCCGTTTCGTCTGCAGGGCATAAATGACCTGCGAATTCCACATCATTTGCAAACGTGCACTGTCTCTCATTACCAATATATATATGCCTTAAGCAGAGAAGCAGGTCCTCAACAATAAACATTTAAAAGGAAATGCAGCTTCAATGCAAAGCTAAGGTTCCGAACAAGTTCTGTGAAAAGGCTCCGGGCCTCAGAAGAATAATTGCACTCGCATGTCGGAATTTCATTTACAACCTATTTCAATGTCAAATAAGTACATTTTGTCGAACTGTGGTATTCTTTCTGACACTCAGCAAAATTAAAAATATCCTGTATTAATTCAGGGAAAAGTAGTTTCATGTCAAGCCGCTTTGCGCCCCTCTCCTGGTGTTCCTCTAGCCTCATAGATATAGGAGGGTTAGTTCAACAGTTTCGGTTACCGAACCTATCTTTACAGCTCTGGCGACGTCAAACATAGCCTGCTGTGCGGCTCAGAAGGAATTGTTATTTGCTCAATTTTATATTTGAAACAAGTTTTCCTAACGCTCAATTTGTCAAATTTTCTATCTTGATAAAGATATGTACTGAAAACATAGCCCTTTATATGTTAACTGCAGCGCTGTCGCGAATTGGATGCTTCTGAAAGCAGAGTTGAGAATTATGGAGGCCATCTTGCTACTGTAAACCTCTTAATCTTATCCGCCAACGATACTTTCTGCGGCAACTGTTGCGCTTGCCTTCTCTTGGAAACTAGTCCATTATCCTTAGCGGCCTGGTAGGTATCTTGCATTCGCATTAGATGCCCTGCCTACACCCCTTTCTGCAAGATTTCGACTAGGATATCATCGAGTCTCGTTTGATACCTGACTCACTCTGCCCACTTTCTGTCTCCTAACGTTACACCTTTCATTGTCTTGTCCTCAGCTCGTGGTATTGACCTCAATTTAAACTGATGGCCATTACAATTATCATTAGGTATAGGGCTTGTAACTCTTGTTACTCGTAATTACTATAAATACCACCTTCTCGTTAACGTTATACAGTTCCCCTATGTTACCAGTTATAACTTTGTTGACGGGAAATCTCGCACCTTGTGCTGGCCGACCCGTTGAACCACGATAGAAGTACTCGCAAGGCCTTGCTATAGCACTGTGTGTCTTTCATCTGCCCGCCTAACCTCATCCTTTGACATCTAGTTAATGCCTGCTAGTTAGTTCTTCGAACTCGACTACTAGACTAGCCTAACTTGATTTCGTTTAAAGCTAATCGTTGCCCGGATCTTTTTAAGCATGAAATGCTTTTAGCCCCCGTTGTCGGCAGTGTGGTGACGTCACGCCGAGACCGAAATCCACTCATCCGGGCACTGAAATCCACTCATCCGGGCTCTGAAACGAGAACATCCGGGCACCGCCCTGCTGAAAAAAAGTTCTATGATGCAATAACCTCATAGATCATTCATCATAGAATATCATACAATCTGTATGACATATCATACAGTCTGTATGATATATCATACGAATTGTATGATATATCATAGAGATTGTATGATATTCTATGATGAATGATCTATGAGGTTATTGCATCATAGAACTTTTTTTCAGCAGGGCGTACGAGACTTAACGAGATTTAACGAGACTCTCTAAGCCGTCCTACGCGACCGGCATGCAAGCGCCGGTTGATCTCCAAAGGAGTCACAAAAAATAACTGCTGCCAATGCCTTCTCAATGTTTACCAAGATATCACTCGCTGTGCGTTTGATAATGCACGGAATTATAATTTCCGATTTCTAATAACGCGTGAAAAAAGCACATAAATTCCACGATACACTTCGTTGTCATACGTGATCTCTTAGGGGCTTCGCGCATCGAAGCAAAGCCGCGCAGGCGCACAGGGGCCCGGGGGAGAAGTTTTGAAGGTTTGAAGGTTTATTTCCGCAACTAGGTGTTGCGAGGACAGCCAGGGAAAAAGCTGTATAGACAGCTTGAGAGGTCCTGGCTTCCTCTTACAGTGCTGCGTTCAAAGAGCAAGGCATCGCGCCGAACGGGTGGTGGCGTTCCTCCCTTCCATTACGGTGCGGTTCGGTTGTCCACCGAGATGGCAGAGAATTACTGCGCCATTTCCTTTCCTCAAAAAACCTTCCGTTCAAATGGCAAGGCATCGCGCTGAACGGGTGGCGGCGTTCCTCCCTTCCTGTACGGTGCGGTTCGTGTGTCCACCGAGATGACATTAGGCCCGTTAACATTTCATGCTTACTCTACTCTCGGTTACGGGAGAGGCAGAGATATTTTTTTTCGGAAACCGGCATGTCCTGGGCCATGGATTCTTAGCGCCCTCCGCTGCTTCACCCGCCTGATCGCCGCCTTGGTCCGTTCCTTCGCCGTCGCCGGGCACTGAGGGCCGGGTTTATCAGGTGCATTCATGTAGAAGGCGGTGACCAATTACTTCTCTATGGTGGTGTAATCCTGTTCTGTCAGGGAATGTGTTGTCGGCTGTGGTCTTCAGGATCCCTCCACACACCATGGTTAGTAGTGTTATTCCAATAATGCGCGGACGTTTTTTTCTGTTCTGCAGAGAACTTCGAGGAACCGGGATTTGGCCCGTGGTTCCTTTCCCCGGAGGCGTAAGCTCTACTTTTTGCGCCTTTGCTAGTTTCGCGCTTCATAGTTAGTTATGCTTACAAAGTGTTCATTGCTCAAAGAAATGTGTTCGAATTCGCAATCCTACCACTGAATTTGGTGAGTAGAATTGAAGTCATTGCGGGTTTCACTCCCCGAGCGTGCAGCCAGGCGTGATCTAGTCTGCCTAATTCGCTGGCGGACTTGATGCCAGCATCACTCAGGGAAGCCATCACGGCATCAACCTCTTCCTTCGTGTAGCTGCCATACTCCACCAGTGCTGTGTTTACCGCTTCCCTCAGCTCTCTGGAAGAGATGGAGACAAAAGCAAAACGGAATGAAAGGAGATCAAATTCCCCGTAAAACCTATTTTCCTTAACAGGATTGATTTAATGTGGTGGGGACCAATTAATATAGCACTTCCTGAGCTGTTAAGTCGTTGTACACCCCACTCCCATCAGGCTTAGAATGTACTTCAAATAGAAAGCCAACAACGAGGAAAAATTCTTAAGCATGCGTGAAAAAAATGATTCATGCTTGTTGAGTGAAGGCTAGACCAAAGAGCTTAGAAATGCAGCACTCTGCTTTGTGGAAGAAACCGTGGCATCATTCAATTCTCAGCGCGTGTGCCATCCTCACTGTTCCCATCTGAGCCATGTGCACTAAGCTCTGCTTGCAAGGAACACGCGGGAAACATTTCTAATGGTGGTTCACCAGCGCAAACAGACAGGACTCACAAAGCAGCGCTGCAACAGCTCTGTTTCAGCGCTGTTTCGCTGTTTCTCTCTTTCAAAACAGCTCTTTCTTGGTCTGTATGTGTGTGCGCGCTGTTCAACCACCATTATAAGGAAATACGAACAAGCCCAATCTGCATTTATTCTACGGATCATTTCGTTCTTTCCGCCTAGGTGGGACGAAATGTGTTTGGATAAGAAAGCAATCAGTTTCCCATCTTTGCCTGTAGAGGCTACGTGCAGATAAGAATATCAGAAAAACGAATATCCTTACTTTTGCTGGGCTTCGGAATCCTCTCTGTTCGACATACTTTTCAGCAGCGGTTGTTCTTTCACCATGCACTCTTGTCCCCCCCTCTAGAACTGTTGCGTCCCTTGACCTGTTAAGCCAAAAAGAGAATAAACTAGTATCGAAAAATACATGACAGAACCCCCGTGTGTTTCTCATAATATTTGTAGCAGTAACACGCACAAAAGACGCAGGAAAGACGCCCACTCATTAGCACCATGTATCTTCATCACGTTGCATTCACGACAAAGAGCGGTGTATTTCTTAACCCCTATTCCTCTTATCTTTTGATGGATAACGTATACTTCTCCAGTCTTAATGCGAAGTCTTTTGCTTGCACTCGACATTGCATCAGCTTTGGGCATTCAATACAGAGACATCACCATGCGTTCGCTGCGTATGTGGCGGACAGCACTGCCAGTGAATGGCGTCTCACGTCTCCTTCAAGCCAGGTTACAACAGCCCGTGTGCCGCTCGAAAAGGTTGCGAAGGAGCTTCAGAGACGCTGCTCCCCGAAGTGGCCGTTCTAGCCACAGTAAAAAGATGGCCACCAATATAGGAGTAAACGGCTTGTTACTTAGCGCACTTCTGAAAGGGTGGTTCACGTACTCCCCGGAAACGAGGTAGTTGTCCTATTATGTATGAAGTGTTTGAGTTTCAGAAGGAATTACGCGTTACCACCCACTAAACAGCGGTTTAAGTTGTAGTAAATATTCAAAGAGTTAGCATAGAAACTAATACAAGTATTGTATGCTCCTTCCCAGTAGATTTTATTGCGCATTTCGCCATGTGTATGTTATCCTTAAGTACATTCTGTAAGGAATTTTTGGATTAATTCTTCGTTATGAAGGCTGGAATTTATGATGCTTCGAGGAGTATATCTGACTTGGTGAGGAAGCAATATTATAATGCAGTACTATCATGGAACCCTGATTTTAGAGCTGTGTGTTCTGGAGTGAGCGCTTCAATATAATTACAGGCACTGATTTGAAGAAAATTATTTTTTCTTAGGTACGAAAGGCTCGACCAAAGTGTCCGGCAGCTTACCTTAGATGTTTGCAAAAACCCAATTCTTTGGACCTCACAGTAAATAGGAGAAGCGCCTTCATCCGTGCTCTCTTTGAGCAATCATTTAAAAATACAACAGATAATTAAAAAGGATACGCCATCCTTCAAATTACGCAAGACACATTGAAACACATTGCCTGTCGTCATACAGACATCTATTGGAATCGATGGCTACAAGGCCCGACCTCAAAGGAAGCTCCTTTCGCAAGAGAGATTAGAAAAAACAATCAGATGAAAACGATTACACCTTTAAGCTTAAAGTATCTGGGGCTTCAACTGTAGTTTGACTCAAGTTCAAGACATAATTCAGAACTCGTTTTCAACAAAATAGGCATCAAAACAGTAGTACATATCTCTGCTACTAGATAATCTACTGGCTCACGCATATCTGCACCCATTTGGCTCAGAGCACCTCAACCTGGTTTTCATGGTAGGAGAAGTTTCAGAGACATCGTTGCGTAGTCATTCATGCGTTACGGCAAATGGAAAGCAGCGTCGACCTGGAGCCTTTCCCCTATACAACATAAAACTGCAAAATGAAATGGACGTCACCGAGGAACTTGGGCATTCGCAGAGGCTTTAACCATTAAAAGGGACACAGTGACTTTATTTTTTACACTCTTTGAAAGGTTACTCACGCTTTCCAGTCATCGGATCAGAAAAAAACAATCATTGAAATTGGACACTCGAACGGATAGTGGAAAGTGCACACTTCTTAAATTATTTTTATTTTGTGAAGTGTCCAAGCTCTTTCCTCTCCTTTCTCGGCATCTCCCCCTCTATCCTTGCCATACCGTCCCCGTCCCTATTACTCCCGTTGGTCGCACCTTCGGTATTTAAGACACCTTATAGCAGTGGCCGTGACCGCCAACATTGTTTCCTTCTGCTTGTATTTTTCTTTCAGTGAACGGTGAACGATAGATCATGGCTTGCACACACGCCCTAGAGGCTTCCATTCATTTTCCTAGCAGAGGCAGAGGGGGAGGGGGCACCTAGGGCACGTGATCTTGCGGCGAGACCACAACCTGCCCAGAGTATAGCGATAAAACTGCCCACCGTCGCTGGTGGCAGTTCAATTAATGATTGATTGCTGGGGAAGTGCAACATAGGCCGCTCTAGTTCCACAGCTACAGCACCTGCCATCGCAGGGCTGTGCCGCATTGTTAACCGCTGCAACAGTGCGCCAGGAAGGGTAAGAGCACTCCCACGAACCTATGAATGTAAAGTAGTGAAGCCCTACTCCATATATAGGAATTAACCCATCCCGCTGTGGCGTCGTACCTTTAAGGCAGTGCTTAAGTGTTCCTTCCAATTTTTTCTTTCTCTTTCACTGCGTGTTCGGTATAGGAAGTTTCAATAAAACTCTTGCCTCCACGGTAGTTTGGCGCAAATGAAACATGTTCGGAAACTAGAAACAAAGCAGACGCTGCTTCTTTTCACAATTTTTCTAAATGTCAAGAGGTTAAACCATTCGAACATAAGGCATTTTGGAACTGGATCCGCCAAAAAAGTGAAAGGCAGCGGTCAGTCTCCTTGCCCTCCATGTCTGCATCCGAAAATCGCTGCTACGTTTCAACGCCGTCAACGTGTAATGCAGATTTCTGCAGCCGCCTGGAATATAAAATAAAAAATACATTGATCTCATGGGGAGCTGATATATCACCATGACCCTTGCTATGAACACACAGAATAAAAAAACCTATTTGTACGCAGCGCCCTATTCAAACTGACGACAGAAAGCAACCAATTAGTGCTACCCAGGTTTTTATCGGATCGTAGTTCATAATAACTTGCGAAGAATACATGGGTCCGAGCGGGTTCCGTGCATTTTTACCCTGCTCATTGACTCCGAGACAGTTTCCATATTCATGGGACCTAAATATATTCAGAAAGTTTGACCCCCAGAAAAATTATCCGTACTTCCAGTAGTACATACTAACGCAACGAGTCATGGCTCTACTACCATCCTCTTCTTTCATCCGCATCAAACAACACGCTTTTCAGGCACTAAATTTAGTGGCCACTTTATTAATTGGCTCCTTGGGGCGACGGTAGAAGCCAGTCATCTCCGAACACCCAATTTCCTTTGGAGATTTCGCTGCACACAGAAGGACGTGCGTTTAGTGTACGCGCGTCCGTGGCTTCAAAAAGCCATTTTATGTTCCCTACCGCTGTACACGACGGATGAAATCCGGTCTTCCGTATCAAAACAGGTGCACATAAACAACGAACGATAGAATGGTCGCTGGCGCTCAGCAGACTGATGTTTCGTAGACGCACCACTGGACAGCCAAACAGCAGCTTCCAATGTTTGTCTACCGCTTGTACTGGGCATTGGCAGTCTTTGCCCGAGCACGTTTCTGAGGTTTTCTTGGGAAGTTGAGTGCAGGATGTCGCTGCCAGGTCGATGATGCCCAATTCCTTGCATCACGGCAACATCGCGTAAAGAAACGGGTGGTGAGCTTGCGGCCGCACGGTGGGCGATGCGTCACACCCCGCCTTGCTGGCACAGCGAAGCTACACACTTCGCAGGATAGCGGCGGCGACGAAGCAACAACCCCCGTACCGTGATCTCGCTGGCAGCTTCAGACACGCAGTCTGTGAAGCGTAGTGCTGCGCAAGGCGGCGGTGATCCTGTGTTTTTTATCATGCAAACGTGCATGAAAGAGCAGAAGCAGAGCCGAGAAGCGAGCCAGCAGTGGCGAGGAAACCGCCGCAGTCACATGATTTCGCGGCACACCAGCAGCTGCCCGTACGGGGCGGGCAGACTCTCAGAGAGAGCGTTGACTCACAGTGGCGGAAAACACCTAGGAAACTACCCAGTAAGTATGCCGGACTCAAGGACGTAGAAAGAAAGAGCTTCAAAACGACAGACGAAAATCGCGGAAGTTATAAATTGGATCAATTCAGTCGAAAAGAAACATAGTGTAGATCTATACCGTTATCGGAAAAGGCAGACCAGGAAGGAATTCTTCCATGATAACTCAAGAGGCAGTGTTCCACTCATTGAAGCCAAAACATGGCGTCTTAGAACGAGCTGCAACAAAAAATAATAACGAATATGACAAATGCGCTCTGTGCGGTAGATCTGTAGAAACAATTGAACATCTCATAATCAAATGTGATGGTATGCATCTGGATGTCTATGCAGGCACAGTCACTCTTCCTGAGTCTTTACGGTTTAGAGATAACAATGGTGATGTAAATAAATCTGCGGTGGAAGTTAGGAAGAAGCGATTGGAAGATTGGTGCAGTAAAAGCAAGGATGTGGCATAAGGTTAGAAGTGTAGGAAACAACAGTGGAAGAAAATGGTAAATTTTAAACACAATTCACACCACCGTTAAACTAAAACTAAAAAAAAAGCCGAGCTTGGTGGCACTTGCCACCACCCGTTTCAAAGGGGACGCTCCTACCTTCCACCGGGCCCATTCCTTCCATCCGCCCATGAGATATCAAAATCTTTTAGGGTCTGGAGAAGAAATCACGCGACGTACCTCGTTTTGAAGATCTACTAAAATACTACTACAAAAAGGGATGGTAGCAAAAAAAAAAAGGGGGGATTTTCTCGTTTTCACTTGTTATTGCTAGCTTACCACCGTGCCGTCTCCTGGTCAGATGAAGACCCGATCTTGAAAGTGCCTATAAACACATTGCTATCTCTCTGCTACCAGTTTAAGGTTGAAATATGAACTTTGGCGGTGTTGTGTCAAAACAAAGACGTTCTTAAAAACCGCGAAGATAACGGGCCGATTATACGTGACCCGCCTGTCATTCGTGAATAACCTCAACTTTCTAAGCTTGCGACAAGAGAGACCTGAAAATTAGCATTTTTGTGTTCATTTTATGAAGCGTCCTTCACTGCATCTCTATGTGCGGCATATCACTCATTAAAGACAGCTTATTTGTGCAAATTACCTAACCTTAAAAATTCTTTTATTGGATATCACGTTTCATAACGCAGCGAAAGAAATGAAATGCGGTGCGGAAACTTAATCAGCACATTACTTCTAGTGTACATAGTAAATTTTCGCGAAGTCGCTCCCTCGATATGCTTAATAAAAACTGGGGTGTTTACAAATATTGAGAACGAAACAGGACCTCGTATTGTGGGCAGCGAAATTGTTTCGATTTAGATTATGCTATCATTTGCGAAGGGTATTTCAGATTGCGCTGAATAAAACCAATTTGCCGATTACTGCGAGACTCGTGGCTTTACCTGCTTGGCGCCTGGTTTATAAATTGAGTTTCCTTTGCGTAGCTTTTACTGTTTTCATTTTTATTGCTTTAACTTTTACTTTCTATCCAGCCCACTGTTCAGAGGCAATTTCAACACTGAGCCTCCATGATTTCGTAGTACTTTTACGCAAAATAACAATGACCTCCAGTAGAACAATCAGGATACACGCACTTAGTTTTTATAGCTTTTAAGGTGTTTAGTGAATAAACCAGACCCCTCCTTTATTCATTACAGTCTCTTTCTCACTCTTTCCAGAAAGCATAAATGTTACTGGCGAAGTTTGTTGCCAGCTCCGAGCCTTATTGATTTCGACCTACGCTACCCGATTATGGCAGTTTTGCTCAAAAGGGCACAGAAAATTATATTTTTCTCGGCCACACTAAAACAGCTTTCATCTTTTCTTGCCATTGGATGTGAAACTAGGACGTTTTATGTTTTAATACCGAAAAGCCAGAGAGATGCTGTCAATTATTCCTTTTCAAAACACGAACTGAAGGAGCCCAGGTGAACAACCGTCGCCCGTTTAAGACAAGGATGAGGAACTATGGATAGCATGACAGCTTGACATTGTACAGAAAAAAAACACCTTCTTTCAGTTTCTTGAGAAGCGAAAAAAAGGAAGCTGACTAATGCATCCACACACATAGCAATGGCTTGTGAGCTTGAACGTGATATTAAGAAGAATAAAGAGAAGCTCTTGAGGAGAGATTGCGCATTGTTATGTTCCAATTATAGGTAATGTTTTCTTACAACCGGTTTATGTTTCTGATACAATAAAATATTCAAGGTTCGAAACGCTTATTTTCCTTATTATTGACTGCAACTACTACCCGTATAATCTATTTTTACTGACAAAATTCAAGCGCCTCATGTGCACTAATAGCTTCGAGCAGGATTACGGGCTGAGTGCGGAGTCTCTACTTCCGGAAAATCTTTTCTAGTTCAACGAAGCGGCGACATACGCTCAGAAGCCAAATTTATACTATCCAGAGTACGTTTTTATTGCGATAGTACTAATCCGCAGGTTCAGCGCGTAACAAAATCGCTTCTTGCCGACTGCATGTCCGAGAAGCCCGAGTGCTCCTTACCGCGACACTTCCCGCTCATCGTCGTCGTCTACGAAGCATAGATCCGTGCTTTCGCACTGCTCCGAATCTCCTAAACATTCTCTGTCATTTTTGTACCTCTAGGATGTTTCTGGCAGCATTCTAAGAAGAGGACAAATAAAAGGTGGTGCTTGTGGCACTTGCGGCCTTCTCGTCAATAAAAACAAGCAGGTGAAGAAATATGAGTGGAAAATTTTTCTGCTTTGAAAATAATCAGCACTTATAAATAAAAAGGTCTTTGATCAGTGAATACACTTCGCGCTGCTATGGCTCTGCGCAAGGGTTCTTATATCAGATGGCGCAAAGCGTCACCTCAAACACTCCGTTGTAGAGGAATGCAGCTGTGGAATGAATTGCAGTGTGTTTGCTTTGGCGAGCACCTTTATCTTATCAGTATTAAAAAATATCAGTGCTACGCGTTCTGGTGCTACGCTCTGTAACCTAAACAGAAGGACGAAGAATGGAAAGGCATCCAATAAAAAAGAGAGCTAGTGTCGTATGTAATTTGAAAACAAGAACACTTACCTGTAAAGGATAGGCGAAACAACGAGCACAGAGCTCCCTTGTGCCGTTTCGGAAGGGAGCGGCGCACGGAATGACACCCGGCGCTTATTTCTCGCTGGGCTATCACGGGCTGATAAGCCCTTGCTGTTGAAGCAGCGAATGGCGAGAGGGCGTCGCACAGATACGGGGAGACTAGATAAGCGGTACTTGAAACGGAGCGAGAGGTAGGTATTCCTGTAGCCCAATTCCAAACTAATATTTACTGCGTAAGGGAGTCTTTATTCAGGTTTTTTTGGTTGATGCAGGTGCGGCATATTAGGTGCACAAGAAAACTAACTAAACCATTGGAGGAAGCGGTCGTCTGTGTGCCCACGGATCAATCAATACCAATTACAACCATGGCGTTCGTAGTAGCAGCGTAGCGAACAAGAATGACAGGGTTCCGCCTTGTGGCAGCTTCTACGTGAGAGTCAGTGTGGTCTTGTTGAGGTTATCGCGGGAGGGTATTTTTCACCGTCAGTTTTTCACCCAGAGGCTTAGTTGGCGGTGGGTTACATGGTGGGGTGGTCCAGCACATTCGGATCCGGTATGATATGCGAAGCGTTCGCACTAATCCAGTTCTGCGGGTTGTGGGAAATAAGTATGGCAAAGCAGAACTTAACCGACCAGGTTTATTCCAGACCGTAGTCAGAGACGCACCTTGATCGAAGTCCAAGTGATGATGATAGATATACACAGGTGAGAAGGATGATGTCGCGTACAGATGGACGAAAAGGATGAAGCCGCACACAGAGCTGACAGCAACCTGAGGACATCATAATAATCAACTACACGCGTGGTCAGAAGCAGCCAGCCTAGCTAGGGTGACAGCTGGAGGTGATCTTGTGAATTCTTGAGCAAGCGTACAAAAATTCGGCGAATGCTTTGTACAGGAACGTCCGCTGCAGTCACTGAGGAGCACCTTAAAGGTGCCCTGGGGCAGTAAGATTGACTCCAATAGGAAGGTGGCGACTTCGGGCGCCGAGCAATTAGGCGAGGCTTTTGTCTCTGCGTAGCGTGCCAGATGGTTGATGGCAGTGACTATCCAACGATTACAGCCCGCAGAGAGAGAAAGCAGGCGGTACACTGCAGGTCGATGCCGATGGCGGCAAACGGCGTGGCAGAGCATGTTAGAGGCTGCAGATGTCCGGCGGGAGGTCAAGTCGGTGTTTACCGACGTGGTTAAAGCGGGCAAGATGCGACGTATTTAGCCACGCTTGAGGAAAGGCTACGCAAGAAGTAACGGCTTTTCACGCGGGCATAGGTTTTGTGAAACTAAATTGGAGCGGCCCCAACGGGCCTCCAAAATATGGGAGCGTAGCGTACGTGGCACCAATGGAAACCGGCGTGTACTTTCAGGCCACCGAACATGAAACCAGCGATTGCTCTGAGGGCAGTGAATGTAACGATGGGTGCATCTGATTCCAACTTTGAACTGGTGATGCTGCCTACGCAGCCTAGCGCTAGGAGGGTCAGCAGCCCCCGTGAGGCGGTTGATCAGGGAGCAGCAATACGTATCGGCGTGTTGATGTGATAGAACTACGTTGAAATCAACAGAACTGACATAGGAGAACGCAGCGAGCTGCAGAACAGCTGACGACGATACGGCGTCATGTTCGCACGATGTAATTGGCTAAGAATAACGATATGACTTCAGAACCGGGCAACGCGAAAGGCCATCGGCGTCTTTTTGCGTGCGATGCGACTTGTAAACGACGTCGAAATCCTATTCTCGCAGACAAAGAACCCAGCGTCCAAGGCGTCCAAGTTTTTAAGAATGGACGACCAGCATGAAGCGTGGTGGTCTGTGACGAACATGAGGTATTGGCCGTAAAGGTAGGGACGGGATTTGTGAGCTGCCCAAACAACGGCAAGACATTCTTGCTTAGTGATGGTGTACTTGTGTTCCGCAGCTGTAAAAAGTGCGGCATGCGAATGCAATTACTTTCTCGCGAAAACTGCTATCACGCTGCAAGAAGGACAGCGCCAAGGCCGTGGCGCTAGCCTCAGTGTAGAATGGTGGGAGCGGCACCATTGATGTAGTCAAGGACAGGGTCTGAGTTGCGAGCTCACTTGAGGGTTTGAAATGCACTATCGCATTGCACAGGCCAAAAGAGAGCACTGCAAGCGGTGAGAAGCTGCTGGAGTGTAATGGCGATCTCTGGTAAACCGATGAAAATGGAGGGCAGGCAAAAAAAACTGCGCAATTTGCTAGTCCGTTGAGGCAGTGTTCAGGACCACGGCAAGCTTGTCACGATCGGGTCGAAGACCGTCTTGGCTGAGGAGCTGGCCCAGGATTATTATTTCTTTCCCAATGTAATGGCAATTTTATGTTTTGTGTTGAAGGCCAGCAGAAGCAAGGCACATCAGCTATTCATCGAGGCAGCGTAAGTAATGACAAAAAGTTGAAAAGCAAATAACAGTGTCGTCAATATAGTATAAGCAGACTTTGCATTTCACGGTGCCGAGGACTGTTTTAATCACGCTTTGAAAAGTAGCCGGAGCATTATTAAAGGCCAAGCGGGACATAAAGCAAGACTATTGTAACAAACACGTTTTTTTTTCTTCTTCTGCATCATGCATGAGAATTTATCAGTAACCGGAACGAAGATCTATGTGGAGGAGGGTTGTTGTTCCAAGATACTGATGGATTTAGCCTTGGAGATTCCGCCGCCAATTGCTGTACCGTAGCGATGCTTAAATGCTAAACAAGGCTCACATATCCGTACAAATCTGAGGCCTGACTGATCTACATAGATCAAAACTGAATCACCTATAATAGTCAACAGTCAACTCCTGCTTCCACCATTTGTTCTCTAAAATCTTATCCTTGAGGAACTTTAAAATAATGAGGAATTAGACTCAAGGTGGTGCGAGCGGGTGGTGACTATTGACTACTATATGTTATTGTGTTTAGAGCTGTATTGATCAGTGAGGTCTCGGGTATGTCCTGAGTATTCAGCTCCCTGTAGGGAGTCGAGCGAGTCATCTGTCGTGGTCATAGCGTAAAAATCTTTGCGAGTAATTTTGTTGAGGGCGCGGTAATCAGCACAAAATCGCACTGCCTCTCCTTCTTTACCATGACCACCAGGAAATACCGACTGGCTGAAGGGCGAATAATGTCTCGGCGGAGCATACGACTCACAATGTCCTCTATGGCTTTCTGTTCGGATAAAGAAACGCGGAGGGGGCGGTGGCTAACAACAGGGGTACCTTCAGTGACAATGCGGTTCTCGGAAAAATAAGTTCTTCGAAAGTAGCTGAAGTCACATCAATGGAGCCTTGGTGCTTCCACTGAAGTCCAGCAGCTCTAGGCATTGCGACGCAGAGAAGGGCCGTATTAACGGTGGTGGACAGGACAGAGAGAAACGTCCGCTGAAGGTGGCGGCTGGGGCGTCTGCAACTTTATGCAGCGCACAGGCAGCGATCGGAACGCAACTCCAGGGATAAGCAGGGAAATAGCAAAAGGAGGGATCAAGGCACCCATCCACGACGTGCATGGCGGAACTTCATCGAGCAGGTATTTTTCCAACCCGCAGGCAGGGACCTGCCCCGAGCGAACAGCTCAAGCGATGACGGTGAGTATAAACAGGTGAGAAGGATGAATTACAATACAGATAGGTGAAAAAGACCAATTCGAGAACTGTGCTCGCACTGTTTTTAAGGCAACGTATGTACAGGGTCGTCCACTCTAAGTACGAACACGGCGCAGCGTGGCCGCGCTCCGCGGGGCGCGAGCGCATCCGGCGCGGCCGCGCATCGAAGCTCTGTGGCGCAGGCGCACACGGGCCTGGAGGCGGTGCTTTGTGTCGTCTGCTACAGCGCGGGTGAGCACAGTGCTTGCTCTGCGGTGAAGCGCACCTATCTTTCTGCATGATTACAGCGCTCGCGTGCGCCGAGACAGCACTGCGGGAAAGCACACCAACTACAGCGCGTTATGGCTGGTTGCGCGTACGACAACCCAGCGGCCTCTCGTCTCAGTGCCACGATCTCGGTGATATGCAGGTATTGCTGAAAACTTGTCATTTCAGGTCTGAATTGATTTGGCTTATGGGGTTTAACGTCCGAAAGCGACATAGAGGACCCCCGATTATCGTCGACCCCATTGGGGTTGTTACGCCGACGTGCGCAGATATCCTACAGGAAACTGATGCCTTGCTTTTCGCCTCCATTGGAACGAGGCCGCTGCAGTCAGGGTAAGACATATATCTAACAGAAGCCAAAGTGTTCGGAATGGAAGTCGCTCGTCTGACCCTGACTGCGGCCGCCCCGTTCCAACGGATGCGAAACGCAAGGCATCCGTTTACTGTGGAATATCTGCGCACGTTAAAAATCCCCACATGGTCGACAAAAATCTGGGGTCCTCGGCTATAACCTCCATTGTAGTCTATGTCGCATTCGGACATTAAACCGCATAAACCAAATCAATTCAAACCTGAAATGACAAGTTTTCAGCAATACCTGCATATCACCGAGATCGTGGCACTGAGACGAGAGGCCGCTGGGTTGTCGTACGTGCAACCAGCCATAACGCGCTGTAGTTGGTGCGCTTTCCCGCAGTGCTGTCTCGGCGCACGCGAGCGCTGTAATCATGCAGAAAGTTAGGTGCGCTTCACCGCAGAGCAAGTACTGTGCTCACCCGCGCTGTAGCAGACGACACAAAGCACCGCCTCCAGGGCCGTGTGCGCCTGCGCCGCAGAGCTTGGATGCGCGACCGCGCCGGATGCGCTCGCGCCCCGCGGAGCGCGGCCACGCTGCGCCGTGTTCGTACTTAGAGTGGACGACCCTGTACAGCACCCGTCAAAAGTATACAGCCGAAGGACACTAAGATGAAAGCGGAAGTATTGCGCAAAACGCAGGCATGAACCTACACAAGTTTTGAAGATTTCAAGCTATATACCTATCTTCTTTGTCTGTCAAAAGGACGAAACGGGTGTCTTGCTTTCATGATTTTGAAATACTGGTTTTTCATGTTGTCATTTCCGCCCTAAAAACAATTTTGCAGTACCCTTTCTTCCACGCATGGTGGCGTATTAGAAGTTGATTCGGCTCTTGTACAAGAGAGGAACGGGTATGAAAGATGAACAGGTGAGCTATTTTATATCCTTTGCAGCATATTCTCGTGCGTTATTGTTCGCATTGATTTTTCTTTCTAAGTTGTTATTATATACAACCGTTTTTTGTATTTCTTTATTAGTAGTTCTAGCGCGTTTTATTTTTCGCGATATAGGCTGTGGCAGTGGTGGGAGTTTCTTCTGTTGCCTTGACTTAATAAAAGAACTGCATTAGCTGGCTCCGCTCGTGCTCTCTCCTAAGGGGTGCTTCGTGTGTGGTCTAATGCCCGCTATTTCATTCACAGCACATCTGTCGACCGAAGAAAAAGGCGATGGAGGCAGTGTGGGCGGGACAGTGAAAAAAGAACTCGATAAGTTGCTCATAGTGTGATTATTTATTCGCTTAGAGGCAACTGATCAGAAAAAAAACAACTAGTAGGTTTCAGTTATACATGGCTTAGGTTGCAAACTCTGCAGTTGATGGTGACCGCTACTTTTTGTTCCTCTCGATATGTCCGTGAAAGGTTGCAGTAAAACATTCCCAGGGTAGAAGGAAGTCCCTGGAAGAGAAATGTTTCAAAAGTCAATTCATTACTAACGTATATCAACATCCTTGCCTGATTCATTTCATGCTTTAAATAGGTGTCTGCATACAGGAGTAAGCACCAGGAAAGCTATGTTCTCTGAGGAGGCCAACACACAGCAACAGTTCGCCATCTGAATAGCTTTCTTGCTTCTGTACTTCAAGCTTACCTCTTGTCTACTTCTTGGCTTCAGCACCACTATCTCTGGCACGAGATGAACTGGATTTCGCCATTTTCGCTATTTCTATTCCCATCATCACCGATGAGGTGACAGCCTGCAGTCCTTTGAACCCCGTCTCAGCCCATCTGAAATCCCCGATAAAAATGCTTAATCAAACATGACTTGTTCTCCGATAACAGACGCAGTCCTGACGGCTTTTTGGCTATTTTAAGCATTTCCTCATAAAGATTGAGGTATATACAAGCCCAACAGAGTTCGTCAGAAAAGTTGTGGTGTAACTTGTTC
The DNA here is from genome assembly GCF_055824585.1 of Amblyomma mixtum. NCBI lineage: Eukaryota > Metazoa > Arthropoda > Arachnida > Ixodida > Ixodidae > Amblyomma > Amblyomma mixtum. Next base: position 102,708,762 of record NC_143018.1, read on the forward strand.
TGCAACCGCAATACCCCAGAGCAAAAACTGAAGACCACTGCGCCGTGTTCTGTTGACATGCATAACGACCAAGCTTTGTCAGAGAGCACATGTTGATTTCGTGGTTTCGTGTTGTAGGTACTGCCAAACAAAACGGCAAGTAAAGCCTTGAATAGTTTAAGTATGACACGAGTCCATGGTAATCAGATGGCTCTTGATAATCGAAAAGTGAACGAGGGAACGAAGTGAACGAGCCAGCCTTTTTTTTCACAGATAGATTCGTGTGGAGCGAAATCTCATTGCCGCTGTTGAAAAAAGGAACCCGACAACATCGTCAGATCGCGCCACCTCTCTGCTTCACCGCACGGCTTCCATTTGCCTCAGCGCGCAGCGCCAAGTGGGCGAAAGGTTCTTCCATCGCGAGCAACGGCTGTATAGTGCAGCACTGGTGTCTTAGAACTCTCCCAATAACGTGAGCAGCAGCAGAATAGTTATGTCAAATGCAGGACGAATTCCCGCCCAAAACCCTAAAGCACTCTCTCCCTCGCCAGCAACGACCGCTCAACTACGTGAACAACCTAACCCCATCTGCCCAAAATGACAGTGTCGGTGGCTGATCTAAGCACTTTATTCAATAAAGAGGACTTTCAAGCATTCTATCCGGGAAGACATAAATTGCGACTCCAGCAACATGGCTTACATGCTCGAGTGTTGCGACTGTCGAATGCAATACATAGGCCAAACAGACAATTCCTTCCGATCCAGATTTAACAACCACCGCTCACATACCCAAAAAACCCTCCCCAACCTACCTCATTCGAAACACCTCCGCGAGAAAGGCCACGAGTTTCACAAACTTAAAGTACGATACTACATAGTACCTTCAAAAACACTCGTTAGCGCGACCAACGATAATCATATCTTATTTTTAAATTTAACACAGTGCAAAATGGCATTAATGAAACCTACGGCACCCTCACCTCTCTTCCGAGGTCAGAGGCCTAAGAAATTAAACAAAGCACCACTGACTAAGTCGTCTGAGGTCATACCCCTTTCTGCATGCCACACCTGTGCCGTTCCCCCCCCCCCCCCCCCCGGGTGTGCTCACCTTGTGGTCACGCGAACGCCACATTCTTTTTTCTTTCTTTTTCCTTTTTACTTTTACTATGTAAGCTTACATTTTTTACATTCCTTCCGACACTTCCGCTCAACCGGGGATGGTGAATTATTGCAGGGTGCCAAGAAAAAGCACTGCTTTAAAGTTTTTTTTTCTTCCGACGTTTCTGCCCTGTTCTTTTCGTTTTCTCGTTTTCTTTATTTTCCTCTTGCCTGCTCTCTCTGTTGGGGGGTCGGATTTTTTATTTTTCGTTTTTTTCTTTTTTTTTCTTTTTTCTCCTGGCCACAGTTCGCGCATTTTTCTACGAAAGTTGCTGCACGGCCACGCACCCTGTCGAGCATCTCGGAGCTTGACACGCCTGTCAATAAGCAAGCCTGTGGTGTTTAACAAAGCAGACGCCGCATCTTGACGTCGTATTTTGTTACTGAGTACCTGTTCCTCGCACTCTCTCTTATTTTTTCGATTCGGTCGCCCTCCCTCTAATAATTTTTGATGTGTATTTTTCTGCTATGTGCTTTTGTGTTTCTTACTTACCTGTTTTGTGCCATCCCCTATAAAAGGGGATGCATTAACAGTGTAAAATCACTCCTGAAGAAGATCAGTCTTTCAATCGAAACGTCGAGTGGAATAAATATGTTTCCTTTAACGAAGGGTATATTTCGCTATATACTCTTGTAAGGAGTGAAGTACTTCATGCTGTCGCAACCTGTATATATATATATATATATATATATATATATATACAGGTTGCGACAGCATGAAGTACTTCACTCCTTACAAGAGTATATAGCGAAATATACCCTTCGTTAAAGGAAACATATATATATATGTATATATATATATATATCTATATATATATATATATATAGGTTGCGAAAGCGTGAAGTACTAGACTGCTTATAAGAATATATAGCGAAGTATACGCTTCGTTAAAGGAAACATATTTATTCAACTCGACGTTTCGATCGGAAGACCGATCTTCTTCATTTAACGAAGCGTATACATATATATATATATATATATATATATATATATATATAGTCCATGTTTGTTGCGTGCGCCAAATTTCCATCCACGACGGGTGAAGCCACTTCACTGCTTGAGAGGAAGAAGACAGCAAAGAAATGAAAAATGATCTTACGCTTGATAGTCAATTGGCTCAGGAGGTTCACGGACTGAAATCGACAAAAATAATGTTGATCATTGAAGGCCCCCGATAGAATTGGCACGAGACGCTTCGAACGTGACGTAGGGACGTATTTTTCTTTAGTTTTAGTGTTATTCACCTCCTAAAACGCAGCTTAAAAGATACGAAACTACGAATTGCACCCAAATATATTTTTTCTGGCGAGATAGGCAATGCAGCAGTCTTCGTTTGAGTACTTTGCATCACCCGTTACACCTCTTAAAATCTAAATGCAGCACAAAAGATATAGATTTCCGGGCTCTCAATTATTACAGTGTAAATCTAGACACAGTATCACAAATACAATGCCAAATTTCTCACCAAATGCCTTTCTCAGAATCTCGTAAACTACTGGTTTCATTCCCCTGTTTTCTATGTCTTTGCGGTGAACGAATACAAAAGCCTCTGGACTCTTCACGCCGACATCGTCGAGGATTTGCATGATCTCCTCAATCTCTTGGTCATCATACGATCCAAAATGGTTCAGTGCTTCCATGACGGCGTTTTTCAGGTTCCTGGAAGAAGCAGGGCAGCAGCGTACATAAAATTAGGCACGCTACAGATTATTGTCTTAATCCGTATCTTAGGAAAAGAACATATGGCCTACACCTTTGAAGGAAAGTTATTCAGAACAATATATGGCACCTCTTTTGTAGGCAGGGCTGCAGAGCATTAATTACCAAAATTTTGAGATGAAACAGAAAACAAGGATTGTTTCCTATATCAACTAATTGATTACAAGTAGCGCCCATCGACCTCTATGTCCTCTTACGTCTTTAAGCGGATATTTATGGCGCTAGGGCTACTCGGGCTGAAGCACTTCACACGTTCGCCAATCTAGACGCTGGTCCACCTTCAGGTAAACCTCTAGCGCACTGTCAGCCCAGCCCGTTGCCGTCCAGACTGGTTCACGACCATCTCGTCAACGATTCCTGGGAGACTTTTAACGCCTGCTGCCCCTGTCATCACCGTCCCCTTTCTGCACCCCTCGCACATGGCGAAGCAGCCAGGCTCGACCGCCCAAGCTTTGTTCTCCCGCCCCACGTCCTTCCAGGACTACCAAATTACCTGCCTTTACTTCCCAGTTTTACTCGGCACTCGTCACTGGCGCTGGGCGGGGGCTTCTGTATCGCCACCGTTTCAGCACGCGCAGAGAAGACGAAGCGATGGGCACGCGCAAAAAAGAACACTCTGGACCTTGTGGGTATATGCAATTTTTTTCAGGCCAACCAACAACCAACCAACCTCGGCCTCGTACGGACGGTGCCGCCGCTGCTCTGCCGCAATCTCTTCTCCGTCAGCTCTCTAATAGTCTGGCCGCGGTTACCTTCTAGGCGACCTCCACAGGCCCTTGATATAGTATCCCTCAAAACGCGAAATACCCCAGCTCTTTGTTTCTTCATCTCCGAGATATAAGTCATAACGGTACGCAAAATAGCTTTCAAGGTTCCAAATCAACAGCCTCCGTCGTAAATTTGCAAACGGGACTACAAGAAGTTCTCAGGGTGTTAGTGGCTTCGACATCGCGATGTTGACCACCCCCTCAAATTAACCGTAACCACGCAGAAAAGGGTGGCGTTAAGGTCAGTAGGAGTAGCCACTGGAAAAGCGAACCGTAAAGGAAGCACTTCCAGCATCAACGCGATGACATTGGTGACAAGAAAAGTTGAAAAATGTTGGACAACGGCTCTGCTCACGACCAGCTTGAGAGGCATAGGCGAGAACTGCCTTGTTGGCTGTCGTTCACCGCACAGCAATCGTGGAGTCGCTAGAGATCATTGGTTGAAAAAAGACAAATCATGAAATAGCTGCTATGCGTTGATCTGACAGTGGGGGGAGTTTGCAGGCTGCTGTGCGCTCCGGTGCCATACCCGTTTTCCTAAATGCCTTCGCGAAATCCGAGATGAAGCTGGCGAACACCGGGCCTTCATACATGCATCAGAGCGATCTCCTTAGGACCACTCGAACATTCTGCGCCATACGGATGGCCTCTAAATTTCATGCAAGTGGTGGTGGCTGTAGGTTCCATTTCGATGGCCGCTCTACTGGCACATATCTATATAACGGACCGAAAGTATACTGATACACCGAGGCTTTAGAGCTTACTGTTGCTATGTGATATACGAAATAGACCCTCATTGCATTCAAACGGGTCCGTGAGAAACGTCAGTAGTAAGAGCTAAAGCACTTAAAATTCTCTGAAAAGATTAGCTCAGTGTAGTTAAAATGCAGACTAAGTTGGGCTGATTGATTCACGAACGCAGCGCTCGGGAAGCACCTCTTCGAACTAAAGACTCTGAAGGCCAGACGTTCGGTATTGACTTCCCTTTTAGTCTCACGTCCAAGGCGCCTTAGCTGTCCCCTTTCACAATAGTATGTACAACTGAAAAATGGCGAGGGGATAAACATTTCTTCAATGTCGACTATACGCAAAAACACTTATGGGCCTTAGAAGTTCTCAGGGTGTTAGTGGCTTCGACATCGCGATGTTGACCACCCCCTCAAATTAACCGTAACCACGCAGAAAAGGGTGGCGTTAAGGTCAGTAGGAGTAGCCACTGGAAAAGCGAACCGTAAAGGAAGCACTTCCAGCATCAACGCGATGACATTGGTGACAAGAAAAGTTGAAAAATGTTGGACAACGGCTCTGCTCACGACCAGCTTGAGAGGCATAGGCGAGAACTGCCTTGTTGGCTGTCGTTCACCGCACAGCAATCGTGGAGTCGCTAGAGATCATTGGTTGAAAAAAGACAAATCATGAAATAGCTGCTATGCGTTGATCTGACAGTGGGGGGAGTTTGCAGGCTGCTGTGCGCTCCGGTGCCATACCCGTTTTCCTAAATGCCTTCGCGAAATCCGAGATGAAGCTGGCGAACACCGGGCCTTCATACATGCATCAGAGCGATCTCCTTAGGACCACTCGAACATTCTGCGCCATACGGATGGCCTCTAAATTTCATGCAAGTGGTGGTGGCTGTAGGTTCCATTTCGATGGCCGCTCTACTGGCACATATCTATATAACGGACCGAAAGTATACTGATACACCGAGGCTTTAGAGCTTACTGTTGCTATGTGATATACGAAATAGACCCTCATTGCATTCAAACGGGTCCGTGAGAAACGTAAGTAGTAAGAGCTAAAGCACTTAAAATTCTCTGAAAAGATTAGCTCAGTGTAGTTAAAATGCAGACTAAGTTGGGCTGATTGATTCACGAACGCAGCGCTCGGGAAGCACCTCTTCGAACTAAAGACTCTGAAGGCCAGACGTTCGGTATTGACTTCCCTTTTAGTCTCACGTCCAAGGCGCCTTAGCTGTCCCCTTTCACAATAGTATGTACAACTGAAAAATGGCGAGGGGATAAACATTTCTTCAATGTCGACTATACGCAAAAACACTTATGGGCCTTAGCAACCATCAATCACGCCTCTTCAAATTATTTGCGTTATGTTGCGAAATGAAACTGATGGAAATATTCCATTACAATGAAGTTCAAAAATATAACCAACTGGCAGAGCTTTAAAAAGGTAAACGTTCATCTTTGCATATGCTTACTCACATGGACTGCTGTTTCTTTTCTACTTGCATTTTCCTTTTGTCTTTCCTTGTAGATTCTTTGCAATCTCACGTGTACTTTAGAAAACTGAAAAAAGAAGCATTACATTAAATTCTATGAACGTTCGTACACATTTTTGCTAAACAGAATCATTAAGCAAGGAAACCTCCATGCAAGTGGAACTCATGAATTTTCTTTTTGATAATACCAGCCTCTAGAAACACAGTAACACCACTTTCAATAATGGTTAACAGAGCCTGTACAAGCCTACTCAAAATCAACGTTTAAAAAAAACAAGTGCAACTGGCACTGCTCCTTCACTTGAAAAGTGAGTGAATATATAGGCAAAAAGGCACGAGCAGAGAGGAGGACCCGCACAAGTAGAATCAAAGAAAGATAACAAATGGCTTCAGAAAAAAAAAACGTCTCTCAACAAATATCTAAAAGGACACTTTTTCTGTAAATTGTAAGCGAGGGTGTGCTTACACAATAACTTCCGCCTTTGTTTGTTGCGGAACGCCTGTATAATTTCACGGGAAGTGGTATCTTTGCCCCTGCTTAGGATTTTTGTTTCCTTCAACTTCGCCTGGCATATTTTTTTCTTCTTTTTTTCCGGACGCTTTACATGGATGTGTTAAGAGAGTACCCGTGCCGTTCTTTAACACGCTATAATGATTAGCAAGGCAACCATTAATACATCGGCGCGTTTTGCAAATGTAAGAATTCCCATGTGTCAAGGGATATAATATACTACACGCACTGTACATTTTACAAACGGCGTTGTATGCTTTTTCTTGCATTCTGCTTTTTGCGGCTTGTTGGGACCCGTTTTTCTACAGAGGAGGACCGTTTTTTTTTGGGCGGAAAAAACTACAAGAACCTTAAGCTTTGCCCTAACATGTTTCAGATTGTGTGCTACATTATGAGTATATGCATTTATGAAGGGTTTATATTTTTTTTCGGTGTTATTACACCTTTTTTTTCTCATCTTTTTCATTAACGCTTCAGCAACTGAGCGTACCAGCAAAGTAGGATAGCCGGCTTGTTGCAGCCCTTCGAAGCTTTCCTGCGCTTTTTGGCAGCAAGATTTCTTCAGGGAAGCTTGAAGGCACAGTAGAGCGTTGGCTCGTTTAACTGTCTTACAGTGGGCTGAGTCGAATGGCAACAGTTCCTCGCGTGCCCGTGGGCAATACTTCCAGCGAACGCTTCCGTCATTAATGGTTTTGTTAATGCCCAAAAACCAGCTTCTGGTTTTAGGGAAGCTTATAGGTGCAGTGTATACAATTCCCTTCTACTTTAAAGCTACGTAACCCCTCTTGCACTACTGACATGTAGTTCGAGGTTCTCTACTTATTTGAAACGCTTAAAAATGCGTCAGCATATCTAAAACAGTTTAGGACTACTCTGTCAAAACCCGCTAGGAAAATATTGCTTAACACGGTGGCCACATAAGACCCAATACAATTTGCTTCTTTTTGTGCCCAAAATGCTACTCTTAGTTAGGAGACAATAGTGGAATATAGGTAAATCCTAAAAGCCAGACGAAATTTCTTACTGAAACACCGCCAGTCTTCTGGAAAGAGGCACTACCATATTGTCATTCAATTCTAAACTCAGCTCCAATCAACAACTCTGTATGGGGGATTGAATAAAACAGATCAACAATAACAATAGAATCATGTACATCATATAGCGTACGGACTTTTTTCCGTAACAATTCCCAAATTAAACAGAATTTTTAGAGAAAATTGGTCGCCAGTATTCAAAGATCTTAGGTCTCAAGTAAAACTCTAGTTTGGGCGAGTTGGTTCATGTTTGACAGAAAAAACTGGTAATGGCGCAAGAAACGGGGACACAGAAGGCACACAAAATACAGGACTGACGCCAACTTGCAACTGGGGTTTATTGCACCAAGCCTGCCTTTTATACAACAACCAAGCCATATCAACAAATGCGTAAACGTTGTACATATCAAACGGCAATTCATGCGAACACTAGCAATAAAGTAACGCTGATCATTACAGAATGTAATACAAACAGAGCTTGGGAAGCCAAATTATTTTCTCGCCAGCAGAAACAATAACAACATCAAACAGGGCTAAAAGAAAACAGAAACGAGGCACTGGGGCATGACAAGTCCACACTAATGAATTATGAAAAGCGTGATGAAGGCGAAAAAGAGCAAAAAAACGAAATAGTATGAGATAAAACCACGTGAAAAAAGATGACCAACAATAACCCGGAAAAAACATGACCAACAATAACAATAAGAAGGGATGAAGTCTGAAGATACAGCACCTAGCGTCAAGTGATAAAAACTGAAGATCATTCCTGAAGAACAGTCGTCTTAGCGTCTAAGAATCTAAAAATTGTAAAACACCGAAAGAAAGGACGAAATAAGAGCGCAAAACCAAGGAAAATATGCGAACAACAAAAAAACCTTCTATAAAAGACGTCTCGGCGCTGCTAAGCATAATGGAAGGCGTGCAAACGCATTTGTTTCCAGCTTTTTCGATGAAATATGCCTCAACAATTTTTCTCTCAGTTTTATCTTTCCGACTCTTCAAAAATCTAGTTTTCTCAAATTCGGGACGGCAATTAGAACAGCTCTTGCAGTGGTCAACCAGGAAGCTTCTTTCGTTGTTTCGCAAGTTTCGGAAATGTTCACTTGCACGCTCATTAAAACAACGACCTGTTTGCCCGATGTAAACGAGGCCACAGCTAAGCGGTATCCCGTAAACCACTTGTGTCCTGCATTGCGTGAACTTTTTTTGTGTTTCATGGTGCAAGCCGGCCGCTTTTCTCTGTTGGTCATGGCACAAAGTCTTGAAAGCTTACAAGGCGCGGAGAATACAACTTGATCATTATGTCTGCTCGGTATTTTCTTAATGTTATGCGACACCTTGTGTAGTTGTCTCAGCAGGTACTGACTTGTCTCTGCCATACATCTCTTTCCGTAAGAGTACATCTAAATCGAATCCTTATCATGTGGGTTCTTGCAATCAAAACCACATTTAAACCTTTGTCTCTGCATTCACAGATACCCACAGTTAGCCTTCCTAACGCAATTTTTTTAACGGAGACAAATGGCTGTAGATTTTACCTTTGCTAATTTGACCTTTGTCATTCGAAAATTCTTTTCAACAGCCTCTAGCGCATTTTTGTTGAATGTGGCCGACGGCATGGCCAGAAAGGCTCCCTCCGTATCGGCCTGGATCAGTGAAATGTTGTTTCCACCAAAAAAAAATGGCTGAGCCTTAGCTAAGGTTAAGCCTAGTCAGATGCGAAGCATATTGATGGCTAGGCTTGGTAATACATGGCTTTCCTTGGTTGACGTTCATCCCGCTCTTCATCGGTCTCTGTGGCACTCTGAAGCTTTCGCTTCTCGTTCAAATCAGCCCTGCTTCTAGGCGGCATCCCAACACCTGGCCGCCTCGTAAGTGCCCGGAGTTGTTGTTGTTGTTGTGACTGAGAGAAGGATGAAAAGGAAATTGCACGGGCCTGCTACTGGCTCTAGACAAGCCACCACCGATGCCACGTGCAGATAGAGGAGAGGTAAGAGATCAGAGGAAAGAGAAAAAGGCAAGAAAAGACGCGCGTCGCAGCAACAACTGCGTCTGCCGGAGCGGACGCTGCTGAAAAAATCAGATAAGCGGCCGAAGCCGCGCTCGCCGAAGCGAGGACAGAGACCGAGGCAAGCTCAGCTTTATACCGCTGCTGTAGCGTCACGTGGTCAGCTGCAGCGCCTCTGATGTGGAGCCTCCACCGCCGCGGCCGACCGCGCGAGCCGGCAGCCCATCTCTCCTCTGCTGTGACGTCATGTTGTCACGTAGTGTCACGTGGTCACGCTAAAGGTCAATGGTAGCTCCACCGCCGCGCTCGACGGGCTGTAGTGCAGCTCTAGTAATATGCTTCGCATAAAAAATTCAGGGCGGCACTTTGTTGACCTAATGTGCGATGAGGCGAACGCCTTAAGCGCCGTGTTGCTGCTTTAGTCACTGATGTGTGGTTAAGATGTTAAGGTTCGCCTCTGAGAGTGGAACGCGACAGTGTCTTGCAACGCTCGCAGGGAGTCCACAAACGCCATCGCCCGCTCGGCTCTATGCCTTGCTCGACGGTAAATTGGTTTTTGAGGAAAGGAAATGTATCTGTCTCGCATATCTCGGTGGACACCTGAACCTCGCCGTAAGAGAAGAGAGGAGGATGGGAGCGCCGGAGGTGCCGTATTAGCTAGACGCGCCTTTGTTTATTCCAAACCATCGGGCTGTAATGGCGGACCAGTTAGTGTGCTCGTCTCGCACTCCTGAGGCCCTCGTTCGATTCCACAACTCGACCAATTTCCTACTCGGTTTTATTTATTTAGGTGATCTGACTGTAAAGGTTAATTAGTCTAATTGGTCTTTACCATTGCTCTAATGCCATCCGCAGCGATGGCGTAAAGGTAGAGCATCCGCCTCGCGTGCAAGAGGACCGGGGCTCGATTCCCGTTGCCACGCAATTCTCCACCGGATAAAAAAGAACTCCGCCTGTCGATGGAATTGCACAACCAGGCTTGGAGTGCGGCCTGATTTTGGTGACCAGAACCGACAACGCACTTCCTCACCAGAACAGGATTTGGCCACCCTGGTGTAGTACTTGGCCACAACCTTATATGAACAAACCAAATAATCCTCGGCCCTCAGTCCCCAGCGGCTGCGGAGCAACTGACCAAGGCGGCGGTCAGATCTGTGACGCAGCGGAGGGTGCTAAGAATCTCTGGCTCCGGACAGGCCGCCATTGGAAACTGAACCTGGCAACGTTTAACGCAAGAACCTTATCAAGTGAGGCTAGCTTAGCAGTGCTGCTGGAGGAATTATCCGGTATTAAATGGGATGTCATAAAGCTTAGTGAGGTTAGGAGGACAGATGAGGCGTATACAGTACTAAAGGGGTGGCATGTACTGTGCTATCGTGGATTAGCAGATAGGCGAGAAGTAGGTGTGGGATTTCTCATAAATCAGGATATAGCTGGCAACATCGAGGAGTTTTACAGTATTAACGAGAGAGTGGCAGCTATTGTAATTAGGCTTAATAAGAGGTACAAGCTGAAGGTGGTGCATGTCTACGCGCCTACATCAAGCCATGATGACCAGATAGTTGAAAGCTTCTATGAGGATGTGGAATCGGCAATGACCAAAAGTAAAATCACAGTACACTGTACTGATGGGCGACTTTAATGCAAAGGTAGGTAAAAAGCAGGCTGGAGACAAGGCTGTAGGTGAGTATGGCATAGGTTCTAGGAACAGTAGGGGAGAGTTATTAGTAGAGTTCGCAGATAGAAATAATTTACGGATTATGAATACCTTCTTCCGCAAACGAGCAAACAGGAAGTGGATGTGGAAGAGCCCCAATGGTGCGACTAAAAATGAAATAGACTTCATACTGTGTGCACACCCTGGCATCGTAGAGGATGTGGATGTCCTCGGGGAGGTTCGTTACATCGACCACAGAATGGTAAGGTCTCGTATTAGCTTAGATTTGAAGAGGGAACGGAGGAAACTGGTGAAGCGAAAGGCTATTAACGAGTTAGCATTAAGAGGGAAAGTAGAGGAATTCAGAATGTCGCTGCAAAACAGATTTTCCGCTTTAACTGAAGAAGACGACCGCAGTGCTGAAACAATGAATGATAATCTTACAGCTATCGTTACAGAGTGCGCCGCAGAAGTAGGTTGTAGGATTGTTCGACAGGATACCAGCAAGCTATCTCAGGAGACTAAAGATCTGATTAAGAAACGTCAAAGCATGAGGACGTCTAACTCCACAGACAGGATAGAACTAGCAAAGCTATCTAGGTTAATAAATAAGCGCAAGGTAGCCGACATAAGAAAGTTTAACATGGAGAAAATCGAGCATGCTCTAAGGAATGGAGGTAGCCAAAAATCAGTGAGGAGAAAACTGGGCATAGGTAAAAACCAGATGTATGCGCTAAAAGACAAACAGGGCAATGTCATCACCAATATGAATAAGATAGTTTAATTAGCCGAAGAGTTCTACAAAAAATCTATACAGTAGCGAATGTAAGCATCAAGTTACTGATGGAGGCAGTTGAGCACAGCAATGGGACATCCCGCCAGTAACGAAGGAGGAAGCAAAGAAAGCCTTAGGAGCAATGCAAAGAGGGAAAGCAGCTGGTGGGGATCAGGTAACAGCAGATATGCTGAAGGACGGAGGAGAGATTGTGCTACAAAAACTGGCCACCCTATATACGCAATGCCTTGTGACCTCGAGAGTACCAGAAGCTTGGAAGAACGCTAACATTATCTTAATTCATAAGAAAGGAGACGTCAAGGACTTGAAGAAATACAGACCGATCAGCTTATTGTCCGTTGCCTACAAGGTATTTACTAAGGTAATCGCTAATAGAGTCAGGAAAACCTTGGACTTTAGTCAACCAAATTATTAGGCAGGCTTTGGTAAAGGATACTCGACAATAGACCACATTCACACTATCAATCAGGTGATAGAGAAATGCGCAGAATATAACCAACCCCTATATATAGCCTTCATTGATTACGAGAAAGCATTCGACTCAGTGGAAACCTCAGCTGTCATGCAGGCATTGCGGAATCAGGGTGTGGAAGAGTGCTATGTGAATATATTGGAAGATATTTATAACGATTGCACAGCTACTATAGTTCTCCATAAAGTCAGCAATAAAATTCCAATGCGGAAAGGTGTCATGCACGGAGACATGATCTCGCCAATGTTCTTCACTGCCTGCTTACAGGAGGTATTCCGGGGACAGGAATGGGAAGAGTTGGGGATAAGAGTTAATGGAGAATACCTGAGTAATTTGCGATTCGCTGATGACATTGCCTTGCTAAGCCACTCAGGTTAAGAACTGCAGATCATGCTCAATCAGATAGACAGGCAGAGTATAACGGCGGGGCTAAGAATTAACATGCAGAAAACCAAAGTAATGTTCAATAGCCTTGCAAGGGAACAGCAATTCGCAATTGGTAGCGAGGTGCTCGAAGAAGTAAGAGAATATGTCTACTTAGGGCAGGTAGTGACCGCAGATCCGGATCATGAGAGGGAAATAACTAGAAGAATAAGAATGGGGCGGAGCGCGTATGGCAGGTTCTCTCAGGTCATGAATGGTAGCTTACCAATATCCCTGAAGAGAAAAGTATATAACAGCTGTATCCTACCGGTACTCACCTATGGGGCAGAAACGTGGAGGCTAACAAAGAGGGTTCAGCTTAAGTTAAGAACAACGCAGCGAGCTATGAAAAGGAAAATGATAGGTGTAACGTTAAGAGATCGGAAGAGGGTGGAGTGGGTGAGGGAACAAACGCGGGTTAATGACATCTTAGTTGAAATCAAGAGGAAGAAGTGGGCTTGGGCAGAGCATGTAATGCGAATGCAAGATAACCGCTGGTCGTTAAGGGTAACGGAGTGGATTGCAAGAGAAAGCAAACGTAGCAGGGGACGGCAGAAAGTTAGGTGGGCGGATGAGATTAAGAAGTATGCGGGGATACAGTGGCGGCAACTAGCAATGGACATGGCTAATTGGAGAGACATGGGAGAGGCCTTTGCCCTGCAGTGGGTGTAGTCAGGCTGATGATGATGATGAATGCAATCCATCATGTCCTATCACTCACCTGTCAAGTGATAGAACTCTCTAGACTAGGACGTTCGACACAATGTGCATGAAACGTCTAGAGAGGTCTAGCCATTTATGATGTTTAATGATGGTTAAGCGTGACTTGCAGATTTCGTGATACTAGTTAATGTATGAACAAGGGAGGGGAAAACCTCAGGTTGCTAGAGCCAACGTTTCGACAAGGGGACTTGTCTTCGTCTGGGCAAAGCGTTCATCATCGGCAGGGATTAAATAGGGCCTTCGCTCCGAGGAGGAAGGCCCCGGGGGTGGGGAAGGAAAGTGGTGTGGGAGGGGATGCGTGTCAGGAAAGGGAGGGAGGTGAATCATGATTCGTTAGGCTGCAATAGTGGAACAACTTATATCCGGGGGGTGTGTAATGAACAAAAGGTTTGAAGGGGCTGCGACGGGGGAAGCGGATGAGGCGCTGGGTGAACCTGCAAAACTCAGATAAAAGGATTAGTAAGCGTGGTACAGGGAAATGAGAACAAGAAAAAAAAAGGCTGGCACTGGAAGGAGAAAGGAAGGGGGCAATTTCCAAGGAAGGACAAGGCAGGGGGGGGGGGGGGGGGGGGGGGGAAATGGCTCGTGTTCAGAGAAAGCCAAAAAGTGGGGGCGGAGGGGGTAACAGGCGTGTCATGGTTTCCGAGAACTGGTAGCAGGGGATTAGGAGAAAAAGAAGAGAGAGAGAAAAAAAAAGAGGTGAACGAAGGGAGAGGGTGACAAGGCCGGTAATGGGTTGGAAGATATGACGTGGGAAGGGTGCAAGGAGCGACAGTATACTTATGTGAGGTTCTATGAAATAGTCTGACCACGTGCAAGACATTTGTTAATTTAAAATTATGCTGACCCTGGAATGTACCTGAGAGATTCCAGGTTTCCTCTGGACATGTTGATCCCTGTTGGTTGCAGTGTTTTAAATTTGTGGATTAGGAATGCTTCTCTGTATTTTCTGTCCCTAGTCGATTTGAAGCCTGACTGAAGAATGAACAATTTGAGTTCGTCGAATTTGTGATGGCGTTGATTAAAATGGGTCGACACTGCCTTCTGTTCATTCCGTGTTGTGTCAGCCCGGTGCCCGTTTAATCTGGCACTCATTGTTAGTCCGGTTTCTCCGATATATTGTTTCTGGCAGTAGGAGCACTGGAGCATGTAGATAATATTGGACGATGTGCAGTCAGAACTGGTCTTTATATCGAAACTGAAATCGCTTGCCGTACTTTTAACCGTAGTGTCCCTTTGTAAATGTTTGCAAGACATGCAAACATTTACAAAGGGACACTACGGTTAAAAGTTCACTACGGTTCAACACCGCAGAGCGAGTTGTTGATTGCTTTTGAATCCTGTACTAAAAAAAAATGGCAGTGTTTCTTTCCAGGACGAATCTGGTAATTCAGTAAGGAACTTCCTGGTGCTTTTAGAGTTTACCTGTCTGCCACTACTGTCTCCTTTCAATACCAGCTTTTAGTGCAAAAATGAGCGATTTCTGTTGGGTCTTGCATGGCCCTGTATTATGCCATATTTTCCTAGCAGGTCTTGACAGACCTCTACCAGACGTTTTTAGTGAATATAAAGTACTTAAGTGTTTTAGATATGCTGACGCTTTTTTAATTGCTCTAAAGAAGCAGACAACCTCCAAATGCATGCAAACAGTGCAAGAGGGGTTACCTAGCTTTAAAGCACATGGGAATTGTTTACGCTTCACCTACGAGCTTCCCGAAAACCAGAAGCTAGTTTTTGGACATTAACAAAAGCCTCAACGACGAAAGCGTTTTCTGGAAGTATTACCCGCAGGCGCGGAAGGATCTGGTGACATTGTCACGGGTCGCTCAAAAGACGCGGGTCGTGGGGACACTGGAAGACCAGGACCACAGGAGGGCAGGCGCCAGAGACAGTCCAAGCGGTCGCGGCTGGGCGCACGAGCAATTCCCTCCGCGCTTCTTCGTCTTTGCCGGCGTTCGGCACCCCGCTGGCTGAAGATCACGTTGAGTGGAAAATCACAACACACATGACACTGCTCCCCTCCCGAAAGGCGCATCGTCCCGATGCGCAGCGAGGAAAAATTAAGGCTTAAAAACGTGTTAACCGCGAACAGTCAGGCCTCGTGCTCCGTGTGGTCACAGTACATTTTGAGGCGAGCGACGTGCACAACTTCAGAGGCAGGCGGGTGGCGGGACGCCCGCGTGACGATCGGCAGCAATTCGTAATTTAACTCGCCTACACAGCGAATCACCTCGTACGGGCCAATGTATCTTTTCAGCAGCTTCTCGCTAAGATCACGGCTTCGAATTGGAGTCCACACCCACACGCGATCACCAGGATTGAATTGAACACCGCGGTGGCCTTGGTTGTATCCGCGAGCATCGACTTGCTGGCGGGCTTGGATGCGAAGGCGGGCCAACTGTCGGGCTTCTTCCGCATGTTGGGCGACGAGTTGAGCATCGGCGTGAGTGTAGACGTCTGGCTGGTGGGGCAGCATAGCGTCGAGCATAGTAGTGACTTCCCTGCCATGCACCAGTCTAAATGGTGAAAATCCGGTAGTTTCTTGAACCGCGGTGTTATAGGCAAAAGTGACGTACGGTAACACTTCGTCCCAGGTTCGGTGTTCGATGTCGACATACTTTGAGAGCATGTCAGCCAGTCTTATTAAGACGCTCGGTCAGCCAGTTTGTTCGTGGGTGGTATGCGGTAGTCTTGCGGTGGGCAGTGCGGCTTAAGCTCAGTATCTGTGACAGAAGTTCGGACATAAATGCGGCACCACGATCAGTGATAAGGACCTCTGGGGCACCGTGTCGAAGAAAAACTGACTCGACAAAAAACTTTGCCACATCCGCAGCCGTTGATGACTGCAGAGCTCGTGATTCGGCATACCGCGTTAGGTCGTCCGTCGCTACAACGATCCAGCGGTTACCCGATTGCGACTTAGGAAAAGGTCCGAGTAGGTCCATACCAATTTTCTCGAACGGTCTGAGCGGTGGCATGATGGGGAGAAGGAGTCCCGCAGGCTTCACGGGTGGGGTCTTGCGCCGTTGACACTCGCGGCAGGTCCTAGTGTAATAGCGAACGGTCTTGTCGAGTAGCGGCCGATAGTATTTAGAACGTATTCGTGCGAGCGTTCGACTGAACCCCAAATGTCCTGAGGAGGGGTCATCATGAGACGGTTCTATAATTTCGTCACGCAGATCTGTGGGCACAACCAAAAGCCATGACCTCGGGCTCACGGCAAAATTCTTCATATAAAGAACGTTGTCTCGAAGGCATAAATTAGGCAGTACGCGTACAGAAGGACGTGGGACTACACCTCCTTGACCCTCCAAATGGGAAATCACGTCGCGAAGTTCGGGGTCGAGTCGCTGCCGTGCCGCCATATCTACAGGACTTAGAGTTCTTAGGAAGATGTCATAGTCATCCGTATCAGTAGGTGCGGATTCGACGGGAGCGCGGGACAGGCAGTCAGCATCAGTGTGTCGACGACCAGACTTAAAGACGATCGTAGCGTCGAATTCTTGCAGTCTTAGAGCCCACCGCGAAAGTCGACCTGCAGGGTCTCTTACATTGGTCAACCAACACAGAGAGTGATGGTCTGTGACCATCTAGAATGGGCGTCCATACAGATAGGTTCGGAACTTTGTGATCGCCCAAATTACTGCGAGACATTCTTTTTCGGTGGTCGAGTAATTGGTTTCTACCTTCGACAAAACACGACTGGCGTATGCGATGACAAGCCCGCGGCTCCATTCTGATGCTGAATCAAGACGGCCCCGAGGCCCGTGTTACTAGCGACAGTGTGCACCTCAGTCGCGGCGTCCTGTTAAAAATGGCCTAGTACAGGCGAAGTCTGCAGGCGCCGTTTTAGATGGTCAAATGCAACCTGCTCTTCATCAGACCACTGGAAGTGGACGGACTCTTTCGTGAGGCGAGTAAGCGGTGCGGCGATATCGAAAAGATGGGAACAAAGCGTCCGTAGTAAGCGCAGAGGCCCAGGAATCTCCGCACGGCGTTCTTATCCGACGGCGTCGGGAAGGAAGCGACTGTTTTATCGGGATCAGGACGGACGCCCTCGTGACTTACGACGTGACCCAGAAACTTCAGTTCGCAATAGGCAAACTGGCACTTTGTATGCTTGAGGGTGAGGCCGGCGTTTCTGATAGCCTGCAGGACAGCTTTTAGGCGGACCAGATGTTCATTAAACGTGCTTGAAAAAATGACTGCATCATCAAGGTAGACAAGGCATGTTTGCCATTTGAGGCCGGCGAGCACGGTCTCCATAACGTGCTGGAAGGTCGCAGGAGCTGTAAAGAGTCCGAAAGGCATCACCTGGAACCCATAGAATCCATCTGGAGTGACGAAAGCACTCTTCTCTCTGTCGCGCTCATCCACTTCTATCTGCCAATGCCCACTTTTAAGGTCGATGGACGAAAAGTAACGGGCATGGCGCAGGCGATCAAGAGCATCATCGATGCGCGGAAGTGGATATACGTCCTTCTTCGTGAGGCGCCGGTAGTCTACACAAAAGCGAAGAGTGCCGTCTTTTTTCTTCACCAGCACCACCGGAGCAGCCCACGGGCTGTGAGATGGTTGAATAATGTCATCGGCCAACATTTCGCGCACTTGATGTTGTATGGTTTCACGTTCTTTTAAAGAAACCCGATGAGATGACGGACGGACAGGATGGACAGCGTCGTCGGTAATTATTATGTGCTTTGCTATTGGCGTCTGGCGAACCCCTGGTGACGTAGAAAAGCAGTCGTCGAACTTGCCCAGCAGAGCGACGAGCTCGTCTCTCTCCTGAGCAGAGAGTTGTGGTGCAATGCTGACACCTGAAGGCGGCACCGAGTGCTGGGGAGAGGGCGGACAGGAAGGAGCCGGAGACAGGATCTGAGCGTCGACGGGGGCGCTGAGGCGCTCGATAAGGCCGATTACTGTGCCCTTGGTGAGGTGCTGCGGAGCGCTGCGAAAGTTCGTGCCGAGGACTTGGGCGCAACCAGAGTGAAGCCGCGTGACACCTCTAGCAACACCAGGACCCCTGTCAAGAAGCACCTGCACACTACCCTCAAGAACTTCTCCAGAGGCAACCGGTGCGGACTCGACCAGCAGGAACATGCTCGAGTCAGGCGGCAAAGTCACGTGGTACGCTAAGATGCTCGCCTCGGAGAACGTCAGCTCGGAGCTCGGCGGGTCAAGGCAAGGTCGACGAAGGGTGAGGCGGCAGTCGGCGAGGTCGATAACAGCGCCGAACTCAGTCAGAAAATCCATACCGAGAATAATATCTCTCGAGCAGCGCTGCAAAACGACGAAGGTAACGGCGCACGTGAGACCGTTAATCTCAATACGAGAAGTGCAGCGGCCGACCGGAGTAACGAGGTGGCCTCCGGCGGTTCGGATTTGTGGGCCGTCCCAGTGCGTGAGTACCTTGCGAAGGCGGCGGGACAGCTCCCCACTCACAATGGAATAGTCGGCGCCGGTGTGGGCGGTCGTGGCGTGGCCGTCGATAAGCACGTCAAGATTATTGTACACCGGGCGAGCAGAGGCGGCTATAGGATCGGCGGAAAGGTCGTCGGTCGGTGAGGGGGAGCGTGACGTCGTAAGTGGAGGCTCTTTTACGGATTGTTGGTCGGCAACGCCACCTCCAGGCGTCGCCGGGCTTAGTTTTCCCGACGAGGAGAAAGGCTACCGCGGCGGTCGCGCAGAGGGGAATCGAGGCGGCGCGGCGGCGGCGAGCGAAACGCACGACGAGAAGGCCGCTCAGGTGGCGGGGAATGGCGCAGAAATTCCTCAATTTCCCGAGGCTGTTCGCCGTACCTGGGGCGGTGCACATCTCGTCGGAATCCGCGAAGACAGAGCTCACGATAAGGCAGCGGCGATAGATGTGACCGGCTTCCCCGCATTGGAAACATAGCGGACGGTCATTGGTGGTCCTCCACGCGTCGGCCTTGCTTGGTCCACGCTGTGGGAGACGAGGGGTGGAAACAGGCCCATGAGGTGACAGGGGCTGCAGAGGGGGGAACGGGTGGTCGACCGGTGGCGGCGACGAGCGACGGACGACGGAGGCGCACGTCACGGCGGGCTGTGCCGGAGGAGAGGTGACGGCAAAGCGAGGTAAAAGTGCACGTTGAACTTCTTCTCGGACGACCTCCGTGAGGGTGGATGAAGAAGAGCAAGCGGCGGGTGGCAGACACTTCCGGAGTTCCTCCCTAACAACTGCTCGGATGACCTCGCGTAGGTGCATGGTGTCGACGGGTATGCCACCCGGGTGGCGGGTCCCCGGGCGCCACCCGGGGGTCGACTCAGCCCACTCTAAGACAGTTAACGAGCCAATGCTCTAATGTGTCCTCAAGCTTCCCTGTAGATATCTTGCCGCCAAAAAGCTCAGGAAACTTCGAAGGGCTGCAACAAGCTGGCTATCCTACTCTGCTTATAAGCTCAGTTGCTGTAGCGTTAATAATAAAGGAGAGAAAACAAAAGGTGTAATAACACCGAAAAAAAAAGCCATGTTATCAAACAGAAAAGTAAACCCTCCATGACAGCATATACTCATAATGCAGCACATAATCTGAAATGCCAGAAAAAGCGTGTGACGTAGTTTTTAAGATGTGCAGTGGGCGTAGTAGATCAGATCCCATTAACGTGTGGGAAACCTTACATTAGCCAAACAGGCCACCGTATTGATGATCGCCGTGCTGATCATAATCG
Organism: Amblyomma mixtum; assembly: GCF_055824585.1. NCBI lineage: Eukaryota > Metazoa > Arthropoda > Arachnida > Ixodida > Ixodidae > Amblyomma > Amblyomma mixtum. The sequence goes on from NC_143018.1 coordinate 102,728,933, forward strand.
CCCGTTAAGGAATGACACAGGTACTCTTTTGCCACATCACTGTAAAGCCTTCAGGGAAAAAGAGCGAAAGAAATACCACGCGAAGCTGAAGGAAACGAAAATCCTGAGCAGGGGTAAAGATATTACAGCCCGTGAAATTAGTGATGCGTTCCGCATCAACAAAGGCGGATTTGATGGTGTAAGCAGCTACTCGCTTATAATTTACAAATAAAGAATATGCCTTTTAAGATATGTGCTGAGACATTTTTTGCTAGCGCTATTTTTGATCTTGTTTCTACTCGTGCTGATGAGCGGGTCCTCTTTTACGCTCCTGACTTTTTGCCTATATATTCACTCACTTACTCACCAAGTGAATAAACAGTTGCAAGTTGCGCTTGTTTAATCTGTCTTCCTTATATGTTGCCTGTTTTTCGGATCTTCTTTTTTGAAAACCATGCATCTGCTAGCCCCCAAAGTTTTTTACTATCTTCAACACTGTCGGTCAAAAGTTTGGAAAATTTGAAAACTGTAAAATACCGTTATGATAATATCGACGCCAATTGTGCATGCTTCTGGCACGTAGGAAAAGGTTCCTTCTAAAGCGTTTCCAAAGATTGCACCGAGAAGCGAAAGCTTCTATAGAACGCAATTGTGAAGCCTTCTGATGGAAAAAAGCGGTAATACAAAAAAATTCATGACCGCCGTCGGGTGTCCGGCGGATATAGTTATTTTTACATTTATACAAATACCTCCCAGGTTTCACACTTGGAACATTGTGTGAGAAAAGGGGTACAATATTTAGCAGACAAAAGATGGTACAAAGTGGAAAAGCATAAAAGTAAACAATAATAAATACATTGGTATGATATGATATTGGTATGATATTGACCCAGAAGAAAAAACAGCAAACGAATAGTGCCACTGCGTGGATTCAACTACATATGCGAACACAATTTATGTACCAGGCCGCCGCGGTGGCTCAGTGGCTATGGTGCTCGGCTGCTGTCCCAAAAGACGCGGGTTCGATCCCGGCCGCGGCGGCTGGAATTTCTTTGGAGGAGAAATTCTTGAGGCCCGTGTACTGTGCGATGTCAGTGCACGTTAAAGAACCCCAGGTGGTCGAAATTTCCGGAGCCCTTCACTACGGCGTCTCTCATAGCATGAGTCGCTTTGGGACGTTAAACCCCATAAACCAAACCAAACCAAACAATTTATGTACTATATCATGGATGTATAAAGGTGGTCAATTCGTTTTTGAACATTAATGTGACACGTATGGTAGCCATGCAATGCGTAAGACCATTCTAACACTTGTTAGCACGTGGCAAAGCACAATAATTGAACGCAATTGTTCGGCCGAATAGACGTTGGAAGCTAAGATTATTATGTAGGCGACGTGAACTGCGCATTCGGCGTGTAAGTGGCAGTGTGGACGCGTGACGACTGTGTTTCTGCAGTAAGCAAAGTGCGATATTTCTACGTGTCTGTAAACTTGCTAGCGATTAAGATAACTTGATGCTTGTTACGCTGGAATGACGGTTGTAGTCGTGAGAAATAAAACGCGCCGCACGGTTCTGAATTGTTTCGAGGGAATGAATTAAATAAGCCTGATGTGGTGACCAAATAGCTAATGCATATTCTAGTTAGAGACGGACAAATGTTAAGTATGCTTGCTTGCGGGTAGAAAAAGGTGCGCGATGCTTTGGCAGTAATGTTTTGAATATGTTCTGCCCAAGATAGATTTGAAGCCAGATAAACTCCAAGGTATTTATAGGAAGACGTGCTGGATAGCGTGACACTGTTAAGGGAATAAGTGAATAGCGAGTTTGAGTGCTTCCAGCTAACTGTCATTGCTTTACATTTGTCAGTATTAAGTGTTATTTGCCGTGATGTGCACCAGTGAGTTACGCATTCCAGGTCCTGCTGAAGAACTGCATGGTCAGTGGCCGATTTAACGATAATTTATACAGTCATCGGTGAACAGTCGGACTGAGGATATAAGATGTGATGGCAGGTCGTTTATGTAAATATAAAATCATAAGGGACCGAGAACACTTCCCTGAGGGACGCCAGAAGTGAAGTCACTAAGGTGTGATGAAAAGTTCTTTGTTACCATGAACTGCTTTCAAAAAGATATGAAGTTCCGGATTCAGGGGACAGTTAGCGAGTCTAATTAAGCGACGATATTTAAGTTATAAGGCGACAATTGGCAACACGGTCAAACTCTATGGAAAAGTCAATGACTATGCAGTCAGTCTGGTAGTTTTCATCCATGTTCTTGAATAAATCACTAGTAAGTTAAATTAGTTGTGTATCACAGCAAAACCCGTTTCTGAATCCGTGCTGGCGTGGGAAAAAGAAAGAGTTATTCTCCAGATGGCTCGCGATGTTAAATGCAACGATGTGTTCAAGTACCTTACATGGAATACTCGTTAGTGATATGGGGCACAGTAGTTGCTAACTGTGTTTTTGTCGCGAGATTTATAAACAGGGATTATTTTGCCAATCTTCCAGTCAAAAGGAATTTCGCCAGTTGCTAGAGATTGCTTGAAAATATGACAGAGAATGATGCTAGAGGGATGTACGCTGCGTTTGAGAATTTTTGTATTTATTCCGTCTACCCCTGAGGAAGTTGATACTTTAAAACTGTTAATGAGAGATATATATCTACATCTAAATATATATATATATATATATATTGTTCCGTTGTAGTGACGGCAGTCCAGCGGTCAGGAAGACACCAGAAATACTTTCAAACGAAGCTCTTTATTTGGGCTGACTTGCGCCCGCAAAAGCACTGACTCACTCGGTGGCGGCGTAAGCAACAAGCGTGCTCGTCAATCGTCGAACTACGAAATGTCCGCTGCTCGCGGCATCGCTCAATTTAAAGCCGGCAAGGAAACTTCCAGATAACAGGTCAAGATCATCTACGGTAATCCGGAAAAACCTAGATGCAGCCTTTCATGGCTGCGAACAATCGAGATTAGTCTGGTCGCTTCTCGCGTCACGAACATAAGTGATAACGACCCTTTCCTGCTGCCTTGAGCGTGAACGAACAAACACCGCAATGATACGTGGCATTACCCCCCTTCCAAAGAAGCATCGTCTCGATGCTTTAAAATGAAAATAAACACGGACAATGAAAACTTCGAGTCCTTTAGCGTTCATAATATGGCTTCAGGCGTACGACATGTACGACTTCCGGGCGTGTGCGGCGTCGCTGAGATGCTGTCGTGCCGTCGGGGATGACTTCATAGTCGAGGTCACTGATGCGACGGAGAACCTTGTACGGGCCAAAGTAGCGTCGCAGCAACTTTTCGCTCAATCCACGGCGGCGAACTGGCGTCCATATCCAAACCCGATCACCTGGCTTGTAATGCGTGTCTCGTCGGCGCAGATTGTAGCGTCGGGCGTCGGTGTGCTGCTGGTCTTGAATGCGAAGCCGCGCAAGTCTTCGGGCTTCCTCGGCGCGATAAAGGTAGGCGGCGACGTCGAGGTTGTCTTCGTCGGAAACGTGCGGGAGCATTGCGTCGAGTGTTGTCGTGGGCTTCCTGCCGTATACCAGCTGGAATGGGGTAAACCTGGTTGTCTCCTGGACGGCAGTATTATAAGCGAAGATCACGTAGGGCAGAATGGAGTCCCACGTCTTGTGTTCGGCGTCGATGTACATGGAGAGCATGTCTGCGATGGTCTTATTCAGACGGTCAGTGAGTCCGTTGGTTTGTGGATGATAGGCAGTGGTCCTCCGATGGCTTGTCTGGCTGTAGTTTAAAATGGCTTGCGTCAGCTCCGCTGTAAATGCCGTCCCTCTGTCTGTGATGAGCACTTCGGGGGCGCCGTGTCGCAGGATAATTTGCTCGACAAAAAATTTTGCGACTTCTGTTGCGGTACTATTAGGCAACGCTTTTGCTTCGGCGTATCGGGTCATGTAGTCGGTGGCCACGATGATCCACTTGTTACCTGATGATGAAGTCGGAAAGGGGCCGAGGAGGTCCATTCCTATTTGCTGAAAGGGCTTAGTTGGCGGTGGTATGGGGTTCAGGAGTCCGGCTGGTCTAGTCGGAGGCGTTTTGCGTCGCTGACACTCACGGCACGTTTTCACGTAATGGGAAACGTCGGTAGCTAGCCGCGGCCAATAGTACTTCTCCTGGATGCGGTGCAACGTGCGAGCAATCCCGAGATGCCCTGCAGTCGGCTCATCATGACATGCCTGCATAATTTCTTGCCTAAGATTCTTGGGCACGACAAGAAGATGTACTGTCCTGTTGGGCGCGAAGTTCTTCTTCAGGAGGACACTATTGTGAAGGACGAAGGACGACCGTTGCCGCTTGAACCCTCGGGGAGGCGATGCGGTCTTGCCTTTCAGATAATCAACTAGGCTTTGCAAGTCGGGATCCGAGTGCTGCTGCTGCGCGAAACTGCTGGCGCTTACCGGTCCTAATAAAGCGTCGTCGTCTTCCTCTTCGGGTGCTGCGTCGACAGGGGCTCGTGACAAGCAGTCTGCATCGTAATGCTTGCGGCCAGATTTATAGACTACAGTTATGTCGAATTCTTGAAGACGCAGGCTCCAACGAGCAAGGCGGCCGGAGGGATCTTTCAAATTGGCCAGCCAGCAGAGAGCATGGTGATCGCTCACAACCTTGAATGATCGTCCGTATAGGTAGGGGCGAAATTTCGACGTGGCCCAAATAATGGCGAGACATTCTTTCTCTGTCGTCGAATAGTTGGCTTCTGCTCTCGACAGTGAACGGCTAGCGTACGCGATAACTTTCTCCTCTCTGCCATTTTTCTGAACGAGGACCGCTCCTAAGCCCACACTGCTTGCATCGGTATGAACTTCGGTTTCGGCGTTTTCATCAAGTTGCGAGAGCACAGGAGGGGACTGTAAGCGGCGCTTCAGCTCGTTGAAAGCTTCCTCTTGCGGCCTTTCCCATTTAAAAGGCACGTCAGCCTTGGTAAGTTGGGTCAAAGGTTCAGCGATGCGCGAAAAGTTCTTGACGAATCGCCGGTAATAAGCGCACAATCCAAGGAATCTGCGTATAGCTTTCTTGTCATTAGGCTGTGGAAACTCTGCGATCGCAGCCGTCTTCTGGGGGTCTGGGCGAACTCCATCCTTGCTTACGACGTGACCAAGGAACAGCAGCTCCTCGTAGGCGAAGTGGCACTTCTCTGGTTTCAGTGTCAGGCCTGAAGACTTGATCGTTTCCAGCACTATCCGAAGCCTTCTGAGGTGGTCTTCAAAGTTTGAGGAGAAGACAACAACGTCATCTAAGTAGACGAGGCAAATCTGCCACTTCAAGCCTGCGAGCACAGTATCCATTACTCGTTGGAACGTCGCTGGTGCAGAGCAGAGGCCGAATGGCATCACCTTGAACTAATGCCACGTATCATTGCGCTCAGAAGCAACCTCACCTCCAGAGGCTGCTTTATTCAGTTTAACCTTCGGGGGCTGGGGAAGCGTCCACGCACTGCGTAGCCTCGGCTAGGAGATACTTAGCGCGATGACGACGGCGACGGAGAACGCGATAGGCGGCTCGGCGATGAGTATCCTTCCCGACGCAAAAAACCTCAATTTCGGCTGGTCGCTGGCCGGGTCGGGGTCGTGGGGCGTCGTAACGGAACCCTCGGATGCCCATTCTCCTGTATAGGCAGTACCGGAAAATGTGACCGGCTTCTCCGCAGTGGAAGCATTGTGGGCGGCGCTGGTCGGGTGTTCTCCACTCGGCGCATTTCCTCGGCCGTGTACGACGCTCGTAGGACGGGCGGGTTGGGGCGAGAGGGCGACGCTCCAGCGCTGCTGGCTAAGGGCGATAGGGGCTTGGGTACCGTCGCCGAGGTACAGGACGGCGCACTGCTGCGGCGTAAGTCATGGCTGGAGGCTCCAGTGGCTGCGTGGTAGACTGGAGTCAGGTCTTCCGGCGAATAACTCAAAGGGCTGGCGTCACGACTTGCAGGGGTTGTCCGGACCTGGAAGGCTACCCAGCACCTCCACCAGATGTCACGTTGTAGTGACGGCAGTCCAGCGGTCAGGAAGACACCAGAAATACTTGCAAGCGAAGCTCTTTATTTGGGCTGACCTGCGCCCGCAAAAGCACTGACTCACTCGGTGGCGGCGTAAGCAACAAGCGTGCTCGTCAATCGTCGAACTACGAAATGTCCGCTGCTCGCGGCATCGCTCAATTTAAAGCCGGCAAGGAAACTTCCAGATAACAGGTCAAGATCATCTACGGTAATCCGGAAAAACCTAGATGCAGCCTTTCATGGCTGCGAACAATCGAGATTAGTCTGGTCGCTTCTCGCGTCACGAACAAAAGTGATAACGACCCTTTCCTGCTGCCTTGAGCGTGAACGAACAAACACCGCAATGATACGTGGCAATATATATATATATATATATATATATATATATATATATATATATATATATATATATATATATATATATATATATATATATATATATATTGTAGACATGAGTAGGTAATTGAGTTCTTGTGTTTGAGGTAGGTTGGAATAGTCTTCGGTAGTGAATACTCATATGAAGTAGTCATTAAACATGGATGGACAGTTCTCTTGAGGTATTGGACATTTGTTTTGATTAAGCAATGAACTGCTGTCCAACGTGCGCGGCGAGGAAACTGTTTTGGAAAGTTTTGCGGGGTTATTTTTTATGGGCGATTGAAGGTCTTGTGATAAAACTTTTTTTGGCCTTCCGGATGGCATGACAGGATGATATTTCACACAGTCTGTGCTCAGCATGCGCAGAATCACAGCGCAATCGCTTCGCGGCTTTCAAAAGGCGTTTTTTCTTGTTTTTTAATGCTCGTAAGGAATTGTTATACCAATGTTTGGTGTGGTTTGTTTATGGGGTTTAACGTCCCAAAGCGACTCAGGCTATGAGAGATGCCCTAGTGGAGGGCGCCGGAAATTTCGACCACCTGGGGTTATTTAACGTGCACTGACATCACATAGTACACGGGCCCCTAGAATTTTGCCTCCGCCGAAATTCGAACGCCGCGGCCGGGATCAAACCAGCATCTTTCGTGTCAGCAGCCGAGGACCATAACCACTGAGCCATCGCGGCGGCTAATACGATGGTTTAGATATGTTGACTCGTAATGTTATTTGCTGAACGTGTTTGCGCACCAGTTTCACTATTTTTTCTTTGTACAAAGTCCAGTTTTCGTTATCACACCTGGATGAAAAATCACGAACGAAAAATTCGGATCAATGCTCGAGCCAGCGATTAATAGCGTCAAAGTCAGCCTTCTCATAATTTAGCATCTGTTTTGGTTGGGCGTGGCATGAGTAATGAGGGGCATTAATCGATAACTGAAGAAGCTCATGGTCACTGAACCCATCATTATAAGATATATGGCTAACCCTCTCTGGAGAAGATGATAGAAAAAGGTATAAATATTAGCGTGGCGTGTTGGAGCGTTCACTAGTTGGACAAAAGAGTCGAATGTTAGGTGCATGAATTTATTCGAGGCAGATAAATGTGAAGATACGTTCAGCCAATCAGTGTCTGGGTAAATAAAATGGTCGAAACGACGAAATGTCAGATTTTGGAAATCTAGTTCGAATGGGCGTGATATTGTTGTGTAGGTCAGCGAAAAACGTGGCAGGGGAGTCCAGGGGCCTGTAGCTGATGCCTAAGCGAGTGTTACCGAGGCGGGATGAAATTATTAACCACATGATTTCAAGTTCGCATGGGATATCCACAAGTTCGCATGGTGTGTGCAACAAACAAATGTTATTTGAAGCCTTACATTATATGAAAAAATTGCGTTTATCGAAGCCAGAGAACTGATTGAAGCGTTCTATATCAGTAAGAAAGGCAGTGCGTGTGTTAGCGAAACTTCTGTATCTCTCTATCAGGCGGAAAAAAAGATTTTTGAGCATTCGTTATCACATTTATGCGTAATTTTGTTCCTTGCGCTGGCGCTGGCTATGTGTATATATGTATCTGGGTTCTGCAAAATAAACTAGTTGTGAGTGTTGCTCTGTCCCGTTCTCTTGTCTTGTGTGTGTTTGTGTGTGTGTGCGTGTGTGTGGTTTTTGCCGCCTTTACTTTAGAATGAATTACGAACTAGCCCGGCAAGAAGTTCTCTTAAGCGTTTATGAAGGATTTAGAGCTCAAAAATGCTTTTGTCGAGAAACATTAGGTAAGTGTGTGATTTGGAAATTCTTCAGCAGAACTAATTTTAGGAGACAATTTCGAGATTATGACCAGTTATTTAGGTTTAACCGCTCTATATGAGCAGTACAAACGCTGTTTTTTCATGGTGACGTATACAGTTTAAAAACTTTCCTGTATTGAAGTGGAACAGAACATAATTTATATTAGGCTTTTGAGGCACTTTTTGGCGATCGCTTACTCATCCCTTAGAAACAAATCGCAGCTTTTCTGAGCAGCTAATTTTAGCCGTAGTTTTACCTGTATTGATGTTGATATTCCATAAGGTTGTATTATTAGCCCTTGCTATTTAACACCCTTGTTTAACATCCTTGTTACTTATCTAGTTCACTCCGTATTTGGTCGTTTATTTCCCGTGGAAAGCACTTCTCTGCTGCTCTGAAGGATCTGTAAAGTACTGGACTGGAAAATCGTGGACTGCTTTGCACACGGTTTTATCAGCCATTACATATACTGCGCTCAGCTTATATGCTTCTGCAACATATTAAAGAAGTTGGCGCTTGACCATTCTATATCGTTACATACTGTGTCCTTGCTCCTGTGACCCACTAGTTTATGCCTCCTTTTTTAAATTATCTTTGTCCATCTCATCGTCATTTATCTTGATTTTGCCACCTTAGTGATGTCTGTTAGATATTGGGTGCTGTTTCTATTTCCTCTCTGTTCTTCACTATTCACTACTACAGGCGATTTATGTTGCGAAAACCATCATATCTATAAAACCCTATATTTGTAGTGTTTTAGGATATGATATACCAGTCTGCTGGGTAGTGTGTGCTTCGTTGCCAAAAAAGGCTGTTTAAAATTCGAATCTAGTGTTTTTCCGTCAAAAACAAATCCGTCTTGCACTCAAAAATAAAAACAGCGCTCCTGATTCACAACTTTCAATCGAATGTGATATTTTCAGTTTTCTAAAGGTTTAATTCTGTTCTATTTGACGGAGCTGGGCTAAAATATTTTTAGCCAAATGCGTACACAGTCGAGTATATTCTGAGTAGATGTCTCATGCCGACAGATGGATAAAACATTCCGCCGTATTTCACTCACCATGGTAGAATAAACCGTGTATTCATTGTGTCGTCATTCTTAAATGCGTTGCCGTAAAACAAATGCTATCTAAATGCAAATTAGGAAATAAATAAACTGTAGCGTTCGTCTGTTTTCATCTCAGATTTTATTTTATGCTCTCATTTCTGCTACGCAGTAATTTTGCGCCTTTCTCGTCTCGTCCGCTCTTTCACGCTCATATTACTTCTCCTATTCGTCGTCTTAATTGGTTAGATGTTTTTGGTGTTGATGTGCTTTGATGCATTCGGCTCTTTTTCTCATTAACGGTGAGCATTCATGAGTTCAATTTTGTTGTTTTTGTCCTACTTCTATATTTATCTTTTGATATTTAGCTGTTTATGTTGTTATGTATGTAAAAACGAAGACGAACATTCTGTGCAGCGGCGGCAGTGCCATCGCTGCGCGTGCTTTGGGCTCGCTTTGGCTGACCGGAGACTGTTGCCGCCCTGCTCCTTTAATAAGGTCCCAGTGCCTTTAATAAACCCCCGTCTTACATTTGGTGGAGGTGCTGGGTTGCCTATGCCTATGCCAGCCGCACGATAACAATGTCGTTGCCTATGCCAGCCGCACGATAACAAAGGCTGAATCTAACTACTCGGTCACTGAAAAAGAGTGTCTGGCGATAGTTTGGGCCCTTACCAAGTTCCGCCCTTACCTCTACGGACGCCCGTTTGACGTCGTGACCGACCACCATGCGCTATGCTGGCTTTCCTCTCTGAAAGATCCATCCGGTCGCCTCGCGAGGTGGGCCCTTCGCCTCCAGGAGTACGATATCCGCGTCGTGTATCGTACTGGTCGCAAACATCAAGACGCCGATGCTCTATCCCGCTGCCCACTTCCAGCCAATATTTCCAGCCTTTCCGCCTTCGACGCCTCCTCACCTATGCTTCACATCAGCGCCATGCCTTCCTCGCAGCGTGCCGACCCATGGATCTCTTCTCTTATTGACTTCCTCGCCAACCCTACGGCTGCTTCGCCTTCGCGCGCTCTTCGCCGCCATGCTTCCCATTTCTCAATACGTGATAACCTCCTTTATCGCCGCAACTACACTTCAGACGGCCGCAAGTGGTTGCTAGTTATTCCTCGTCACCTTCGCTCGGAAGTCTGCGCCCATTTTCATGCTGACCCGGAGTGTGGTCATGTCGGAGTGTTCAAGACCTACGATCGCATCCGACTACGATATTATTGGCGTGGCATGTACACATTCATCCGCAAATACGTGCGGTCATGCCTTACCTGTCAACGTCGCAAGCCACCTCCTCATCGTTTTGCTGGAGAATTGCAGCCGCTACCTTGCCCGCCACGCCCATTTGACCGCGTCGGCATTGACTTATACGGTCCCCTCCCGTACACTTCGGCCGGCAACCGTTGGGCTATCGTCGCAGTTGATCATTTGACAAGGTATGCCGAAACCGCAGCCCTTCCAACCGCCACAGCCTCAGAGGTGGCCTCGTTTATTTTAAACCGATTCATCCTTCGTCACGGCGCCCCTCGCGAACTGCTGAGCGACAGAGGCCGCGCCTTTCTGTCGGATGTTGTGAAAGCACTGCTCACCAAGTGCAATATAATTCATCGAACCACCTCCGCATATCATCTGCAAACCAACGGTCTCACCGAGCGCTTTAATCGTACCCTCGGTGACATGTTGTCTATGTATGTCTCTTCAGATCAGTCAAACTGGGATCTTGTCCTTCCGTACGTGACCTACGCGTACAACACCGCAACGCAGTCCACTACCGGATTTTCTCCCTTCTTTCTCCTTTACGGCCGTCACCCTTCTGCTACCATCGACACCATTCTCCCGTACCAACCCGATGCTTCCGAGTATACGCCTCTATCTGAAGCCGCCCAGCACTCTGAAGACTGTCGCCGCATCGCCCGTGCTCTCACGACTGACACCCAGTGCAGAGAGAAATCCCGCCACGACCTCAGCCAAACAACACCACACTTCGCCAACGGCTCCCTTGTGTGGCTCTGGATTCCGACGAATACTCCGGGTTTGTCATCAAAATTTCCTGCCAAGTACCATGGCCCATACCGCGTACTGGAGCGCACATCTCCAGTTAATTACACTGTAGAACCTCTCAACCCGTCCTCTGATCGCCGCCGCCGTGGACGCGAGACTGTTCACGTCCAGCGCCTCAAGCCATTCTACGACCCAGCCGTCCTGCCTGCGCCCTGAGTCGCCAGGTTGGCTCCTTTTCTCCCCGGGGGCAATTGTAAAGACGAAGACGAACATTCTGTGCAGCGGCGGCAGTGCCATCGCTGCGCGTGCTTTGGGCTCGCTTTGGCTGACCGCAGACTGTTGCCGCCCTGCTCCTTCAATAAGGTCCCAGTGCCTTTAATAAACCCCCGTCTTACAGTATGTTAAGCGTGGCACGCGACTTTTCGCATACTGGCAGCCGCTGCCATACAAGCCCAATCAGGCTGTGGCAGGGCTGAACTTGTAAAGTGTTCCTCAGCGCGAAATGTGCTGATTTATTGAAACTGATTGATTTAGAAAACGAGAACCAAGCATTCCTAGCGATGGGAATAAAACTAAGGCCTTGTTAACAGCGGCTTATGTGTTATGTATTTATGTATTATGTATCTAGGCACCGGAATGCAGTGAGAGCCGGCACCCATAACAAGAAAAAAGCGCTCACGTACCTAGGATTTGTTTAGATTAATTAGGGTACAACTGTGCGCACTGCGCATACTGTAATTGCTGAGTATTTTGTCGCAGTCTAGGAACGGTTAAAAAGACAATAGCTTTGTTTTAAAGTGAGAAAACATGCCTTTAGGTTCAATTGTTAATATCTGATCGCAACTGAAGTGCCTACAAAGTAAATAATGCACATTTCATACCAAAGTTAACATTACTGAGCTAAAAATATTGGAGACAGGTACCATTAGGAGTTCTCCGTTGGCTAGCACCTAGTTGGACATAATGGCTGTCATTTCGTATTTCTATAGAAATAATAATAATATCACTATTAATAAAAATTGGTGTCAGCCAGAGCTGTTGATTGCACCTCAGAGAAGAAGGAACGAACAGATAACCAATATGTGCCGCATTTTCGAAGCACATCCATTTTCACTTCCTTAGTCATCGTCGTGATTTCAGGGTAGAATGTTCACATGCCCATAATCTAAACGTTTAAAGAATATTTCACCCCAACTGTGCAATAAAGTTCTGAGTTCCGTGAATATTTTTGGACAGAACTTCCGCATTTAACAAAGAAGCAGCATTCATCATTAGTGCAGAGGTGTGCTTGGAGTTTGGCCTGGATAAGGGTGCTTGAATAGCGTTGCAAGACACAATGTACAGCAGATCAGGCCGTAATAAAATGACTAACTTCCAAATCAATTCCTTCCTTCACCCCGACATCCGTAATCAGAGAGATGTTATGCAGCTGGATAATATCAGGCATAGCAATGTGAAAAAACTTTAATGACGCTTACAGCATTGCCTAACGTGTAATTTAGGCGCAGCTTAATTTTGCTACATATTTAGGTGTGCACCTTAGACAACGTTTCAACTATCCTGTGGAGAAACCTCCAATTTGAAGGAGGCTGTCAGGTATTTCTATGAACAAATAAATAGTCAAATAGCGAACCTCACCTGGTGTGAAGAAGTCGCCGCCGAGGAAATAGGAGAGCTATTATGCCGGTCACCGACGTTACCACGTAGTGAAGATCTTTTCAAAGGTGAGCAAAAAAAGCTTATTAATGCCGTACTCAAATAAACGCCGTGCAGGTTTTAATGGTTCTCGCAGCTTGCCGCTCGAGAAGCACCTTTAACGATGCTCTTGACCGTCGCCATTTTTATTTTCAACGATAACAAGGCTCGTCAACCTGGCGTTGTACAGGTGGTCACTATCAGTTCCTAGATACTCCGTGCCGCCGTCTGCGGCAATCAACATGGCGTGTGCTGTGGCAGTTCCTTCTTGTAGTGCTGCAGACAGCGAATGTTGAACGCGTCAGTGCTAGGACTGGGCCATGTGATCTAATGTGCAGGCAAGATAACCGATTTCGGGTTTGTTTATTAGAAATATTTCAGGGCTACTAAACGAGTAGAACTAACTACTTTTCGAAAAATCAAAAATAACCATGAACTCATAGCTGTGAACAAAAAGATGTGCTCAAAGCGTCAATTAGGGCCTTGCTTTTTTTAGCTTGAATTTCTAAATTCCTGTATGGGATCATATTTCCAGTATTTGAAGCTCCTGTGCTGCCAGAGGCTATTTTCCAATTCACACAGCAGAATGGGTTTTCGCCGTTGACCAATCATTTCCGCAGAAGTTAAAAATATCCTTAAAAACCGCACATAGGGGACAGGGAGTAAAATCGATAGCGGGGCTCTCTAATATGAAATTTTAGCGCAGCTTGGTTTCAAGATACAGTCGGGAGAATATATAACTGTTGCAGTAATAACGAACGCTCGCGTTTTACGACCGACGGTGGTTTTACTGTCAAAATATTTATTAGCGCAATGGCTACGAACACCTCTCCCTGCGCAACTCGATTACAGCGAAAAAGGAGGCGCTCCAAACTCAGCTTGGCCGCCAAAAACTACCGCTTTTGCAAGAGCAAAGAGCGAGGAGCGTCTGCCAGGCTCCGTGTCACCACCTTCGTCCTTCGTACGGAAACAAGGCGGGAACCCAAAAATCCAACAGACTAGAAATAACTAGCAAATAATAAAACATATGGAATGCCGACAAAACGTTTTATCAGATGTGGCCGTCCAACACGCATGCCTTCAAAGAGACGCCTAGCGCTGGTGGAAGGTGTAGTGTGCTTCGCGTTAGGACTTTTATATTGTCTCTTAGTGGTGCCGGCAATCCGGAGAGCGGGAAGACGGCGAAAATGTCTTCTAAACAAAACTCATCATTTGGGCTGACCTGTGCTCACAAACAACTGAAGGAGAGCAATGAATTTTAATGAGTGGAAAAAGGAGGAGAGGCCGGCCTGTGGTAACACGGCTCTGGCATGCTACTCCACACTCGGGAAAGGGAAGGGAAGGAAAGAGAAAGTGCGAATGAAGGTTGATGATGGGATAATACAAATAGTTTCATGGGTGGTGCCCACGCACAACACACACACCGCCTGCCATTTGAATCGCGGCCAGTAGACACACCTGATATTCATGCCTTAACATTGTTGGAAGCCTTTTTAGGTGCCCTTTAAAGTTCGAGGCGACATACCAGACAAATTTGACACTTCAGGCCTGCCTGCACTGCATTCATTACTCGCTGAGACGTCGCTGGTGCTGAACAGAGGCCGAATGGAATCTCCTTCAACTCGAAGGGGCCATCCGAAGAGATGAATGCGGTCTTCGTGCGATCTCTTTCATCGACATCAATTTGCCAATAGCCGCTCTTGAGGTCCATCGATGAGAAATACTTAGCGTTGCAGAGCCGATCCAGTGTGTCATCGATGCGGGGAAAGAGGCCGACGCTCTTATTTGTTATGTTGTTCAAGCGTCAAGCGGCCGCAATCAACGCACACTTGAAGTGCGCCGTCTTTCTAACTAGAACAACCGGTGCCGCCCTGGGGATCTTTGAAGGCTGCATGACGTTGCCGCGAGGCATTTCTTCCACTTGGTCTAGGATGGCTTGTCGTTCTAGCAGTGACAACACGACACACGGCAGGGGCTTTGGCTGAGAGGTCGGAAGTGCTGGTCGGTTACAGTGCGATGCTTGTCAAACGGCGGTTGGCGGACGTTCGGTGGTGACGAGAAACACTCGCTGTAGTTTCGAAGCAGACTGCGGATGTGGTGTTGAGTGCTCCGGGGCAGGGCTGGATTTATGTTGAAAGTGGTCATGTTCTCCTGGTCAGGCGAATCTTCAGCGGATCGGATGGAGAGGGCGAAGGAGTCTAGCATGTCGGATATTTCGTCAAAGAAAGCAATCGTTATTCCTTTGTTAACATGCCGGTATTTTTCGGTGAAGTCAATCATCAATAGTTCGGCTTGGAATTTACGGAAATGTACGGTGCCTCTTACGATGCCGATTACTTGGTCTAGAAGCAATTGTATGTTCCCCTCGATGTTGGGTTCAGTGTTTTTCGCGTCCGTGGCGCTTACGATGATCATGACGCTTGAGCGGGATGGGACATTCACTAGTTCCTCCAGGATACTAAGCGGAACATGAAGTTCTGGAGTTCTCATCGAAGAGGTGGCTTCGTCCGTCGATCAGCTTGGATCGCAGGTTGATGGTCTTCTGATGCTCAACCAGGAAATCCATGCCAAAGATCACTTCGCGGAAGCTTTGCCATAGCACAACGAAGGTCGCAGGATTGGTATGTTCCTTTACACTCACTCGAGTTGTGCATCGTCCTGATGGTGTAATGAGGTGGCCCCTGCGGAGCAAATTCGGGGGCCGTCCCAAACGGTTGTTACTTTCCTGAACTGCGCACCGAATGTTCTATTCATCACCAAATAATCGGCTCTAGTGCCGAATAGAGCGGTAACAGTCGGGCTGTCTATAACCACTTCAAAGTCGGATGTCCGGGCTCTGGCGTTGCTCGTCGTCTTCGGCGTCGGGTCGCGGCTTTGTCGGGTATGTGAATCGTGGGTTGGGCGTGAAGACTAAACTTTTCTGAAAGGCGGCGTCGCTTTGAAGGCATTTCGCGTAGTGGCCGAGGTTTTCATTGTATGCGGTGTCTGCGCAGTGTGTGCGGCGTCTTCAACCGACGTAGACGCTGGAGGATCTTCATCGCGTCTTCGACAAGCAGCCTGACCTCCACAGGTTGCTTTGTATACTTTCGCCTATGGTGGCTAGTGGACCTCCCACGGACAGCCGCGACATAGCTGCTGTCCGGTGATGCAAAACGTGCGGTGGATAGCAACGGGAAGCGGCAGAAACGGCTTGACGACATGTACTCCCCTCTGCGCAGGTAGTTGTCGATTTGTCGTGGTCGCTGGCTGGGGAGCGGTTGCGGGGCGTCGATGGCGAAATCACGCAGGCCGATGCGCCTGTACCGGCAGTGGCTATGTGCCCGGCGTGGCCACAGTGAAAACACAGTGGGCGGTTGTCGAGCGTCGTGCACTCGTTGCCTTTCCTAGAGCTGTTGCACCGCTCGTAAAGCGGGCATAGGGAGCTGGGGGCCGTCGTTGTTGGAGAGTTGATGCCCGTCGGAGAGGGCTTGGGGGGCCTTGTTGGGGCGGAGGACTGCGTAGTGCAGCGGCCTAGGACATGGAAATGAGTCCAATATAATTTATTGCTGAATGCGTGCTCGCTGTTGTGTTTTAAAACCGAACAAAGACTCAAGGAAGAATTTTCTTGTCAGCGTCTGACCGTACTGGTGTTTCGTATAACCCACATGAAGAGTATGACCAAGAAGGCTACCCTGTAGACCATTAAGTTAACTGACCACTTGCTGAAGCAGTTGTTTTCTGCCTTTATAATTAAGAAGGGTTCTTATATCTTCCTCTCACTTCTAGCATTGCCTCTGGCTGTAACCCTTGCTTGCTGAAATACACGAATAAATTCTTGCATCACTTGCAGCGTGTTCTTGCATGTCCTTATGCTGCGATGTCTCCGACTGCTGTTAGGTGCTCCCTGAGGAAGCAGCGCCTAATGACTTCAGCGTAGGATTTTGTGAAAGCAACGTCGAACACTATTCTCAGAAACCCCTGCACAATTGCGATGTATGCTGGCCAGCTATGGACGGCATTGAGTCTATCTATTGCACTTAGTACGATAACAACGAGATAAAATGAGCGGCACGTAGAGTTCCGGCTCTCAATGTTGCTAGTACAATGCGCAATGAAAGCAAGGCAGCCAGGCCCTTCGTTTATTTCGCTGCGATGGCTCTGGGGCAGAAGTACTTCCTCAATTCTTTACGTGCTCTTGACTCCAAAGCTCCCAACAGCCTTCATTCTGATATTGATTCAGTGTGCTGTAGCGCTGACGCAAAACAGAGCTTCAAGAGTAAGCAGCGCTCAGTCACAGGAAACCGGCCATCTACAAATGACCCTGAACATAGCGCGAAGAACAAATACTCAAAAGTCGGACTCAGCGGTTGCCTTAGAACGTGAGCATACGCCTCGTACATGGGAGGTGCGGAGTTCGATCCTCAGTGACTCCGTGTAGCGACCGGTTACAATACGAGTAAATGCTTTCCACAAGTGCAAGATCATATTTCCTGGCCCCACAACAGCCACCTGTTTTCAGACGGCTACAAATATGCGTAAAAAATTGTGATATTATTGGCACACCACAATGGAGGGGACATCAAAGAACACCAAACGTCGGGCGGCAGCTAAAAGTTATCATTATTGCTATTATTATTATTATTATTACTTATGTACAATGCTGTTTAGCGCTTGTGGACTGTTACAGAGCAGGAAATAAACACTTCGCACATATAACTTGATCCGTTTCCAACCTCCGCTGAAATGTTTCAGATGATTGGCCCCACGCGAAAACCTGCGCATCACGACTTGCGCATCAAGACTGCGCATCAAACCTGCGCATCAAGACACGGGCGATATAGATGAGTTGCTTCGCGATATTTTAACAAACGTTGATTTTATTCCCGGAACAAAAATAATAAGAAGCAAAAAGAGCGCGGGACTGTAAATTGAAAATAAAATGGCAAAAGAAAAAAGAAGGAAAGCGCACATAAACAATCGTGTCGAGTACAGCAAAACGCTTACGACGTCGCTTCCTACGTCGCTACGAGTCCACATACCGCTCCTGGCTCAGTGGTGCTCAGAAAGGAGGTTTCATCAGCTGCCAGAAAATCACCCAACACTTCAAATTAGTTAAGCTAAGCTAGCCATTGCAAGCCTAATCTGGCTTGAAATGGCTACAAATAGCGGCTAGTACAGCAACTAGCACCATTCCTATTCCTGTGGTGCAACGGTCACGCGATACGCCGCTAGTTGCTGCCATCTGTTTGGCTCGTGAGACCCAGAGTGCTCTTTTTGAACTCCCGTAAGGCTCATTTTTTTGAAGTCGATTCCTTTTAAGGTTATCTATAGACTAATGAACTGATGCGCTGTGTGATGGTGTACAGCTTGGAGTTGCATTCAGTTTAACTTAATATTTTCGTGACATGAATGCGCGGACCACTGCTGTTCTCTTGAACGGCACATCAGTGCTGTGGCACTATGATGCTTTCTCGAAGTAACCAATCTCCAAACCACTAGTGAGACGAAAACGGCTAGAAGGGCAACTCCTGTGTTCTTTTTTTAACGAATCCTGTATGAAACATGTCAGTTTCGGGAAAACTGGCAAGCCGCAGAACAGACAGAATACTTAACTATCAACAAAAATTCTGATTTTTTTCCTTGCCTACGAAGAGAAAGAAGGGGCTTTGGTGTCGCCGGTTCCACCACGATATGTTTGATAGGGACACAGAAAAAAAGCCCCCATCGCTCTTGTATGCCTCGAGGAATTGTAATTCACATCTTCCACATTTTGCAGAGAATGGAATAAGGCTGCAAGGTTTGATTTGCATAACGCGCTGCAAGTCATGGCTTCTGCTCATTAAGGCTCTCAACGCCCCCTAGAACGCTGACATTACAGCCACTACTTTGGGGATAAATCTGCTTTTAGAAACGGCCTGCTGTGCTGTAGTTCGATGAATCCAGCATCGTGTACTTCCCTGTGCCACTTCTGTACTTGCAAAGTGCGCTGACTTGATAAGATGTTGCTTGTTCGCGCAACGGCAGCTGGAGCAATCAAACGGAGGTAGGGCGAGCTCCTCGCTGATATCTTCATAAGCTTCCGTCTATTGTTTAAAGGAAAAAGTAAAAAAAAAATGGTGCAAACGTTCCTTGCTTTGACGGCAATGGTTTTGGCTCGGCAGTCCTTAAGATATTAGTGGCGTGGCCTTACCACGGCATAGTTCTGAATGACTACACTCAGCTATTATGGCAAGAGGCGGTGAATTTGTGTGTTAGGCAGGCCGCGCAAAACACGGCTTCCAGTGGGATACTGGAGCGCACCGATTCACTCGGTCCACTTCACGGCCGCATTTAGGTCCATGCTAAGGCTATCCAAATCTCATTATCTCTCTGCATATCACAGCAGCACGTTGAACCAAGGATAAATAGAGCAGGATGACTCGCATCTAAAATAAATTCGTTTCGCTTTGTTGTTCTGCTCATATTGCTCGTCATTAGAAAATCATTTTCTGTGAGAAAAATAAAAATACTTCAATGATGCACTTCGCATTAGAAGAGCTTTTTTAATACCACACAGGAATTATCGGAGTATCTCCAAACACAATAACTACATTGCATTTTCAAGGATGTTGCACGTAATTTCAACTAAAGATTATAAAAAGCGATGTTCCGGAGTGGGTTCCGACTATTACATATTATTTCCCTTCGTGTGGCGCTCCTCAGAGTATTTTTAAAATTATTCTGAATTAAAAATTAGCTGAGAATAAGTACGCACCAATTTGGTATTGATTTTAGGGTAACGAGCATTTCGTTAAGTTTTAGACGGGGGCTACAAAACAAAAGATAAAGTTTCTAGTAGCAAATATCTCGTACGTGTGAGTTTTTTTCATAATTCAAAAAGAGCCAGCGAAATATATATATAAAAACACGGAATTTCATCCGCGCAGCAGCGTACTGTAGCACTGCAAAATCCGTTCTTAGAGTAAAAAGCGTTGCGCTCACCGTCTCGAAGTTGCCGGTGTCTCTGTGAGCCTATAGGCTTGAAAGTGCGCCAGCACTAAAATGAGGTGTGTCTGGCCTACTGTGGAATTCTGGAAAAGTGTTTAAAAATTTTGAGTGAGATTATGAAGCCGAGCCGCTGAGTAGGCGCTCAGGGTATGAATTTGAATGCTGGAGATGAACTCGCACGCGCTTTTGCGTTTCCGAAGTACGAAAAAGCGAGGACTTTGAGCGGGAAAGGACGATCTGTTTTTTTCACATGGGATTCCGAGGTTTGGATAAGAATTAATCAAAACGTCGCATCAGCCACGGCTATTCTCTACAGAAGAAAAAGGAGCTTCCGGAAAACCACTACTAGCAGTGAAATATCTCATCGTTGACCGAAGGAGGACAGCAGACGCTCCAAAACAAAATATTGTCTTGGCAGGCGGGCATTCGTTCACAGCACTTTAAATTCATGCGATCAGCATTCGGCTCACTCAAAACCCTGCAACCCTTGCTCGCCCTGCTGCGGTCACTATGGGGTAGAGCGAGCCGCCTAAACACCACTACTGCAGCGCCTTAGTGATGCCGTGTGTGCCTGGTTTCACATCATTTTTCGGCTACTGGTAATGACCGCAAGGTTTCCACTTCCGATTTGAATACAAACAGTTTTTAGGCGTGAAGCGTTATAAGGTCTGTGGCCGGAAATCGTTTCCTTGAAATAATGCGTGGAAGGGATGAAAGCGCAAGAACAATACAAAGAGCGAACACGACACATGATAAGGGGAGAGTGTGCAATCGTGCGCACGCTCTGGAAGTGGCCAATGATAGGACTCACGCGTGCCCCGAAAGCAGCCAATGAGAAGGCGTGCGCCGGACGACTCATAAGCGGAGAAAGGGGAGATAATGAGAGATATGCGGCTATCTTGGACACTTGACGCTGTATCCTGTAACAACGCATTTCCCTTGCATTCCATTTCGTCCTCTCTCAATGGTCGCTGCTCTAATGCCGTAGGGCGTAAGAGCATAGATCACGCTACAGTAGTGACAGAAATATGCCCATCATGCCACCTACTTTCATAAACAAGTCTCCAGCCTGTATCGCACTGGCCAATTGGAGTCCACGTTAATGTGTGACGGGTCGCGAAAAAGGGTTTCGGTGGCTTTACGAGATTTATTGCCGCTAACAGATGATATGCTAAACTACTTGGAAGTCTGGAAAAACCTCGCCCGTAGCTTCATGTTGATGTCTTGGTTAAGTAGAGCATGCGCGTCATCTACTGCACTTGAGACCACGTTTTCTGTGGCTATGCAGTGGGAACTCCGAGCGCGCGCCGCCTGTTTAATCGCCTCTCTCCTTTGTGAGCGGATGATGACAGCGGGCTTGTGAAAGCCCTGCGCCTCGCCCTCGTAGCTTCCACCGCGTAGCCACAGAAGGCTTCCCTCGTGTATAGCGGGATCTCTGGATATCGGTGAAGCTTCAATGAATATTCTCGAAAAGATTGAAAACTCTAAGCTACAGCCGCTCCGCCTCTAATACCTTAGACAATTTACCAAGTTTATCTCTTGCCTCCTCGATTGGTCTTCGCACTAATACTTCTACCACGTAATCTCCTTCTCTTGCAGTTTAGTGCAAAAGATGGCAAGAATCGGCACCAGGAAGTGCCGTTATCGTTTTAATTACGCGCATTTAGGCATTGGTTTAATCGTTGCGCACTATCAATGCTGGTTCATTTTCATGCAAGGGAAAATTCCCCTGGTGGGGCAGCGAGCGGTTATTTTGCCTGGCATGCACGGATGCGTCACCTGGAAGAACTCCTATGGCATTCCAAACTTTCATGTGATAGTACCTGCATGCACACTAGTTTAATTATACACTACACATGGCCAGCTGTGTCGTGCCGTCCTTTTGACTATAATGCGCATTTGCGCTTTTCAACATCACCGTTACGGAGCCCGGCACAGGTCAAAGCGTTGATTTCGCCTGTCATAACTTATAGCTTCGCAGTTTAAGCCAGGCGATAGTCGTGTTTCGAAGATATTGCACTGTTAAAAGTCCATACTAAAAACTGAAAAAGAAGCGTATATTTTTTTTAATATTGCAAGCAAAGACGCAGATGAAGCAATAATTGCCTGCTGTCCTGAAAAGTGCGTTTGACAGCAAAGTGCGTCAATTCTTTGAACTTTCATCTTGTCGATGTCGATTGTAGTAAGCTTGAAGGAATAAACCATTCGCACATCAACTTTTATGCATCGCGTATATAGCATCACAAAGTCGCATTAACGCGCGTAACACGAGGGGGTTAACATTAGCTGAATGCAGTGCGTGACCCCATGTGAAATATGGCAGGTCAAAAGTGTTTTGCTGTTTTGCTAAAATAACAACACTGAAAAAACTCAGGAACTGAACGCGTGAACTCAGCTATAATCTGATTCAGTTCAGCTTAGTTTTATGACACACCGAAAACTGAGTATGGCATGCCCTAAACAAAAGATTAGAAATTCACTATAATTTTTCTGGTTTATACTTTGACACGTTTGCATCTTTTAAAAACCCTAAAATACAGGGCAAATCAAAAAGGCCACTTTAGCGTAAGAGCAATGCTGAATGGAGCGGTCCGGGTTCACAGTAAAACACAGCAAAATGTTTTTTTCTTTATTCTTTTCTCTTTCAACATTAAAATAAAACATTATGTAATGTTAGCTCAGCTATGCATGATACACATAGCGCCTTGTCTTCCTTTGCCAGTATAAAGTGATGAGTAAATGTCTGTGCCCTATACAAAATCGGCTGAGAATCACTTCCTTGAAATATTCATTGTCTGTGCAAGACTCCCATTCACATAAAACTGGCTTCACCAAGTGCACTTTGTTATTTACTCCGTTATTCCTAGTGGACTGTCATTTTTTTCCTTATTTATCGTGCACTAAGTTCATGCAATCTTTAAAGAGTGCACGTACT
Organism: Amblyomma mixtum; assembly: GCF_055824585.1. Taxonomy (NCBI): domain Eukaryota; kingdom Metazoa; phylum Arthropoda; class Arachnida; order Ixodida; family Ixodidae; genus Amblyomma; species Amblyomma mixtum. Next base: position 102,751,742 of record NC_143018.1, read on the forward strand.
TTTTTTGTTTGTCATGAGGTTGAGCGGCGCACCCACCGGAGTTTTATGTTTTCCCATTAAGCTTTGGCTGTTCTTATACTGCTTATGCCACCATTTGTGGAGTGATTGCGTTTTTAGACTGAACCCCTGTGAGCACGCTTAGCTTGTGTGTAAATGATACTGTTTCCAAGGTTGTCGGTTACGATTTTTATACGTTCACATAGGCAGTCTAACATTCATTCGGCATTGAAGATGGATGCACACTGTGCACGTGTTACTGTTTCTTTAGATTTCCCTCATACCAGTGCGTGTTTAAAATCAACAACCGTTTTAAGACCACCAGAATAAAGCTCCTTGAAGCTACCTTATTTTTTCTCGAGTCCCAAAAATTCTTGTAAGATATGTTGTTACGGAGTTTTTTTTTTTAAGAACTGTTTAATAGTGAAATCGCAGGTTCAGGGAAAGTTTTGCCAGGAGGGTGGTGCATCTCGTCACAGGGAAATGTAAATTTTTCCACTGCGCCGAGGTTTTCACACATCTCATTATACCGCAGGCCACTGGCGACGCAGCTTGGGGGTTGTTGCTTAATATAATTCTATTAGGACATTTAGTTACAACTGCATAGCGGCAATGTTTTGGTAGACACCTCACTTTTAGGATATTAGCGCAAATTAAAGCGGTTGGTTTCGTTTCAAGAGTGGTTCATTTCTCTCTACACAGAAGGTGACTGTAGGAGATGTTCTGTATGCACCGCACGAGAGGCGCAGGCCTGATTCAAGTAGTGGATCTTAATTTTGTTAGCTATGACGGTCCTAATAAACCGTGCACAATCCACCCACAATATAAGGAGGAACGTACCAAAGGGCGAGCCATCGTCGAAGGTAAGTTTTATCAGACCCTCTACACGTCCTTGAGAGAAATTTTAGCGTGTTACTGATTCAGAGACTCGTTTTTAATGCGTATATGTGTGGCAACAATGTGAATTTCTTGTGAAATGGCATTTCTAAAAATGTATGTTCTTGAACACCGATGATTGGGTCAGTTGATATTCTTCCACCATGAAACACGTTCACAGCACGAAAAAAAAACGAGGACAAAAAAATCACACGCGACAGAATGAATGCTGTACTTCCAACTATATTTTTATTTAGATAAACTAAGCTTCAGTGCAGTGTTATTACAACCTCGTGGCAGTCAACCGTGTTCGTCAAAAAGGCCACTTCATTGTCATGAAGAAACAAGAACGGGTGCTTGCACATGGACCACCCACTTTTCGGATGTGATATACGCCTCAATATTCCCTATTAATCTGACTCATTCCGGTCCTAGACACCTAATTGTCGGAAAAACGCTAATCTTCTGTGCTCTCTTCTTAAATTTAGTTTTGGTGAAATTTTGATTAACAGCTTGGATGGCTTTCCATTCAAACGTTCGTTTGGTAGCACCACAAAACCACCCTCTTTGTCTTACTGGACTCTTCTTAGTCCGGGCTGTTTTAAGTAGCTTACCACCTTATTCTCCGTAGGCATGCGCATAGATCTGTTGCACACGTCGTTTATCACAGCTTCAGCTCCATCCAAAACAGCTCTTTCGTTGTCGCGCTGTTTTGCTCTTCCTGCTATACCTCCCGCCAAGGCCAGTATTTCCGGCTTCCCTGCAGCGACCCCAACTACTAGCTATGAAAATTAGTAGCCTTTTTATAGCTATAAAAAGCTATGAAAAAGTGCAACCACCGCCGACGGCATAAAATATCAGTCACTGCGTGTGTGCGTGCCTCCTGGAAAGGCGTATGAAGTTACCGCCAGAGCACCGTAGAATCGGAACAGAGGTAGCTTTGAAAGAAAGACTACTGCACACTGCTCGCAACCAACCACTGGTGGGAGTTTGAGAAGCTTGGACGTCGATCACGTGGTGTTCGTCGGCTGCCCGTCGGTTATCCATATTCTTGCTCTGCTGCCACGTGCAGGCTGCGCACAGAAAGCACACCGTACATTTTGCACGCACGTGTGTACCACGGCGCGGTGGTGGCGGTGTAGAAGAGTCTTACGTTAAAATACTGGAAGATATGTGTAACGACTGCACAGCTACCATAGTCCTCCATAAAGTCAGCAATAAAATTCCAATCAGGAAAGGGATCAGACAAGGAGACACGATCTAGCCAGCGCTATTCACCACCTATTTACAGGAGGTGTTCTGAGGCCTGGATTGAAAACAGTTTGGGGTAAGAGTTAATAGAAGACACATAAGTAATTTGCAATTCGCTGATGACATTGCCTTGTTAAGTAACTCTTAAGATGAGCTGCAAAGCATGGTTAATCAGTTAGAGAGGCAGAGCAGAAGGTAGCTAAAATTAACATGCAAAAATCCAAAGTAATGTTCAAAAGTCTCGCAAGAGAACCGCAGTTCACAATTGGTAGTGAGTTGATGGATGTGATAAGAAAATACCTCTACTTAGAGAAGCTAGCGGTCGCTCATCCGGATAATGAGAGGCAAAAAATATTCGCTGTGGCTTACCTTGGTTAAGCCCGGTAATTGCGAAAGCAATATACGTACCTACGCCATGGTTCAGCTGGTAGTGTAGCTGGTGGTGGTGCTTGTGGTTAGACTTGTGGCGATGCATCTGTTATACAATCCAATCCAATCCCATGCAATCCAATCTAATGCAATGTAATCTAATGTAATCTAATCTAATCTATTCTAATCCAATCCAATCCAGTCCAGTACAATCCATTCCAGTCAGGCCGCCGTTCAGTGCACCGCCGTCGCACACGGACGGCGCGAGATCGCGAAGCAATGTTAAGCCGCTGGTGGTTGGCACAGCTACTGCTTTCTAGCGACGTGAGTCGAGTCTAATCTCTTCAGCATAACGCCACAATCGCGCTCCTAGCGGAGAGCGCAGGAGTCAGGCGCCGGTGGTGGCACCGCCGCGGCTTGCGACGGAGGGAGTCAGTCGCCCTTCTCTTCGGCGTTATGTCACACATGACGTCACACAGAGGTCAACTAAAGGTCAATGCCGGCACCGCCGCGCCACGGGAAAGGCTGAAAGTGCAAGCAGTAAAGCTTTCGCTTTAAAAAACAACGAGTATAAGAATGGGGTGGAGCGCATATGGCAGGTTCTTTCAGATCATGAATGGCTGTTTACCAAAATCAAGAGAAAAGTACCCAGCAGCTGTATCTTACGGGTACTCACCTATGGGTCAGAAACGTGCTGGCTAGCGAAGAGGATTCAGCTTAAGTTACGGACAACGCAGTGAGCTATGGAAAGAATAATGATAGATGTAACGTTAACAGGTCGGAAGCGGAAGGAACGGGTGAGGGAACAAACGCGCGTTAATGACGTCCTGGCAGAAATCAAGAGGAAGGATTGGGCTTGGGCAGGGCATGTAATGCGAAGACAAGATAGGCCGTGGTCATTAAGGGTAACGGAGTGGATTCCCAGAGAAGAGAAGTGTCGCAGGGGCAACAGAAATTTGGGTGTGCGGATGAGATTCAGAAGTTTGCGGGGATACGGTGTCCGCAGTTGCCAAAGGACAGGGTTAATTGGAGACACATGGAAGAGGCCTTTGCCCTGCAGTGGGTGTAGTCAGGCTGATGATGGTGGAGATGATGATGGTGTGCTAATTAGGTGTGCCTACCCTTCCAGCTATATCGAGTTTCAGAGTCAAGCAGACCGGCGAACCACATTTGGGCGCAAAGATTTTAATCGCGATCAGGTCTCATCGGCATCAATGTCTTCGCCGAGAAGCGCAAGACTGTTCTCAAGACCTTGGAAAACGCAATGATAAGAACCCCTCTCTGCATCTATAATGAATTTGTTCAGAAAATGAGCGCCACTTTTGTCTGTCTTTTTATTCTTGGCAATTACATGAGAACTGTGCTGAATAGGAATATCTGACTCAACGATCTTAATCTCTATTGTCAGGTTCGTTACAAGTAGACTTAGTGGCGTTTCAAGTAAATTAAGCCAAGGCCTGTAAATACGACGAGCTATGCAGAAGCGTACAGCCAGTGACACAATGTTTACTGTTGCGTTGCTGAACTCTCGTTTTTTTTTAAATATAGACTGATATTTTAATTTGATAAGAATAACGATGCACATTTTTTTTATTTTCCATTGTAGGCCTAAGCACGTTGCATGAATTTTGTAGAGGATATTCAGAAATAGCTGATGCAGTTTTCTTTCTGTAGAGCCTCATCTCCTTCATAGTCTTTTTTTTTCAGCATTTGAGATAAGCTCGCGAATTATGAAACAAAAAACTTGTGACTGCGCTCTTGCGCTGTCGCATTGTTTCGCCCCCAACCAAGTTTTCAACAAACGAAGCGTGCATGCTGGCCGTTTTTAGGCCAGCATCAAAGTGTGATGATAATATAGAGAGCCAAGAATAACAATCCAAATACATGAATGACCCAGTGGCTTTCCTTGAATTTTGCCTCCCTCCCGCTCCGCGCATCGCTCACTTACCCAAGGTGTGTTAAGCAGCTCAAAATGGTAAAGCCGTAATCGGGCGGTGCGGCCGTACGCGTATTAGAGAGTTATAGCGTATGGTTTTCATGTTTACATTACCGTTTGCCGTGTTACCGGACGCCGGACTTTCCGGTTAGCGCTCGGCACGCTATAAGACATTTTAGCCAGTGGGGTAAAGCTGAGCTAGCAAAGCGGTCCACGGATACAAGTCGCCATCTTCGACGCCATCTTACAACACACACTGTGGGGAGCACAGTTTTTTTCTCGCAAAGTATGGATGAAGTTTGAACGTGAATTCGGAAAACTACTGCAGAGAAAATTTTTATATGTCACTCTTACGCGTATTTTCAATGTTTCAAGCAAATTTTGTAATTTTTACCAAATTGAGATTGATCATTTTTTTTTGACATCGAGCGGTTGTGAACATGTTCACGAGAAAACTGCGTCAACGCTCTCAGAGTTTCGGTTTTAAAATTATGCTTTCGAACCTGATTTCAGGTTGCTTAAGCTATGCAATCAAGGCACTTAATGACAGAAGCTGCATACCACAAGGAGTCACTCGCGCTTTCGTGCACCGCGATGCCACTTTCGTGCGTTGATGCATGGCAAAAAGCTCCAAAATTATCGGGCATTTCGCATCATTTGTGAGTAAACGTGGGAAGTGATACATATGCACATGGATTCCGCTTTCACCTGCCCCTGACCTATTCCAGTTCCTCGCCCGCCCCTGGATTTATTCTCCATCGCTTCAGGAAGGCTTCCGAAGCACGTGGAAACCATCGGCATCACGGCCCGCTGCCGAGCTGGCCCTCCAAGCGCCTCCAAAGCTCTGAAGCTGCGCTGCGCCTCGCTAACCCTAACGCGCCGCGCGTGCACCTCTGCAATGCAGTGCCTGACCAAGCCCCTGCAGCCATGACCCACCGATGCCTCGCCGGCCTCAGCTTCTTCCGACGCCGCCGCCGCAGGGCCTACTCGAACCACGCCGTCAGCCGTGTCTCAACCGGCGACGTTAAACGCCGCCCACGCCACCGCGCACTATCCTGTCGCAACAAACGCTGTGAGCGACGCTGGGAGCTCCGAATCGACGACCCCGGCGCAGCCGGCAGCGTTCGTCCTCGTTGCTGCGTCCCATCCTAGCCAACTCCACGCTCTAATGGACGCCAAGAGCTTCGGGGCCATAGACGCGTCGCAGCTGGCTGCGTTCGTCGCCGCCGCCGCACCATCTCCTGTCACGTTATCCGCTGACGCCAGAACCTGCAGCCTGCATCCGCGTCGCAGACTGCGTCTCAGGCTGACGACTCAGACATGGAGCTTACGGCGTCCCCGGTAGATGACACTACAGCCCCGGAAATCGGCTCGAGCACCACCGGTGCCAGCCATAAGCCTGCTTCCGCCACCCCACCCCGCGCCGAGCTCATCACTGTGGGCATCCAACTTCACCCTAGTATCCTCACTTTTAAGCTGCCTCTATACGACGTGTTCGCCGCAGTCATCACCGCTGCACAACTCTCCTCCAAGACCAATGCAGACATCACCCTTCAGGCCAAGCCAGCCCAAAGCCTCGTGTTTTTCAAAAGTCATTCTCCTCTCGCCGCCCACCTCCTACTTTCTATCATATATCTTCAACTTCACGGCAAGCCTATCAGCCTCACAACATATGCCCCCCATCCTTCAATCACATGCTTCGACGTCATCCATAACGTCGGTGGCCACTCCACCGCTGATTACCTCGTGCATCATCTCGATTCTTTCAAAACAGATATTCTTGCTGCTCGCATGATGGGCACCACTCAATCGCTGCTCATAACTTTCGCTGGTACCGTCATCGTTCACTTTGCACATTTTAAACGCGTTGCCTTTCTGTGCCGTCCTCACAAACCTAAGCTTCCGAACTTGCACCCGCTGTCTCACTCTAGGACAACACTCCCACCAATGCCTCTAGCACAGCGTTCCGGCCAAGTGCCGTCGCTGTGCTGCTCCTCTACCCGCCGACACTTGCGCTCATGTATGTACTGAGCCCGGGCGCGTTCATTGCCAGGTAAACAACCACCCCTCCCTCGACCCCACTTGCCCCAACCTCCTCGCTAAACAACGCGAGTGCGCCAAAGCTGCATACCTCCGACGCCTAGCTTTGCGCCGGGCCACTCAACCTACCACCACCCCCTCCTATAATAATTTCTAATCCTATAATCATGAACCTCCATCAGCTCCAGTCACGTCACCACCAGGCTTATACGCCACGAAAGTTAAGGATCCCCGGTGCCATCGTCCCTCTCTTCCAATACACTACCCTCTCCATCCTTGACTGACGACATCTGCTCCTTAGACCTCCGGCTCGCAATGCTGGAACGCCAGCAGCGAGAGCAGGAGCGCATTTCTCAAGATCTACAACAGCAGATCCATGCCTTGACTCAAACCCTCCAGGCAACCACCTCCTCTGTTACCTCTCAACTTACCAAGCTAAATGAGCACCTTGCCACGTTGACCACACCCTCCTCCATCGCCCACGTCGCCCCTTTGGCTGATCTTGTCGAAACCACAACACAGGCACACCACACTCGCATGGTTCAGCTAGAGACTTCGGTTCTCCAGATTCGTACCACCCTCCAAGCACAATCCAAGCAATTGGAATCCTTCACTTCTATGCTCCAGTCAGTGCATGACTCACTGCCCCCGTCTAAAAAGAAAGAACCCGTAACCTCACGAGCCTCTATCTCTCCACTATCATAATGGCATTTGGCGAGGACCTCGAGATTGTGCAGTGGAACTGGCGAAATCTTTTTCATAATAAGACCCCCCTCAGCCAGTTTCTACTCACTCGCCCCTCCCTCTCTCACTTTCTCCCTCTCCAGGAGTCTCGGGTGGCCCGCACTGTCGAAGGCCTACCATGCCACTACGGCCACACCACTTGCGTCTATTTATGTACGCAGCGACGTGCTCGTTGAGCAGCTTTATATCCCCTCCACCCTCCTCAAATATTTAGATGGTCTGGTCTATTACCACCCTTCTTCCCGCATCTCACTCGCCCCTTTGTTTTTCGACAATCCCCCTGTCACTTCCTCTTTATAATCTGCTCTGAGCAAGTTCCTTCACTCTCTTCCTCCTACCTCTTACCTCCTATTCGGTGGTGACTGTAATTCCCCACACACACTCTGGGGCTACCCCCAAACCCTCAAACCAGGCCGCCTCCTCCATTGTCTTGTCCAGGAACGCCCCCCCCCCCCCTCATTCTTCTTAATACTCCTGGCTCCCCTACTCGAGGGGCACTCCCTCACAGCGCCCCACGATACCAGACCTGACTTTCTCTCGGGGTTCACTTTCCTTTCAATGGCTGGTGTCAGCCGAAACTCCTCTCTGGGACCACTTTCCCATCCATATTCACACCTCTCTTTCCCACATCCCTCGATGTTATTTGGTTATTCACACTGACTGACAAGCCTTTCGCACTAACCTCGCCTCCGACTCTTTTCAATCCTACGACGACTGGACGTCGCTCATCTCTGCAGCGCTCACGTCCAGTAGCTGTCGCGTTCGCTCTCGTTACCCAATCCCAGACCCAGATCCTCACATTCTTTGTTTATGGCATCGCCGTAAATGTCTTCAACTCTCCTTTTGCTCCCAACCCCACAATGCCCAACTTTTTTCCCGGATCACTGCTCTGCGGGCCGAGATTGTGGCCCACTGCGCCTCCCTCGAGCACTCTCATTGGAGAGATGGCCGTGACTGTGCATTGCACTCGTGATCCGCATGGTCTCTCTTTAAATCCCTCCTTGGCACTAAGCCTGCCCTTGCTCCCACTCTAACTAAAGCCCTCACTCAGGGGTCTCCCTCCTATGTTTTTGATCAGCTCGCCTCTGTCTACCTCCCGTCCCCTCTGGCACCCTCCTACCCTATGTACTCGGGCGGACCTAACCCCGATCTGGACCACCCCTTCACTCTCTGGGAGCTCGAATCGGCTCGGGCTGCTAATGCTACACGCTAGGCTCTCAGTGAGGATGATATTACATACACTAGACTTCGTCGTAACCTTCCTGATTGCGCCAAAGAATTCCTCCTTCAAACCTACAATGAGGCCTCGGACAGCGGCGGCCTGCCGAGCTCCTGGAACTCCTCCCTCATTTCTATGATTCCAATGCCGGGCAAACCTCCCCCTCTCTCTAACCTCCACCCAATCTCCATGACATCATGTGTTGGTAAGACCATTGAGCGAATGGCCCTGACTCGCCTCTAATTTTCTCGAGGCAAGGGAGTTCTTCCCCCATTTTCTCATCGGCTTGCGATGCCGCGTCGGTGCACAGGATATGTTTCTGATTCTCCGCCACACCTTTCTGTCACCTTTCCCCACTCAAATTCACGCACTTGTGACTGTCGATGTTCTAAGGGCCTCCGACGGTGTTCGCGACGACCACATCCTTTTTCAACTCGCTTCCCTAGACTGTTGCTCCCGCACGTACTCTTATATCCGCCCATTCCTCTCTTAACGTGTCGCTCGGTTTCGAGTAGACACCCATCTGTCCGACCCCCACCACCTCACCCGTGGCACTCCTCAAGGTGCTGTTCTCTCTTCTACCCTTTTCAATCTTGCTATGGCCCCTCTCGCCTCCCAGCTAGCTGAAATTCCCGACCTGCATCATGTATTTTACGCCGATGACATCACTCTCTGGTGTTCGTCTGGCTGTCCCGGTCGCGTTCCGAACACCCTCCAACGTGGCCTAGATCTCCTCGACTCCTTTCTTACCACTGCTGGCCTCTCTGCTGCTCTTGCAAAATCCGAGCTTCTCCTTCTTAACCATTCCTCCTACCAGTGCTAGGAAAACCATTTCATCTCTCGCCCTTTCTGGCTCTCCCATTCCGGTCGTCACGCAGTGCGAAGTTCTTGGCTTCCCTTTGCATGCGGCCAAGAATGTGAAAGCCCTCCACCCCGCTGTCACCCCCTGCCACTCGGTAACTCTCCTGCTGCAGCGCGTGGGCACTCGACGCTGAGATCTCAACGAGGCTCATGCTTGCCGAGTTGCTCACGCGCTGGCCCTCAACAAGGTCTTGTACTTTGCACCCTACGCTTCCTTGACTCAGACTTAACGCTCTCGACACCGCCCTTGTGGACCTCAACAAGGAAGCTCTCAACCTCCCTATCACTACCTCTACTGCAAAGATCTTTGCCACAGGCCTTTTTTATCCTCTCCGTTCTCTGCTCTCTCTCCATCATGACTCGCAGATTGCCCGGCTTTCCCTTATCCGTCAGGGTCAGTGGTTATTGACTCAAGCAGGTATCTCGCCCATTCCAATCTCCCCGTTTACCTCTCCTATTTCTACCCCGGCTCCCAATCTTCGTATCACCCCATCCCGACCAACATGTCCCCCGTTCTGCACTCCGGCCGTCGTCATGCTGCCGCGCACCCACCATTCCCCTCTCTTTGATACCGAGGGTGCAGCCTACACGGATGCCTCCTTCGTGCTCGTGGCTCCTCGAGGTTTCTGCTGGTACGCCCATTCCCACCTCCCCGCTCGTGAAACCACCGCCAGCGAGCCGTATCTACGCCCTCCGGACGCATTGTCCCTCGAGGTCCTCGCCATTGTGTGTGCCGTCCAGTCAATTGCCCTCCTTCCCTCTCTCCAAGAGTACACAGTCTAATCAGACTCACACTCCGCTTTACACCGCATACAGAAATGCACCGTAACCCCTTCTATCGAGCGGTCTCCGCACTGCGGCCTTCCATCGTATTCCTCCGCTGTGCCCCTGGGCATTCTGGCATTGACGGCAATGAGCTGGCCCATCAGCTCGCCCGCGACACCCTTTTCCGGGCACCGTTCATCCCCAGGCCCAAGCACTCGGAGGTCGGTGGGAGACTCACCCTTCGCCGCACCATAAAGGAAGTCTACCTCGAGCTCCGCCTCGGAAAACGCCTTTACCCTCCCCGTTATCCATCACACATGGTGCCGGAGGCTCGTCTTCTTCGGCACATCCAGGTGAATGCAGTCATCACGCCGCCCCGCCCGTTTCTCTATCACTATCGATCGTATCCTTGCTGTCCCAACTGCTCCTGTATCTATGTGGACCTGGTCCATCGCCTTTTATATTGCCCGGCTGCCCAGCAGTCGGGTTCCTACCCCCCACCCTCTCTATCCATCACCACCTGGCTGACTGGCTTGGCATTGAACGGAAGGAAGAACAGCGACTAGTGGTCGCCCGGGCGGTCGACATGCTCGGCCTGTAAATTAAGGTCGAATAACGGTCTTCTACTACTACTACTACTACTACTACTACTACTACTACTACTACTACTACTACTACTGCTACTGCTCGTTTCGCGACAACTGTGTACTGCAAAGCGTGTGAATGAGAATCTCCCGCTCTCGGAACTCTCTTTAAAGGCGGACGACACCAAGCGAATGAAACTTGCTGCCGTTTACTTTTCCACGGCATTCGTCTTTCTTAACGCCATCGCCTCCATCTGCTTGACAGAGTACACATTGGTGCAACTTATAAAGGGTGTAGGTGTTCTTGCTTAAATGCGCTTTTATTACGTTTTTCAGCACTAATGCATGCGGTAACTAAAGGTAACACTGGTGGAATGAACAGCCGCAGAACGACATCGGCACAAAAACAAGGACAACACATGCGCACTCTACCAACTGTTTATTAGACGGAAAAGAGGCACACTTATGATCCGCATCTCAAACATGTGACTGCGCATTATCGCTCCGAACTCAGCGAGTGACAGGAAATCGGCATGAAAACGAGGCAGCATACATGTAATCGCAGAACCCTTGTTATCCCGTGAGTATAAAGTACTAGCGGCACTAGCTTCTCATAAATTGCTCTTGAATCGAAATAGAGGAATGAAAAAAAACGCGAAAAACCAGTGTCATACATTAGAAGCAAAAGAACTCAGAAACCTAAAAAAACCAACCCAAGCGCAAATAAAAACAAAAACTCACCACAACGACCAACCAAGCACCCACAATTTAGTGCGCGCAATGCTGGACATGAAATTAAAGTTTCTCCAGTGGTACATGCTGTTTCATGCATTTTCGCCTCCACTTTGTTTCAGTTGTTCGTGATGAAGTGTTGCTGAGTACAAAAAATTCCATTGTGAGCTCGTCCCGCGCCAGAAAAGACACGGCACCGTCTTTCTCGCGAAGGAGAAAGATAAAAAAAATGCGAGAGGCCAGCGTTAGTTTAAGAAACCTTCGACATTTAATAGAACAATACGCTGAACATTCAAAAGAAACCAGGCAGAGAAGTTGCTCCATTTACCTTGGGCATTCGTTTCCTTTGTGAATTGTGTTCGTCCTTTTGTGGCGAAAGCAAATTTCTGACGTGTATTTGACTCAGCAAAAGAAGACATGCAAAATCCCGCGTGCTCTACCGACGAAATGCACTCCAAGCGCGTCACAGTCGCGGTATTTGCCTTCAAATAACAATTCAGAAGACACAAGCCACCTATATGAAGTTACAGTCGGTATGCGACACTGCATACCATTGGAAATGATCCAAACGCGACGATTTTCTGTTGTTTACAGCAGTCGAGAGCTACTCTGCATACCGCCATCTTCCCATGGATTACATTGCCAGGTTCTAACTCCGTTCTTTGTCCAGATTTAGCAAGTGTCTAAACAGCTGGCAAGACTCACAAACCGTTGGATCATGGCTGCATGGGCTCAATGGGCAGCTTTCCCTCTAGAGTTGGTTTTATTAACTGAATGGTTTTAGCTTACCGTCTCTCCCGTAACAAGTTACCGCAAGGCGAAAACGAATGATGAAGATGGCAGATGCCCCAGCATTGCTTGCAAACAAAAGCGCATGCTTTGCAAGCATTTCTTTGCAGTGAGATGTTAGCTGCTCTTTATTCATCTTTTTCTCTCCATATGAAGACGTGCACACTAATTTCGTGCAAATGGCATGCTCGACGGCTTTGAAAGTACCCTGACCAGTAGAGAAGTTTACTACACAGAACGCACGAGCCTTGCGTACGCTGCGCTTACTGCATTGCGAACGCTGTAAAAAAAAATTCAGGGGCACTTTGACTGTCTAAAGTGCGCAGAGGCGAAAGCGTTTTCCGCACCAATTCGCCTGCCTCAGAGTCTCTCGTGACGTCACCACTGGATGACGTCACAAATAATTAATGACTATTTACAAACTGGTGAATTACTAATTAATGGCTAATTACTGCTTAACAACAATACTAATTAACTGCAAATTAATGGCGCTTAAGCTGCGTCTTTAGGAATGGAATGCGACTGCGTGTTGTAGAGCTGCCAGGGAGTTCACGGAATACTACAAACCGTTCGGCGCGATGCCTTACCCTTTGAACGCAACGCTTTTCGAGGAAAACAAATGGCGCAGTAATTCTCTGTCATCTCGAATTCCTTCTTTTGAGCGATGGGAGGGCGTGCTGGTCAGCTCGGAGCCGGGCATTCAAGCCTTGGCCACCGAGTGGGCCGCTCAGGTCGCCGCCAGCCATGGTTTGGTGGCCATCTAGCGCGGACCGTCTGCATCTGCATTTTTGACGGAATAAATGTTTTCCAATCCAAAATCTGTCATGTCGGTGGACACCTGAACCGCACCGTAGAGTAAGGGAAGAAGTGGGAGGAAAAGAGGAAAGAGAAAGAGGGCCGTAATGAAGAAAATGAAAATTGTATTTTAGTAAAGAAAATTGCGCAGTAGTCTCGCATATCTGGGTGTTCCCTGTCATCATTTTTCTGATGAAGGGAGAAAGCGGGAGTGAAAGAAGAACGAGGAAGAGGGGCCGTAATGAAGAAAAAGAAAATTGTATTTGAGGAAAGGAAATTAAGCAGTAACTGTCTCACATATCTCGGTGGACACCCGTCAAAAGCGTGACACCTCTGCCACGGCCGCTTGATGCAAAGCGCAAAGCGAGGTTTGCGCTTTGTATCTAGCGGCCGTGCCTCTGCTGACTACCTTCTGCTGACAGCCTTTTGTCGGCAACGATGAGGCATTAAAGGCTTTAGCCTTAAAAATGCAGCTCGACCGTGCGTCACCACCTTCTGTTTGCCGCGCGCATGGAGGAAGAAAAATTTTCCCTCCTCCATGGCCGCACGCAGCGTCGCTTCTTTGGATGTTTGGATGCATGATTTCAATGTAAACATAGTGGCGCCACGTGGTGAAAGTAAATCAAAGCGCTTGAACTCTGGACTGGAGAAACTTTTTATATTAATTTAGGGGTGAGGATGACGAGCATTCTCAGAACGTTTTCGTTTTTCAAGGAAGAAAACTGAAAATACAGGAAAATGTTAAAGCTGGCACAAAAGCTACCGTGTCTTCGTTGCTACTTTGACTATGGACGCAGATAGTTAGGCTTAACTGCTCGAAAATTGCTGAATGATCTCAAGAACATTGGCTAGTTGTCCCTTAAACGTTGACGTATGAGGAAGAGTGTGCGAATTAACAGCGAATGTCTTAATTTAGAGCGAAAATGGCGCAGAATATTGGGGCGGCGATGCTGTATTTGGTCCGAAGCGGCCGTGCAGGGCGCCGCCATATTCGTTCAACAGGAGATATAAGCGGGCGAGTTGGTGAATACACAGGACCAGCGCTTGTTCCTGTGTATTCTTCGTCTAGTCCCCGTTTGTTCACGCAGTTTTTTTTGCGATAGTTGTTCCCGAGAGAACGCGAACTCTCTCCGCACTGCTAAAAGAGAATACCTAAAGTGCTAGTGGTCCGGTAACGGGCGCGTATGCGCAGATGTCTCTAGCCCTGTCCGGTAAACGGTAACGTAAACACGGTAACGATATGCTATAACTGTCTATTGTTCTTTCTCATTCTCTTCTACTTTTTAAACAGCAGTTGGTTCTTGTCGTTAAGTAGGCATGCAAAATTTCTTATGTAGAAGAGTATCCCTATCGAAAAATCTCATATGAATTCATATGTGTCTCGTATCATTCCATATGTGTTACATACGAGCTATATGTGTCAGATATGTGTCTCGTATGAACTCGTATGCAGCCCATATGAGTTATATGTGCCAGTATATGTGCCTCATATGAACTCGTATGCAGCCCATATGAGTTATATGTGCCAGTATATGTGCCTCATATGAACTCGTATGCAGCCCATATGAGTTATGTGTGCCAGTATATGTGCCTCATATGAACTCGTATGCAGCCCATATGAGTTATGTGTGTCAGTATATGTGCCTCATATGAACTCGTATGCAGCCCATATGAGTTATATGTGTCAGTATATGTGCCTCATATGAACTCGTATGCAGCCCATATGAGTTATATGTGCCAGTATATGTGCCTCATATGAACTCGTATGCAGCCCATATGAGTTATATGTGCCAGTATATGTGCCTCATATGAACTCGTATGCAGCCCATATGAGTTATATGTGCCAGTATATGTGCCTCATATGAACTCGTATGCAGCCCATATGAGTTATATGTGCCAGTATATGTGCCTCATATGAACTCGTATGCAGCCCATATGAGTTATATGTGCCAGTATATGTGCCTCATATGAACTCGTATGCAGCCCATATGAGTTATATGTGCCAGTATATGTGCCTCATATGAACTCGTATGCAGCCCATATGAGTTATGTGTGTCAGTATATGTGCCTCATATGAACTCGTATGCAGCCCATATGAGTTATATGTGTCAGTATATGTGCCTCATATGAACACATATAGGCTTCATACGAGTTCATATGTGCCACATATCTGCCTCGTATGGACTCATATGGGCATCATATGAGCCATATGTGTCGACAAATGCGCCTCGTATCAGCCCGTATGCTTCATACGAGTTCATATGTGTTACGTACGAGCTCATACGCGTCACAAATGTCACAGATGAACACATGTGCTGCACGTATAGTAGTTCACGCGCTACGGAAGTGTGACTTGTATGCACTTATTACATACGTCGCATACCTCAACTGACACGCGACACTCGTGCGTACACAAGAGCTCCGATATGCGTCGTTTCAGCTTACATCAATCTCGTGCGAAACAGATAGCCGCTGATGAGTGCCTCTTATAGAGTGGGCCTTGCTGTTTGAAACACGCGGAAAAAAAGGGAGGAACAAGCGATTAGCAAGTGCCCAACCAACGCATAAAAAAAATTCTTGGCCTGTTTCAAATATTTTTCTCCCTGATTCTCTGCTTGTGTCCTCTTGTTGTAAACAGCGCCTATCCAAACAGTATGACGTTAGGCGTTTCCAATGTGCTTGGACAAACGTTCAGCTAGAAGGCAAATATTGCCTAATGCGCTTAGTTGAGCTGTTGAGCGAATAACGCCAGGTATTTTCATGCAAGAGCTCCGACTGTAGTTAACAATAGGTGCGCAATGAGAGTACTACCATGAATGGTGCAGGCGCTGTGAAAATTAAAATACATACAAATATCAGATCTTTCAGTGCGTATAACAGAGCACATCAAGATTCACAATATCAGTGGAAGTGCAATCGGCTGTAGTACAGCTCTTTAAACATTAATAAACATTTGACCTCGCACCTAACCGTCGAATTCTAAAGTAGTGAGAAGCATAGCGTAAGTCTTGTCATCCAAATATAACGCAGTAGTTATCCGTGTTAGCCGTGATGTAGTCATTCTGCTTCCGGCAGCCGAGCTGAACGGATCGCAGGGTCATGGGCTCCAGCGGAGCAGCGATAGCGGCCTTTGACGGCCGCGGAAACAGGATCGATGACTGCGGTGATAAGGATTACCAGATTATTTTGCCGACACTGCCAACAGGACGTGTTGTTTTCAACACCGTTTTTCTTCACGGCGACGTGCGAGCGAGGCCGTTCCGGGTCGAGGATTTCCGAGACGCCCTGGCCGAGACCGGTACGCTCCCCGACGTGGTCGCGTTGGGGGCGTACCAAATCAACCACGTGTGGGCGGTTACCCTGCGGAACACGGAGGCAGCAAAGAAGTTGCTCGCCTTCAACGAGCTGCAGGCTAAGAAACGCCGCTGCCTCATTATCGACCCGGAAGACCAGCAGGTAAAGCTGCTGCTACACTGGATGCTTCACGGTGTGGCCGACGACGACATTCGGACGGCATTCGCGGCGTTTGGCAAAGTGACCGACGTTACGCGTGAGCGGTGGCGGATACAAGGCGTCAATGACAAGAGCTCAACGACAAGAACGGTCCTACTGAAGTTGAAGCCCGGCTTGAAAGTGGATGACCTGCCACACCAGGTACGTGTCGCCGGAGAGTTGGCTCTTGTCGTAGCGCCTGGGCGTCCAATGCAGTGCTTGCGCTGCCATGGTACAGGCCACGTGCGGCGTGAATGCAAGGTTCCCCGCTGTACGAAATGCCGGCGGTACGGCCACGCGGATAATGAGTGTGTCCGCACTTACGCGGTGGCTACGGGCGGGGCGTCGAAAGACGACTCTGCGGAACTCCTGATGGATGTAGTCGAGGCTGAAGAATCTGCGAAAGGCATAGAGGAACCCGAAACGCAAGCAGGATCGACGGGCTCTTCGATGCCGGACGCAAGCCGATGCCGGACGCAGCGATGCCGGACGCAAGCCTGAGGGGGCAGAACCTACTAGAAAGGAGACGGAGGCGTCGAGCGGTGAAGTAAGCGTGCCAGCGCTCCAAGAAACCGAGTCAGCGACTCTGACCGAGGAGAACCTTGACCCGAGCGGCGCCCGCACGACCGGCGTCCCTGCCCCAGCGAAGCGGCCACACGCCCAGACCGGAACCGAAGACGACAAGGCGGAAGCCCCCAGCGTCGAAGAGCCGCCGGCAAAAACGACCCAAGGACGGCGGTCGTCCATCCGGACACGATCAAATGTGTCGACGGAGAGGAGAGCCCGTGACAAGCCGCCCCCGCTGCCAGGCCTGGCACCAGCACCGGATGGCTCCGGTGTCAACGATGTCGTCTAGCCAAGCGCTAGACGTGAAGGGTAAGCACCATGTTCCCGGCCTCTTTCTTCTGCATTAAAATGGCTCATGCGTTCCCCATGAAAGTCGGTACACTTAATGTCAGGGGACTGGCAAGTAAGAAGAAGCAGAGCCAGGTGTACCGCCTTTTAACTGAGCACGACATTGACGTCCTGGCAGTGCAGGAAACGAAAATTGACGGGGAAGAGGAGACCGGGAGCATTGTGAGACGTTTCACGTCTAGGTTTTTTGCAGTTGTCGCCCACGCTGTAGGAACGTCTGCGGGTTGTGTCATCTTTGTAAAGAATGTACCGGGACTTGAGGTTCAGGCATATACGGCGTGTCCTTCGGGTCGATTTGTTTTGGTTGACCTCCTGTACGACAAAACATATTGGCGCATCATTTGTGTGTACGCCCCAAATGCGGTGGATGAGAGGGCAGCGTTTTTTCAACGCGTACAAAAGCACTTCAGTTGTGAGAAATGCCTGATCGTAATGGGTGACTTCAATTGCGTCCTGAGGGGCTGTGACAAAACCAGTGCAAGGGCATTTAGGGACAGAAGCACTGAAGTACTCTCAGAAATTATAGACACGTGCAACCTCGATGATGTGGCCGAATGTTTAGAAGGCGAGCGTTGTGTGAGACTCACCCATTTTCAACGGTCAAGCCATGCACGGCTAGATCGCATTTATGTGTCACCGAACGTTATTTCAAAATCCAGTAGCTACAATGTAGTACCGGTATCATTTTCGGATCATTGTTTAGTGAAGTGTGGGATAGGGACAAAGAAACGAGGAAATCAGTTTTCTTGGGAGATGTGGAAATTAAATAATAAGCTCAATACAGACGACATCTTTAGCAGGAAAGTAAACGAAGAAATCAGTAAATTAAAGCCGAGCGGGGAACTGAAAGTATGGCAGCAGTGGGAACATTGCAAACAACAAATAAAAATAGCAGCAATCGAAAGGTCAAGTTGTATACGACAAGAGGAGAAGCGTGAGGAGGACAATTTAAGATCTTTACTAGCTAGACTTCTCGAAAGAGAAAGCGAAGAGCCTGGCAAATGGATGGATGATATTCGGAAAATAAAAAATAAGATTGAACTCTTTGACGAAGAACGCTATCGTGGCGCACTGGTGCGGGCTAGGGCGCAAGATATAGCTCATGGGGAGACACCTTCAAAACGAGCGCTAGGAATGGAAAAAACGCATGCTCAACGAAACCACATTGAACAGATTGAATGGGGCGGGGTGTTATCTGGAGAAAGCGGGCATATCCAGCAGGCATTTCTTGAGTATTATCAGGCGCTGTTTGCAAAGCAAGAAGTGGATGTGAGCGCATTCAAGGAAAAGTTTCTTGGCGCTTTGCCGCGATTAGATGATGAACAGAAAGAAAGGCTGCAGCTGTCGATAACTGCGTCGGAGGTCGAGCAAGCGATAGAAAATTTGAACCTGGGAAAATCTCCTGGACCTGATGGGTTAAGCGCCGCTTTTTACAAAGCATATAAACGCGAAATAGTGCCAGTACTGACAGCAGTTTTTAACGAAGCCTACAAAGAAAATGAATTGCCCCCGTCTTATGGTAAATCCCATACAGTGCTAATCCCTAAATCCGATGACGCAGAAAAGTTAAAGCAGGTCACAGCATATCGTCCTATCGCCCTCACAAACGTGGATTATAAAGTTTTCATGAAGATTTTAGCCTGTAGACTACAGTCAGTAATTCAGGATATAGTCGGTCCCCACCAGACGTGTGGGATCAAGGGACGCTCTATTGTTTCCAATATTCATAAAGCGAGGTGTGTGCTGGAATGTTGTGATTACACAAATAGCTGTGTAGCCATCCTTCAGCTAGATCTTGAGAAGGCATTCGATTGTGTTTCGCACGATATCCTGTTCTGCATACTCGACCATGTGAATTTAGGGTCCATTATTTGTGAGGGAGTGGCCTTGGCGTACCGGAGCTGCACGACAAGATTAATCGTAAATAAGAGTTTGGGGGCCCCCATTAGCCTGCAGCGTTTGGTGCGCCAGGGTTGTCCCCTCAGCCCTCTTCTATTCTGCATTTACATTGAAGCGTTGTGTTTGAATATCATGGAAAGTGAAAAAATTCGAGGATTCCAGCTACAGGCAGCAGAAGTTAAGCTGCTGGCTTATGCGGATGATGTCGCGGTGTTCACAGTGAACCGGGAAGGTATAACCGAGGCCGTGGCATGAGTAAAAGAATTCACCAAGATCACCGGTAGTAAAGTGAATTGGTCAAAGTCCCTGGGGCTTTGGCATGGAGAATGGCCAACGAAGCCCGGCAATTTTGCAAACGTGTCCTGGGTGACGACCCCAGTAAAGTACTTAGGCGTTCCACTGGACGGTTATCGCGATAGCGATTCGTACTGGAAAGCACAGACGCAAGCTACGCGTGAAAAGGTGGAAAGGTGGAAAGGGCGACACCTTTCAATTTTCGCAAGGGCCACAGTGTGCAATTTGTTTTTTATGTCTAGGCTGTGGTACGTGATGCAAGTGTTGCATTGTGCAAGGATGAACGTACAGAGACTGCACCGGATCTTTGCCGTTTTTGTGTGGGCTGCGGACTGGGAACGCTGTAGCCGGACCAATTTGTTTAGGCGGGTGAAGGATGGCGGCCTGAGTCTGGGACACTTATTTCTGCGGCAGATTGTAAGCAGATTTTGTTTTGTGCGCGATGTAAGCGATCCGTTTTTGCGCGCTGTGTACCAATTAAGGCTCGGAAATGCACTGCCGGACTTTGTTGTCACAACCGAAAGTTTCTCGGGTCGTATTTTTGGTTACTTTAGAGAGGTTGTCGCGAGTGTTCGATTCCTGTCTGTTCGATTTTCGTATGAATATTTATCTTCTGTTAGCAGGAAGAAGTTGTATAAAGATTTGTGCGATGTAGTTCTTCCACAACCTATGTACAGGGCCTTATACAATGGAGGCCAGGGACGCGACGTACTTAAGCGTGTGAAGGCGATGCAGGGGCCGCCAAGTGCAAAAACTTTTTTCTTTAAATTACATACCGGAACACTACCAGTAAAGGAATTCTTGGAAAGGAAGCAGTTATTTCTACCTTGGGGATCACATTGTTTAATTTGTAAACAACCAGAAACAATAGACCACGTTTTTTTGCACTGTTGGGAGGGGGTATACTTCTGGGACATCTTGCAACGGACTTTAAAAAAGGAATTTTCGCTCGACGCTCATGGTATTCGGTACTTGCCTGTAGAGAGTGAGGATGGGACACCATTCGACCTCATTATGCTAATGGGCCTCCATTGTATTTGGCGCTCCAGAATGGCAGGATATCATTGCGATCCTGATGCACGGCCAGCACGGATCTATTTTCGGGAGTGCATGCATAAGTATATAGAAGTTCAGAAACTTGCTCCTGAAGCTCCCGAGTGGCTCGAGAGAGTCGAGCCTTTGGTGACGCTTAAGGAGTTTTAATATGATGAAGCCACGCACCCCCGGGCGGATAGTGTTGTTAATTATTGCTCATTGCGCTCTGTAAGTGTATTTGTGTACTGTGGTTCTTGCCGAAGTCAGGCAATAAATAAAAAAAAAAAGTTAGCCGTGATGTAGTGGTTAGTGTAGTCAGCTGTTGATCTCAAGGTCAGTGGTTCGAATCTGGACCCACCCGTAATTTTTTTTTCGCGTGCGAAATTTTTTTTTACTTTCTTTAGTTCACTAACTTCAATGGAAGCTATTTTATTGTTAATTGCCTTATAATTCCACCCCAGCCCTTCCCTTTCCTTTCCCAATAAGTTTAAAACAGACACATATGACACATATGACACATATCACACATATGCCACATATGACACATATGACACATATTCCATAATCTCGTATGAACCAGACACATATGACACATATATATGAGATTTTTCGATAGGGATAAGCGGTTATCTTGCCTGCACATGGCGTAGCACTGGCGCTTAACCGCCCAGCCTTCGCTATCTGCCACAGTAGAAGAAGGAACTGCCACAGCGCACTCCATGTTGACTGCCGCAGGCGGCTGCAAGAGGAATCCTTGAACTGATAGTGACCAACTCGAGGACAACAGGTTGATGGGCCACGTTATCGGAAACTATACTCCGTTTGATACATAGCTGTCAACGCAGCCAAGGCTACGGCGCCTGTTCGCGCTCCTCGTCCGCATCGTAATGTAGTGCGTCAAAAGTGAAAAGAGTAAAGATCTCAAAATTAAAGTAATTTTTGGTTAATATTGCAGCATAACAATAATGGTGTTTTATTTTACAAAAAGATTGCTTTTCTTTAATGTTCTTCAAAACAGAGTTCCTTAGTTTTCTGTTTTTTTTTCGGCTCCTCCTGTATCAGGTTTTCGCAGCTAGGCCGGCTGGTGATGTCTTCCGCGTTCGTCTTTCGGTTTCCGAGTATGGAGAAAATGGCACCGCTATCGCCTACTCGCTTGTTTTCTTCGCCCACTGCGGCTTCAAAAACATCTCCTGCTCGCCTGTTCTCCAAGCTGAAGTGTCCGAAATTTTCGAAAGACTCCAAGCAGGTTATTGTCAACGTTTACTCTAGCGTAAGGAAGCGCTTTCCGGAGAAGACTGTGCGCGAAGTTCTCGAAACTGTGGGCGAGATGACCGGGGTGAGCCCTCGGACAGTTGCGAGGTTCAAGAAGGAAGGTCTCGCTACTGGAATAAGATCACCGCAAAAACGACCTAGCCAGGTGACCATATCTAGCTCTCGCAGTGTTAAATATGACAGCTTTGCAGTCAACGCCATCCGACTCACGTTACATCGTATGTATGCCGAACGCTACACTACACTGCCTTTTCCCTTCGAGACAAGTAAACAGCGCTGTGTTTTTCAAAGTAGGTATTAGAGTTTGACAGTTTCGAGTTTCTACCTAATGAATCTTTTAAGAGAAATAAAAAAAAATAAAAAAACACCCGAGCCGGGAGTCGAACCTAGGCCCTTTGTAAAATGAACAGAAAGGCGCCAGCTTCGTACCACTCAGCCACGACGCGAGGCGGACGGATACATTTTGCTTGTTTTTTGCAGCGGACTACTTTCGTACCTTTGGCAGCGTTGACAGCTATGTATGAAACGGAGTATAAAGCTTGCGACCGTCGAGAGCACCGCTACAAGTTCTTTTCGAGTAGCAAGCTGCCAGCGCCCTTAGCAACTTCACGAGCCTAATTTCAGTAACAGGTTATCCATACTGTTCCTTTCAGATTTGCAAATATCTTCTGAACGTCGCAAACTCGGTGATCATCGTAGCGTCATAACTCTCCCGTTTCCTGAGCAGGACTTTTTCGCATTGGGTGAGTTACGGCATTTTACTATTTCTTTCCTCATAGTAGTATGCAAGCGTCTCATTTGGAAATTTGCACCACGAGCACTAGACCAGAGGTAGGGCAAAGGTAGGCCGAGAATGAAACCAGTAATATTGTATCAGTGAACCTTTGCCGCAGAATAAATTGATGAACCAGTAGCCATTTTAAGAGAGGTTATAATAAATGTTATTTATAGTGATCGTTATGCAATTAACGTAAGTAAAGAGAAAGGCTACGTGTCGAACATTAAGCAAATACATCCTTGATTTATTTTCTAAAAGTGACGCAATCGCAAATATTGTTGAAATGAGAGTTTTTTCATAAATATTTTGTGACATTTCCTAGTTCCTTTCAGCATATCGGATTTTTGTTCGTTCCTTTTTATCGGAAGTCTCATCTGTAAGCTTTATTCGCACGCGTGTGGTGTATGTGTGTGCTGTTGTGTGTGTTCGAAATCTTCCAACACGTGACTGCGAGGTCCGCCGAAGCGCAACGCCCTCACTTTGCAGCCACGTGTGTGGAATAGACATCGCGAGAAGCTGCGATAGTGTCGCTCACCACCAGCTTCTTGAAGAGGCGCAAGTAGCTCTTGCTACATAGACGCCTCATCACTTTATCGTTGTTGGGGTCCGAAGAGCCGAGCGCTCCAACAAAGATTGCCTCGATGCTTACCCGATCGAATTTTCGCATCAGGTACTGGCGAACTGGTTCGGACTTGGCGACCTATACTCTCCCCCGCCGCATCGAAAGCAGTTTTGCGATTGTCAAAGAGGCAAGTGACGTCAGTGACAACCGCCGACTCTTCTAGCGCCAGAACGAGGTCTGGCTTGAGGTTAGTCGTTCTCATGGATTGGTTCTCGTGGGTGATGGTGAATCGCTTCTTCGCAGCTGTTTTCAGCCGGTTTACGATTTTATTGTGCCGACAGATAACGTGGGGGAGGGTTTCCTTAGCCAAAAGGCCGACAAGCGATATTGAAGTGGCAACCATTCCAATAAGTGATAGCAAGTGGGAACTCTAATGAGAGGAATGCATTGGTCCACCCTGAATAGTGCTTAAAACATTGTTATACAGACGCGGTTACCTTGCAATCGCGTGTCAAAGATGCCACATTGCCGGATGTTAGCTGCACTGTTTTTATCGGCAAGATAAGGAGCGCAACCTACCTTTGTAAACTTTAAATGCTGTGTACAGACACTTGCTCATGTTAGTTACAATATATCATGGCTTTGCAGTCGGTAAAAATGAGCTTTTGAAGACCCTATGACGCAGTGATCAATGATGCCAATTAGTTGCAGGGTGAATGACTGTCATGCTTACTTCCTTCCCCTATATTATGTTTCAGACAGCCGAGCGTAACCAGAGCCTTTTAAATAGCTTTCTTTATGTAGTTTGACCAGCATTCGTCAGGTAGAAGATGAGAGCGAGATATTTTAATGTGAAGGCATTTTGTTTCTCTTGAGTGGCGTGTGGAGGACCTGTCGGCAGATCGTGTCATCAGAGTATGTCCGCCCTTGAATGACCAATCGAAAGAAGAAATTCGCCGGTACTGTGGTTTGAAACCAGGCCCTCTGGGGGTCAAGCGGGCATGGCATGCACACGCCACGAAAGGTCGTTAGTTCAAGCGAGTTGGAGGGACACAAAGTGAACGCGTTGTGGAGTGTACGACGGTAAAGTGGCTGGAGGTGTGCAGCTATGTTATACGACCATCGCTTGCGAAAAAGTTGCTGACGTCGTCCAAGGGTCCCGAAAGGTGATAAGTGTCACGTGATAACTATGACGCAAAAAAATTTCCTGATGTTCAAACACAAATACTTTCGCAATTCTCTAATGCAGCAGACTGCAGTGCTGTCCAATTTTTAACCAAGAGGCACCACTGACGGGCTAGGCAAGTACGTGTACGTAGCATTTAATCGTTTACGGCAACAAGCCATGAGTTGTCATTCATTGGCATGGAACGTGATTGGCCAAGATGAGCACTTGTTAGTAATACGACAGTAGTCTAGCGAGGAGTGAATGGTAGGTGATTATACATATCTTAGGCTAGAATATGTAGCGATTGGAGAGGAGCAAAATTTTCTAGGTGATTGCACAGTGCATGTACTTAATACAAACGTAAAGTAATAAGAGGCCTAGAACAGTACCTTTGCGAAAACTGCAAACATTACACTGGTAATAGAAAATAGCAAATTACCAATCCCGTGAAACGTGTTTGAAATTATGACTTTCCAATGCTACAAGTTGCCACAGAAGCTATACGGGAAGAGGAGAGCGTCACTGTTTGCTTCACTTCATACGTTACTTCGCTTCACAAAATCAATAAAATAAGGATTACACCATGGTTATAATTTTTTTTCTAAATGTATGGTTGATAAATTTGATCAGTTATGTTTCACGCGAACACTCCAAACTCTTTTTCTGATATGTTGTTGACGTGGATAAAAAAAAAGCCATTTCTTTCCGCGAATGGTGCACTGCTGTAAATAGAATAATAGCGACGCCTTTTACATGCCTCACGAGCTTTTTAGCCGTTGAGAGATGATATTAGAAACTGCATGGAGGTCTGAAAACGCCGCGGTTGCCGTCTTCGTTCAGTACAGCACGTTCGACATTTACTTTACTGGGGGACACCTTTATGTGTCGATGCAGTGGGAGCTGCAAGTCCTCTCTCCCAAACTAATCCGGTTTTGGTGGCATTCACCAGCTAGTGCTGAACTTCTGTTTTATTGTCTCGAAACCGTTCTCATTGCCGCTGTGATCTTTTTGTAATTTCATTTTTGCTTGAGGCCTCCAGTTTGCTCTCGAGGAAAAGTGATCACGCGCAGCAGCTTCGACGATATATGGCACCATTCCCCCCAAACGTGTTTTTTTTCTGAATCAAATGTTATTTTTTTCTTCTGGGTGCTCGCCCTGATATGTAGCTAACAGGCCTTTTTAAACCTAGAAAACAACAATCAAGTGGGCAATAAAGTTTGCTGAGCAGATTCATCGTTGAGACCGGTAAGATATGTTAGCTGCTCCAATCACAGCTAGCAGAGCAGCGCGCGCTTCATCTCCCAACCTCTGTCGCTGAACTGTGCGCTCGACAAGGTGGTTAAAAATTCGGAGGACAATAAAGCTCTGCGTTAACAGTACGCCTTAATGGCGTTAATTGGTCTCTTCAGCGGCCTGCGGTTGTCTTGCCATACTGTCCGCAGCCACGTACACTGTTCTTCATGTCATTTTCATATATATTGTACGCTATATCCAGTTAATTGTTTATTTAATTCCTTTACATACAAGACAGGCAAGGCGTCCTTATAAAATATTGAACATATTCAGTGGTCAAGTGTTATCATGCCCACCTGACGGCCCAAGGTCCAGTGGGTGGACTCCCGGCTCTACCATTTTCTTTTCCAGTGCAATTGCTCTCCACAGGCTCTGCGTACTGGTGGTGGAATGACTTCATAACCCTGTAGACCAATGAAGCAATGTGTTATGACGTCAATACTGCTGTTTTTGCGAGACTATAGTATGCGTTTTAAATTACCAGCGCGAAGTGATGTGGTTGAGACGTAGCAACCCTCTGACTAATCTGACCTCTCGACCAGTCGAGCAATCCAGCCTCGTCTTGTGCTCATTTCTTCTCCTGTGCTGTGTTTTCCGGCTGGTTTTAAGATGAAAGAGCACCGACTCACCCAGTCGTCCGCATTGATGACAATCTGAATATTCCCGACACTTCGCCAACAAGGGGCTGGCTGCTAATCGGGTCCCTAAACCTGTCCCCCTTTGCAAATATGCGCTCCTCACCCCTGGCACCGCATACAACCGGCCTGTTCGCCACAAGGGGGGCGGGAGGGTGAATATACAGCTGGGAGCACGAAAGAACGTGAATGCTCACAGCAAGGTTTCGAGACCAGAGCTGCAGTTTCAGATGGCGCAGCGTTGTAGTTGAGGTTGATTTTCCCGACTGTCACGTGCTCAACGTTACACAGTCGACGGTTTTACATCAGTACAAAACACGGCTTGGTCTGCTTTTGAACTCTCTCTACAAATAAGGCGAGGCTGCGGTCAAACTAAAGCTCACCTGTATTGATGGCCGCGGCATTAGGATGGCACAGATACCCCTCGAAAATATAAACCAGGTTTCATAAGCGAGAAAATGCCAAAACAGCGACATACAGATGCTGCGTGCTTCGACCCTTCATTTTATCAGCAAATCCCAGATTATGATCATGATGATTACAGGTTTTTATGGCGCAAGTGCAGCGTAGGCCAAGAAGCGCCATGTTCCGATATTTACAAGCTGGCGCTAAACACGCATTTTTCAAGTATTTCCCGTATTTCAAGTATTTCAAGTATTCACCAGATAACCTGAGCACCAGGCCGGGATAAACATGTACTCATTGTATCCCTGGTGGGTACCCGGCAGCACAGGGGATCGAACCCCGTACCTCCCGCATGCCAGGCGGCATGGCAGTGTGACCTCAGAGACTACGGTACATCGCCGTTCATTTGAAAGCGACAGGAAGCAATACTTCTGGTCTGTACGTTACAAGTTTAAATCCAGTTCTTGGAAAATTTTTACATTCAACTTTCTGCACCGCATATTGCTTTTTTTCCTGCCAGACAAACGGTACCTGCACAGAGAGAGCTCGATGGCTAATTTTTACAGACAACAGTATTTGGATAAAGTTGTCGCAGTACCTCTTTAAAAAAGCGCACATGGGACTAAGACGATAGAATGACAAGAAAGAAAGAAAGAAGTAGTACTTATTCAGCGTAAAACGTGAAATACAAACAGACAATTTCAGGAACCCAACAACTAGCTGTCTACTATTAGTATTACTTAATTATTTAATTAATTAGGCGGAGTCGAAATAATATCTGGAGTTTCATCGTACGATAGCAAGCATTGCATACCCAGTGATTTTGGGCGAAATCATTTTTCAGCGGTAAACCGCTTATGAACCAAGTTCTTTCATATAAGATTTTACTATAACATTCTATATATCCGGAGATCACCCGAGGGCATTCTTCCCATCTTTTTTCTATTAAAGAATTGGATATCGTCATATGCCTTCCCTTCCCTATTGGTTTTCACTCGCAGTCTTCACTGTTCGACGGAATCGATAGAAACGCTTTAAAACAAAGATTTTGTTATATTACAGAAGAATGGACCATTACCTTCAAAACTGCTATAAGCGAGTCATACAGTTTTACAGTCTTCAAAAATATTTGTCATAGAATGTTGGGCATGGTAGTTTTTAATGTCTTGGCTGAAGTTAAATGAAACGTGTGAGTAAACTTCCTTCGGCTAAATGAATTAAATTCCCCTTACAGGTTGCTACTGCTGGTGTTTTGGGAAACATTTTTGGCTCCCAGAGCATTTTTTGAACATTCCGCTTTAGCCACTTTGCAGGGGCTCATGAACATGTACCATTAAGTTTACCGGCTGTTTTCTACTGGCGTCTTGGAGTTTATGTAAAGGTTGTAGAATTAAACACAGACCAGGCAGCAGCCATGCTAATTTTTTCATGTAGCCCAATGAAGTGCGTTCCAGTTGGATGACAGCTAAGAGCCGTGGAAGCACTAACGTGGGGTTTTCGGAGTGAGGCTGGCAGCTGAGAACACCGAAGTATTTGCTTCTTCTGCAGTTTAACTATCCTCAGCATGCGTGTTTTGGTATCTCAGTGTTTTTTTCTTTTAACCTACGTAAATAGAATGGCACTTTATATATGAAATTTTATTTTGCTTCCGCTGCGCAGGTAACGCATTCTGAAACAAGACCTCCGAACTGAAGTGTGCCCTTC
The DNA here is from genome assembly GCF_055824585.1 of Amblyomma mixtum. NCBI lineage: Eukaryota > Metazoa > Arthropoda > Arachnida > Ixodida > Ixodidae > Amblyomma > Amblyomma mixtum. The sequence goes on from NC_143018.1 coordinate 102,780,152, forward strand.
AAAAAGTTCTGGTCACGTTTTTCCCGAGCTTCGAGGTGTGACAAAAAGGGGGCGACCACATAACAAGATGTCCGACTCCATCCGATATTCCAACCTCTGCGACGTCTACCTCTGCGCCACTCCAATGAAGCAGCCAGGATCTAGGCTGCTCTCTTTCATTGCCTCATCTTCGCGGTCGGTGAGCGGAAATTGCTGGGAAAAACACTGGATGGTGGTTTTCGACTACGGCGGCGATGAGGTGCTGGTTTGCGATGCAGACATGGACCACAAAGGAGACCTGACCGGACGCAGCGCCTGGAAGCGGAGGACCGCCTTGGATGACGTGTACAAATACCAGGTTAGGATATAAATATGTCTCAGGAACTAGAACGGGCTTTGGAAATGCTACGGCCAATAGTGCTTGCGGCATTGTTTTAGTGCAGATTGCCTAAGCTGTATGACAGCCTATCGTTCAAGCCTATCGAGAACTGTATTAGATGTAGCGATTCGACTAAACTTCGACGCAGACAATCTGTCGCTGGGTTCTCCGCACCATAACGCTCACCTGATTAATAGCCATATCGGCTTGTGATTTTCCACGCCTCAAGCGCAGCTCTTAAGCAGAACCTCTAAAACATTTAAAATGCCATACCTTCTCAACTTCAAGTGACGGTCGGTATATTCCAGAGTAAGGGTTAGCTGACAAATTTAACTTTGGTTTACATAAATATATGATACCTGAAAGTCTGCCTTTATACACATGTATAATCATTAGAACAACAACCCTTATTGTCCTCTATAGCCGTACTTCTTATGATGGGGCAACCCCAAACCATACGTATGAAGTATGTCCAGCGTTGTCAACGCATGCTGACTTTTTTGTTTTTTTCTCCAAATATACTAACAAATTTTCCATATTACTTACAGCAAAAGCTAACTACAGTTACCTGCTGTGCTGTTAAGCAGGATGTTCTTTATTCTTTCAGTCCATTTCATGTAAGCGATAAGTAAGTTCGTTTCTCAAATAATTGCATTCCTGTTCCAGAACCTTTAAAAAAACAGGATGTTTACTGTATGCACCGCCTGTGCCAACTGAGAGTTACAAAGATTTTTAATACAAGCTGTAATATGCTCGAGTGTCGAAACCAATTTAGTGGTGTTGAGATTGGATGACCTAGTCAGCATCGATTTTTATTCTGAGAAGTTAACCAATGCAATACCGAATTCAGAAATCGACATGGTTTTCTTTTTATTTCGCCGGAGAATAGCGAGTCATCGGGATTCGAACTCCTGTCATTTTGCATGAGGGGCGGGTTCTCTACCTCTAGCCAACGCTGCACTCTTCTCATTTGCATATTTTAGGGCAGTTCAAGCGCTTCATGGAAAACTTCCGCTCTCTTTTCGCTTCCAGAGGCACCTCGGTAAGCACGAAATCTCCAAGGGTGGCATCGAGACGGTGATGAGGAAGATGAGTGACTCTGGCATTTACCATCTGATCAAGAACAACTGCCAGAAATGGGCCGTGCGCTTTCTACAGGCTCTGGGCATCCAGGTCGCCCTTTGTGAGCCTGAAGCCGAGCAGGTAGTCGAGGAGGTCATCAAGCCACTACCAATTGCCACAGCTGTAGCAATTGGCACTGTAGCTCTTGGAGTGGTTATCACGGAGGGAACGCGCCAACGTGACAACAAATCCGAGCAGTGATTACGTCGCGGATAGTTTACGAAGATAACCTAAGTGAAATAAAGTGAAGATTACCAACCTAGCGCTTTGTCTCCTAAAAACAGATAACCAGTTGCCCTTCCCGCAGAAGTGTGCGTTAGCATGGAATGAATATAAATGCTCAGGAACGCTGGAAGAAAAAGTGCGTTGAATGATTACATGTGATATTTTCGATTACACTCTGTTAGATATTTCGTAAACGAGCGGAATGAATAGTTCAGCTTTACAAATGCTTAGCATGATTACTAGTTATTTTGGTGGGGATGAGAAGTGTTAGTAGAAGCTTTTACTGGTTACTGAGGTGTTACTGAGTTGCTGAAAAGTTAATGAGTTCTTTCATTTGTAAGAGGGTTTATTCGCAAACGAAACGGGGATAGATTTTTTGAAACCTGAACGGCGGACAACGTAAAAGACAGCCAGTATAACCAATGAAGGGATACTTAGCAGCGCAGCGACACGTCGTCTTTCTCGTTGTCATCTGCCTGAGCGGCATCAGGTGCGGCCGTTATGGTTCGCTATAATTCCCCCGACAGCGAAGAGGAGCCACCCTGACTATCTACGGCAAGGGCAAGAGGAGCGGATTGTACTAGATTTTTAGACGGTTGGCGCGCACCGTTTCTCGACCACGATGCCGCAAATCCGAACAGAAGGTAAGAGGCTTCACGATGTAAATTAGACGGGGTAAGTTTGCTGGGCGATGCGATAAGGGCCGTCGTATTCGATGAAAAATTTGGAAGACAATCCCCCTGGCGTGCATGCAACCGAGAGTCAAATGAGAAATTCAGTGGTAAAACATATGGCGTCTGATCTTTATCGTGGCGATGCTTTTGGTGGCCTTGGGATTCGGGAGTGAAAAAACGGGTCAACTGTCGACATTCCTCCACATGCTTTTCAATTTGTGAAATGGCGTTCACTCATAGGTATGGGAAGTATAGCCTAAGGTGACGTCTATCGTGACAATTACTCACGCTCACAGAGCACGAAGAAAGAAGTAAAGTCGGTGGTAGCCTGCCTGATGGCGTTGTACGCGTACGTCACGAAAGGAAGGGCAGCGTCTCAATTGGTGCGGCCTTCTGCAACGTACAGTCTCAGTCAAAAGAACACAGCCCAAGGACTTTCGTTCTGAGCTGTTTATTGAGGCGTCTAAGCACATTTAGCAGTGCAAAGCTTGAGAGGATGAAGGACGTTAAGCCATTCCTCTTTCGGGAGATTACAACTGGAGAAAAACAGCGCTTGCAGACAAATGACCAGAACAAGAAGGACACACAACTGCGCACACAGCGCAGTTGTGTGCCCTTCTTGTTGTGTCCTTTGACTGGAAGCGCTGTTTTTCTCAAGATGTACCCCAACCAACTCGCCCAGCTACACACCTTGCTCAGATTACAACTGCTGAGAATGCCTAACGACGCACGCTGCAGGTCCGACAATCAAACCCCTTGGGTTGTACACATTTCTCGGGAGGGAGGGGGGAGACATCGCGACCACGACTCCGAGGGTACGATTAACGCTATGTAAGCCGGTTAATTTGGGGGTGGTAGGCAGTAGTGGTCCGAAGTACGATGCGACATTCGAGGTGCAGAGCTTCTACATCGTGGGAAAGGAAGACGCGGCCTCTGTCATCTAGCAGCTGACGTGGCACGCCGTGGCAAAGAACAAAATGATGCAGCAGGAGCAGAGCAACTTCGCAGGCACAAGCGGCGAGCAGCGCAGAGCGCCTGTCTCGGCATATCGCTTGAGGTGGTTGACGCCGACGATAATCCAACGGTTCTCAGAGACCGTGCAGAGAAGCGGTCCCCAGAGGTGAACGCCAGAATGATCCAAACGGCGTGCCGGGCATGGGAGGGGTCACAAGGGGCTAGTCGCAAAGGGCGCCGATGACTTGAGCTGCTGACAGGCGATACAGGAGCGGACGTGTACGTACCGCGCAAATGGCGGGGAATCGCGAGAAGCCACCGCCGGCCATCAGGCATGTAGATGCGGTGGTAGAGCAGGCCGTCCCGGAGGGCAAAATGCGCTGCTTGATGGTGTAAATGTCGAGGAAGAGTAACGTTTGAAGATGTGGAGATTACGTCGATCGGGGACGCAACCCTTAGCGAAAAAAGGCTGTGATAAAATGCATTTCGAACATATTGTATTCGTTTCAAATTAATTTTGTTTTTTTTTGTCCCTATGATTGAACAGCAATACACGAATGCTTGCTAAGTGTGCTGGGAGTAATGTTATGAACATTCTTATATAAACGTCAAGGATACAACTTTTGCCCGTTTAGTATATTTATTGTATATAAAAACATACTGCAGATAAACAATACGTAAATTACAATACATTAAAATATACATCCAATACGTTAAAAATTCACTTCGGCTTAAAAAAGCCTACTAGACCTCTTTAACGGATGACACCGATTAATGTTGTCAGGAGTGGAACTAATGACTGACCCGGTAGTCAGCGATAAGCATACCGAATCCATCCTTGAGAAGACGCGGAGTAGTCATCAGTCAAAAGGTTTATGACATTGCAAGGTCACGTGACAGAACTTGTAGGGGAAAGATGTCGCCACAAAGCAAAAGCCTACAGAAAGTAACGTCAGCAAACAGGAACTGCTCCGAAAGCGTGATGCCTGGCTTGAGTTATGCATTTAGGGAGTCCACACTATATATTGGCCGGTGAGGCATTTTTGCACAATGACTGCGGGCCTCCAAATTTTCGAACAAGTGCCGGACTGGTAGTGTTCGAACCTGGGAATGATCTAGAATCGAATTGCTAGTTGAAACTTCCGTCAGGCATCCGTCAGACCAGCAAATACACAGCCTTCTATGGGAGCCGTTCGGAATTACCTGTCTGGGCTTTTTTTTCTCTAGCATATTTGAGACCGGAGGTGCCCAAGGCGCTCTTGTCGGTACAGTGTTATCACATTCTCTACACGTGGTCTAAATGAGTGGTGATTGCCTTCCTGCTAGAAGTTAACATAAACGATGAGAGGTAAGGGAGAGTTTTCATTGTTCCCAGAAGCATGACTTCAAGCACTAGATTGTTCCAGGTCAGCTTGAAGTGAGCTGCAGATATGTTTACGTGGACTGCCCATTTGTTAGAACTAAAGAATCATTTTGAAGAATTAATTTCGTGTTCATGAAAGTACATTTAAATACACTCTCAACATGCAAACGCAATTTCTAGAAACGCGATTTCGAGCACTAGGTTGTTCGACGGCAGATTGAAGTGTGCAGCCAATACGTTTACGTGGACTGCCCATTTGTTAGAATTGCAGTACTTTTGGCAAGTACACATTGTCGTGATTTTGATCACTGGATTGTTCTATGGAAGCTAGAAATGTGCTAAAAAATTTTAAGAAGACAGCTGGTTTGTTATAATTGAAGCATACTTCAGAAGAATTAGTTTCTTATTTACGAAGGTACACATTTAATAGATTCAGAGGATGCTAAAACAGCAAATTTTTTTTTCACGTATTTGAAACACGCTAGAAGCATGCTTCAGCGCATTTCAGAGCAAGCTTAAAATTTCGAGAACCTATTTCTTCCATATCTTTAGTGCATTCATGAATACAAAATGTGTTTCAAATAGAATATAGACATCCCGCCGTATGTTCAAAACGTATTAGATTTACCTACGGGAAGCCATAAGTCTTTCCGCTGCTCCGAAGTCATGTCAGCATGGTAAGTAGTGTGAGGACGGGATCTGCCACCGTGGAGCAAGTAGCGTCGCTGGAAAGGGGAGAACGATACATAGCATCGGCGTCCATGTGCTTGCGACCAGATGGGCAGATGACGCGGATGTCAGGACAGCCAGCAGAGCGCATGGTGATTCGTGACGACGTCAAACTGGCGAACGTGCAGATAGAGCGGTAATGTAGTTAGTGCCCATTCAATGGCAAAAAACTCCTTCTCCGCAACTAGTAGTTTATTTCAGCCTTGGTGAGCACGATACTCGCATCCGCAACGAAGTAGTTTTCGAAGCTATCTTTTGCTGAGCCAAGACAGCGTTGAAGCAAGCGCCGCTCGCATCCGTATGGATCTCGGTAGGTGCTTTTGACCCGTAGTTACAACGAACTGGTGGTGAAGACGGAAGATGGCGCAGTGTAGTGAGCGTTTCGTCGCACTCGGCCGACCAGCCAGATATGTCGATGTCTCCTCCCAACAGCATCTTCAAGGGCGCAATTATGGACACGAAACAGCGTACGAAGCACCGAAAATAAGAACACAGGCTTGTGAAGCTTCCAAGTTCCTTGAGCGAGACTGATTTAGAAAACAGCTCCATAGTGCAGCGGTTGGCCAAGTCAGGCCAAACGCCTCCCTTAGAGATGATGTGACCCAAAATAGTCAAATTCCGGGCTCTGAAATGGCACTTCTTGAGATTCAGCTGTAGGCCGGTGTCAGTTAGGAAAGTCAAAATTCGCTGTAAGCTTTCGAGAAGAGCGCCGAAGCTAGTAGAAAAAGACTTTTATGTGACCCAGGTAGCAGAGGCAGATCTGCTACTTTAACTTCCGCAAGATGTTGTCCATCATCCTTTCGCGTGTTGCGGGCTCGTTGCACAGGGCTAATGGCCTCACGTTGAATTAATAGAGGCCATAGGGCTTGACAAATGCTTTCTTCTTTTTTCGGAGGCGGCCATCGGCACTAGCCAGTAGCCGAAATTCTTCAAGGACAAAAAGCACTCGGCTCTTTCGACGACTCTAGAGCTTCGTCAATGGGTGGAAGAAGGTAATTTTTAGTAATTTTGTTGTGGCTGCTTCTGTACGAATACAACCGGCGGAGACCAAGGGCCCAGAGACGGGCTGATAACACCAAGTTGCAGCATGTCCTCCACTTGTTTGCTGATGACGCGACGCTCCGCCGAAAGGGCGGATGAGAACCCGTCTCAATCCGGTGAGGGACGATGTGCGTCGCGCTTAGCGGAATATGGATGGCGTTGAAAACGGACCGAAAGGTATGTAGAAGGGCCGAGAGCTGCGTCGGGTGGGTGGAATAAAGAGCGTCGTTGATGGCGGCCCGCAAGAAGGCGTCAGATAACAAATTAGGCGCCGAATCTGAATGAAGACTTTTGATACAGGAACTGCGAGAGGTCTCAGGAGCATCCAGGTCAGAGCGAAGATGTGGAAATTAAATGAAATTATGAAACTCACAACGCAGCAGCGTAAGCAGGCACGAAGATGGATTGTAGATGAGCATCTTCGTGATTCCCCCGTGAGCAGCGTGAACGGCAGACGGCAAGCGTTTTTCTGTGGACAAAGGAAGGAGAAGACATAAATAAAGCGGTCACGTTGGAGGTAGCAGAACATGGAAGATACACAAGCGCGGAGGCAACTGGTGCAACGTCGGCGTCTTCAGCGACGATGAACTTTTGCGGACACACGATATACGTGTCGTCAGCCATTTCATCGCAGAGTGCAGAAAATTACACTTCAGTGCGGCCGCAATTAATCAAGGCTTATTTTTCGACAAGAAATCCCACCCGAGGATCACCTCGTGGGAACAAAAAGGCAACTAAGAACCCTACGCTGTATTATCTGCAATGTGGACCTACGCTCTACAGTTCCTGCCTAGGGAACTGTGAAAGTTACTTTTCCTCCTCATCAGATACAGGGTGACGGTGCATTCGTGACAGTGAACGGTGACGTGGAAAGACACAACGACGGGTCTTATATGGGCGCTGGTCGTTGCTGTACGCATTGGCAGAGGGAGCAAGAACGAACCAGCATAGCTGAGCAGGCAGAACACGCAGCCACGGGAATGGCGACCCTGCGACGACGACACGGGCGGAGAACATGTCCGGGGTAACCATAGGCGTAGCATTAGGTAGATTGTCCGGTGTGCCCCAAGGGTTGTAATTTTGCGGTCGGGGAGGATGGAACGGAGCTGCTCGAAGAGGCGATGACTAGCTCAGGACAGGCGGACTGAGTAGCAACGGAAGAGGGCTACGCCGCATGGGTCCTAGGCAGCGCAACTGGAGTAGGTAGGTTTTACCGTGCCGTTGCTGCGACGTACGTCAATGTAGCCAATGAAGTAACTTCAGGAAGCGTCTATGACTTAATCGCGGAGGACCTGCTGCAACGTCGGCACCAGAGGGGAGGCAGCGTCGGGAATCAGGTGGGCGAGGGAGAGTTGACACGCATATTCTTCCTGGATAAACTGCTTGATCTGTGGCAGCAGTGGCGGCTCTTCGGAGTCAAATGTGAAAGCCGTTAGAGGCACCGGGTATGAGAGCGGAGAACGAACGCGAATGCGGGATTTACGTAATTCGTCCCAGCTCAGGCATTCGGTAATGACGTCTAAGACGATGGACGTATTTTTGGACAGACGCATCCGGATTGAGTCGTCGTTAAGCCCCTTCAGAATGTGGTGGGTTTTTCCGCGCTCTTCAATTGCAGCATTCACGCGCTTGCACAGGTCCACCGTATATTCAATATAACTGGACAGATTCTCACCAGTCAGCTGTCCCGGCCATGCAGGCGTTGCTCAGCGTGCATCAAGGGCACCGCAGGCCGACCGATGACTCCGTCGAAACTGGTGTTGAAGGCTGATCACAATGTGACGTGTGACTCGTGGGTCCAGATGTACAGGTTCGTAATGTCTGTCAAATAGCAGATGACGTTGTTTAGTTTGAGGCCGTCGTCTCATTTGTTATGGGTATTGACCCGCTGGTATGAGGCCAACCAGTCTCGACGTCATGATCTCCGGTTCCGCTGAAGACACCAGGATCCCGCTGGTGCAAAGCCAAGCGCAGGCGACGGTCGGCGGAGGGGCAGCTGCAATAGGGCTGGAATTTTCGGGCATGGTTGTGATCGGGAGCTGTGAAGCTCCAGTACATCTGCAAATCACGACCCCCACCAAGTAAAAGGGTGCTTATACACAAATCAAACAGGGATGGAATTAACCTCAAGTCGAACGCTGGGCAACGCAAACGACAGCCAGTTTTACCCCGAAGCGGTCTCGAGCAACGCGGTGGCACTTCTTATTTCTCGTTGTTATCTTTCTGAGCGGCATCAGGTGCGGCCCGTGTACTGTGCGATTTCAGTGCACGTTAAAGAACCCCAGGAGGTCGAAATTTCCGGAGCCCTCCACTACGGTGTCTCTCATAGCCTTAGTCGCTTTGGGACGTTAACCCGATATACCAAACCAAACCAGGTGCGGCCATTATGGTTCGCAGCTATAGCATCAAACTATATGAAATGATGGCTTCAATACTAACGTCACAGCCATTTCTGCAACTACATTTTAGTATGCACTAATCATGCCTTCGCTGAATTTCCCAATACATTTCGCCTGGTTTACCACCCGCCGTGCTGGCTCGTTGTCTGCGGCGTTCGGTTGCTCATCCTATGATCGCGTGTATGAATCCCGGCCACCGTTTCCGTATATTGATGGCGTGAAATGCAAAAAACGCCATGGTGCTGTGTGATGTCATCTCACGTTACAGAATCACAGGTGGTAGAAATAATTCCGGCACCCTCCACTACGGCGTCTGTCATAGCCCAAGTATCGTTCGTAAAGGATAAATACCATATACAACCAGGCAGCCCCTTTCTTTGTTGAACATGTTTTTGCTTGCGCATTATCCCCTCAATGCCTGTGCAGCGCGAGGTTCGAAGCTATTAAATGGGATTGAAATAACTACTGAACCCATGTCAGAAAACATGATTTATAACATCGCTTTCGAAAACATCTAATTACACAACCAGCTTACTGCAGCGTTCCATTAGAAGAGATAGTTCGTGCTTTTTGACAGAAATTGTTTTCGAGGTAAGTTCTTTCCGGGAGGAACCAATTTCTCAAAACCGGCAATCCTATCTCAGATCAAAAGTAGAGGAAATTGACCATTATAACTGGTCAAGTCGTTAGTGACCATATGGTAGTTCAACCAAAGAGAGCAAAAAAATTATTTTCATTCGATAGAAATCAAACCGTGGCCTCGCACGTTTGGGCTAGGCGCTCCATCCACCCGCGTATAGGGAATATTTTTCTAGTGCGGTATTTATTCGAGGCCTTTTTGTACACGAACGGTTTATATACAGATATGGTCTCACCTCCGTGCTCATGCCTATACCACTCTAATTCGACCTAAAATTGAATATGCCTCGGCTATTTGGGACCCTTACCAATCTTACCTAATAAATAACATTGAATCATTGCAGAACCGCGCCGTTCGTTTTATTTACTCCGATTATTCACGTAACACCAGCATCACAGCCCAGAAACGCGCAGGTCTCCAGGATTTGTCTCCGCCGTAAAATTGCACGACTATCACTTTTTCATAAACTTTATCATCATCCATCACTTCATAACGACTTTTTTTCTTTGCCTCCTTCGATTTTTGACCGCCGCGATCATCCCTTTAAAGTTAGACGTTTCACGTGCAGAACATTTATCTATGCGCATTCATTCTTACCACGCACAATATCTGACTGGAACACTCTGCCTTCACATATCGCAACCACCACTGATCCTGAAAAATATTTTAAACTTATATCTTCAATAACTACTGCTTAACTCTTCGCATACATTGTTATTTTATTTCTCCATGGCTTCCTTTTTTGCAGGGTTTGTTACTAAAAAGATTCACTGTATTAGTGTTCTGTTTGTATAATTTTAATACTGCAGTAATCTTCGTTCTTTGCCGCGCTGCCATTCTTTTGATTCTTTTGCTTACTTATGTCATCCAAAGTGCCTTATTTGTGCTTTTGTTGTTTGTTTTATATTTGTGGTATTGATTTATTCTGTTCAATTGCCTGTGCCCCCCCCCCCCCCCCCCTATGTAATATATGTAATACCCTCTCGAGGGCCCTTAGGGGTATTCTGTATAAATATAAATATAAAAGCAGCCAGCCAAAGGTTGGGCTGCTGAACATCACAGAAACCGAACACACAACACAACACAAGGGCAACTAAAGAGAACCAACACAGGTAAAAGGTCGCAGCGGAAGAACACACCCACCCCGGGAAACATTTCTACAGGTAGTCGTAGTTATCGTAAATGCCTTTGAGCCGAGGCATCATTTGGCCAAAATGCGTTCTCGTAAACGGAAGGAACACTAAACTAGGCCAACATACACGTATTTCCTCGAGCGCTTCCTACAGGGGGCTCCTAGCGAAGGAAGGTGTATTCAACATGTTAATAGGGACACTTGCTTCAACGGCCGCCACCGCTTTCTCTCAATCAAATAAAGCATCACAGATTTTACAAGTCCGAAAGCTACGCACCAGTAGACGACATTCAGGTTTTACACTTTACTCATCATAGAGTTAACTCACTGTCGCAAAAGAGTCCCTTGATTTGATGTCAAACTCAGTAATTTCTGTGCACAACTTTACCAAAGTATAGAAGAGCTCCAGATCTTCGGCTAAGATTACATTCTATATGGCACCAGCGTTAAACGAAGAAGCAGTGCTCATGCTGTGGTTTGTCCTTATTCACACAATTACACCGACCCTGGAATACTTGTAGTCGGTGCCACCTGAGTGACGCAGCCACATAATCGTGAGGAATGTTGTAGTTGTCGCTGGACCCTATGTTCCCTTCTTTAAGGATTCTTTGCTTCTTGTGTGAAAAGCATCGGGCGAATCAGAAGAGCACACTGCCGTGTACAGTGAGAAAATCCTCTCGGGCACCACTAAAGCTTGAAGAGCTGTACATTCGAAGCTATAAATCGAAGCTCGAACTGACGAGGACCTGATCGGGGCGTCCTACATTTTCAGTTGTCTGTAGTTCATTCTATTGTTGAAGAATAGTTTGTTCGTGTCGTTTAAAAAGGATGGAAAATGTCTGACGTGCAAGGCCACCAGCGGTCATCTTGACTGCAGATGTGATCGCATGGCCTAGCCGTGCCGCTGAAACCCTCAGCCTTCGCTATCGGCAGCAGTAGAATAAGGAACTGCTACAGCGCATTGCAGGTTGATTACCGCAGGTGGCTGCAAGAAGAATCTCTGAACTGATTGCACGCACCTCGACTACCTCAGGCTGGCCTGCCAAGTTATCGCTGATACTAAATTTGGCGGCCGTCAAGAGCATCGCTCCAGGGGTCTTTCCACCAGCAAGTTGCCGGTGCGGTTAGCAACTGCAGGCCACTTCACAGTTTATACCAACTGTTTCTTTTATCTTTGTGGCCATCTTCTGTACGTCATCAGTTCGGTGACAACGTCATCTCTCCCGCTTCTTCAACGGCGAATTCTTTGCATTGGGTGAAGTGCGGTGTTTTTTCATATTTTCATAGTGCATATTTTTTCATACCAGCACAGAGTCTCCTTATAGTTGGAAATTAGCAGGAGGAGCGGTTGTGAGTGTTTCGAAATCCTAAAAGGGTCGCAGACGCATGATATTTAAACCAAGAGGCACCATTGATGGGTAAGCAAGTACATAATCGTTGGGTTTCACCGATTATGGAAACAGGGCCGCCGCGGTGGCTCAGTGGGTATGGTGCTCGGCTGCTGCCCCAAAAGACGCGGGTTCGATCCCGGCCGCGGCGGCTGGAATTTCTTTGGAGGAGAAATTCTAGAGGCCCGTGTACTGTGCGATGTCAGTGCACGTTAAAGAACCCCAGGTGGTCGAAATTTCCGGAGCCCTTCACTACGGCGTCTCTCATAGCCTCAGTCGCTTTGGGACGTTAAACCCCATAAACCAAACCAAACCATTATGGAAACAGGCAATTAGTTATATTGTATTCGTACTGACGGTCATTTCTGAAGGTGAGCAACATTTAGTACTACAAGAAAGGTCTTTTGAGGGGTGGAATGGTCGATGGGTGTGCATATTTTAGGCTAGGATATGCAATCTTTGGAGAACAGTCGGATTCTTGAGGTTAACGCAGAGTGCAGATCATGAATACTAAACATAAGTAACAAGAAACCTAAAAGACTACCGTTGAGAAAACGTCAAATGTTACATTACTGAGAAAAGCTATGTAATTATTATTGCTGTGAAATCTTAACAAAGCGATCGATTTCAAATCCTGAAATTTTTAAAAAAAGCTAGATGCGAATAGGAAGCTTTCTCAATCAGCAAAGGTAATCGGGCTAATATTGGTAGTGGATGGTTTCACTCTTATACTTTGTAGAACCAGCCTTTGCCAATACATTTGCAATATTAGGCCGAATAGCTATGCTGGTGGGTGACGGTGTGTCGTAAGGCTGGAACGCAATGGAAGGATTTTATGGAGAATCAATAAAATACATATTATTTCATGGTCATAATCCTTATTGAAAAACTTGCCCTTTGGATTGATCAGTTCAGTTCCCACGAAAATACTTCCATTAAGTGTTGTAATAAGGATGAATAAAGCAATTTATTCCAGGCAGTCCATTGCTAGATACAGGTTTGGTTTAGTTTACGGGGTGTAACACCACAAAGCAACTTAGGCTGTGAAGGACGCCGTAGTGGAGGGCTCCGGAAATTTGACTAGATATTTTTTCATACCAGCACATAGTCTCCTTTAAGTTGGAAATTAGCAGGAGGAGCGGTGGTGAGCGTTTGGCAATCCTAAAAGGGTCACAAACACAAATATTTTTTGCATGAACACCATTCTCAAGCCGCACAGCAAATGACAATCCTACTGGGAAAAATGCACAAGCCCATTCAAAACAGTGAGAAAAATTTCAATGGCTACTAGACAGCCTCAGCTCACAGTCTTTGCGAACGATAGCGGATTGCCAGTTGATGAGTTTATTGCTTTTTATGCAACAAAGTAAGGAGCGCGACCTGCCGTTGTGAACGAAAATGCAAGGTACATACGCGTCTTCATGTTGGTCACAATATAGCGCGGCTTTATAATCGGTAACAATGAAAAGCAGGGCTCTTTTCTGAGTGGATTCAGGAAATTCACACAGGTATGCATGATGCATTCATCAGCAATGTCAATTAGTTTCAAGATGAATAAATGAGTGCCCTGCTAGCTTCCTTCCCACAGGCTCTGTTTCAGATGACTGAGTGTGCGCGGAGCCTTTCAAGTAATTTTAGTTATGTTGTTTGACCAGCGTAAGTCAGCTGGAAGATTTCAGCATGATATTTAAACCAAAAGGCACCATTGATGGGTAAGCAAGCACATAATCGTTGGGTTTCACCGATTATGGAAACAGGCCATGAGTTGCATTGCATTCGTACTGAAGGTCATTTGTGAAGGTGAGCAACAGTTAGTACTACAAGAAAGGTCTTTTGAGGGGTGGAATAGTCGATGAATGTGCATATTTTAGGCTAGGATATGCAATCTTTCGGGGAACAGTCGGATTCTTGAGGTTAACGCAGAGTGCCGATCATGAATACTAAGCATAAGTAACAAGAAACCTAAAACACTACCTTTGAGAAAACGCCAAATGTTACATTACTGAGAAAAGCTATGTAATTATTATTGCTGTGAAATCTTATCACAGCGATCGATTTCAAATCCTGAAACTATTAGAAAAGCTAGATGCGAAGAGGTAGCTTTCCCAATCAGCACAGGTAATCGGACTAATACTGGTAGTTTATGGTTTCACTCTTATCCTTTATAGAACCAGCCTTTGCCAATACATTTGTAATATTAGGCCGAATAGCTATGCTTGTGGGTGACAGTGTGTCGGAAGGCTGGAACGCAATGGAAGGATTTTATGGAGAATCAATAAAATACATATTATTTTATGGTCATAATACTTATTGAAAAACTTGTTCTTTTTATTGATCAGTTCAGTTGCAGACGAAAATACTTTCATTAAGTGTTGTAATGAGGGTGAATAAAGCAATTTATTCCAGGTAGTCCATTGCTAGATATTGGTTTGGTTTAGTATATGGGGTGTAACACCACAAACCGACTTAGGCTGTTAAGGACGCCGTAGTTGAGGGCTGCGGAAATTTCGATCACCTGGGTTTCTTTAACGAGACCAACATCACACAGTACAGGGGCCTCTAGAATTTCGCCTCCATCGAAATTCGACCGCCACTGCCGGGATTTAACCTACGTCTTTCAGGCCAGCAGCCGAGCGCCATTCCACTGAGCCACCGCGGCGGCTATATGGCTAAATTCTGTAAGTCAAAGTAGCTCGCAATGATGCTGAAGAGTAATTGATGGACTTTACATCTTCCACGGGGGTTTGAATTGAGGATAACCTTACAGATCATGCAGTCCTGAAGTAATCCACAATTTGAAGAAAAGCGCTCGAACTTCTGACAAGTTATCGAATTACAGAGTGATAGTATCTTCAATGCAAACTGCAACAAAGCATTGCTTTTGGTAAAACGTCTCTTAATATGTTAGATAAGCGTAAGCCTAATCGTGACGCTTCACTTAAATTTACTGAGGCAGTTCATCTGTTATAAGCGTTTAAAGAGCTCCATAAGAAACGACGTAGGCACCTGGCGGCGTATCGCACAGTTAGGCAATTTACCGGACTTGATGTATGTATTGACCACCGAAAGTCGAATTTCTTGAGAATGAACGAATTACGGGCCGCTGGTGGCTTTAATGCACCGTGCCCGGCCTAATGTGGAATTGAGGAAAAGTGTTTCTAAATGTTAATTCAGATTATGAAGCCGAAGCGCTGTGTAGCCATGCAAGGTATGAACAAGCATGCTGCACATGAACCCGCACTCGCTTATGCGTTCCCGAAGTAGAGAGCGAGCTTTGCGCGGCACACGACACCCTGTTTTCTTTCAAGTGGCATTCTGGAAGGGTCCTTCATTGGTTTCGTGGCTACTCTCGACAAACAAAGTGGAGTTTCCGCAATAGCTATGCTAGCAGCGAAATAACGAAAGGGCGAAAGCAGACACCGCAAAAAAAAAAAAATCATCTCTGTAGGCGGGCGTTCAGTCAGAGTGGGTTAAATTCATGCGATCGACGTTCTGAACGGCCACAATACAAAAGTGTTATGCCTTTCCGTCCTGCTGAACTACTACGTTAAGAAACGAGACCACTACTACTACGCCCGAGTGCTTTCATGTGTGTCTGCTTTCACATAACTTTTTCGGCTCTTGGTAAAGCCCGCACTTTTGCCACTTCTGGTTTGAATAAAAACAGCTTTAATGCGAAAAGAATTGCAGGGCCCTTGGCCAGAAATCGTTTCCTCGAAATATTGCATGGAAGGGATGAAAGCGCAAGAACATGACAAAGAGCGAAGGCAAAATGTGATAAGCAGACAGTATGCAAGTGCGCCCACGCTCTGGAAACGGCCAATGATAAGACGCTCCCGTTTCTCGTAAGGAGCGAATCATAAGGCGCGCGGACAGCCGATAAGCGCAGAAAGCCGAGATACCAAAGATATGCGGCTATCTTTGACACTTGGGGCCGTTTTTTGTAACAATGCATTTCCTTTCCATTCCATTTGGTCCTCTTTCAACGGTCGCTGCCGTAGGGGGCAAGAGTAGAGATCAAAAATTAGGAGTCACTTTGGCGACTAAAGTGGTGCAAGGCGAAAGTCTTAGTACAGCATTCTGTCACGAATGTGGTTGTGAATGATGATTCAAATGCTGCCAGCGAATGACGCGTCCATTGGCTGTCTGCGTGTGTTACTGATGTGTGGTTAACATGGTAAGCTTCGCCTGTAAGAGTGGAACGCGACAGCGTCTTGCAACGCTGCCAGGGAGTCCACAGAACGCCATCGCCAATTCGGCTGTACGCCTTGCTGGACGGTAAATTTATTTTTTGAGGAAAGGAAGTGTATCTCTCTCGCATATCTGGGTGGACACCTGCACCTCGCCGTAAGGGAAAGGGGGGGGGGAGATGGGAGTGAACGAAGACGCCGTATTAGCTAGACGCGCCTTTGTTCATTCCAAACCATTCACCTGGCATTACGGAGTGGCTAGCGTGCTCGTATCGCACTCCGGAGACCCTGGTTCGATTCCCCAACTCGACCAATTTCGTTCTCGGTTTTATTGATTTATGCGGTCTAACTAGAAAGGTTAATTAGGCTATTTCATATTTATATTATTCTATTTCTATCCATCGTGTTTTGTCATTCACCTGTCAATTGTTGGAACTGTCTAGGATGTTCGACACAACGTATATGAAACGAGCAACGTCGAACTGAGTGGGGAAGTGCGTGGTGGTGGAGCGAACGCAACTTCGTACTTATCTGTTTTTTTCAGCAGCGTCTCCTTCCGCGGACGCTGTTGTCGCTGGGCTCCCGTCTTTCTTTTCTTTTCCTCTTTCTTCTGACCTCTTCATTCTCCTCTATCTTAATTAGGCTAATTGATTAATTAAGCAATTAACTAAACTCAGTCCAACTTAGTTGGAGCATCACTATACGATCCCTTTGATTGGTTGCATGGTTACTAGCCAAAGTACAATTGGCCCCATTTGAAATTCGCGCACTGTGACGTCACGAGCATTTCGACCAATTGAAAAGCGTGACATTTTCTGTCGACAACTCCTGCTTACAACGATGAGGCATTAAAGGCTTCCGCCTTAAAATACACCAGTGACAGATACGTGCCCGTGATGCCACCCGCTTTCATAAACATTGCTCTATCGTAGGAGGGGTTAATTATGAATTAAGAAGTACCACACGCCGCATACGGTCGAGCTGATGCATATCTCTCTACTTCCTCCTCTTCCTTCGTGCGCGCCAGTCCGTGAAGCGCGCCTGCCACACATAGTCTTCATCACATTTCCGTCGCACTTTAAAAAAAAAAAATGTACCGACGATTACGTTACTTCCTAATGCGAAATTTGAGCGCAGCAAATAAGCTGTTTCACCTTTTCGATACATTGAGGCAAAGAAATCGAGCAACACATGTATGCGCTATCACAGAATTTTTTTTTTATTTTTCACACGTATTCCTTTAACAAAGACTCCACTAACAGTTCTTGACAGTCATGAAGGAAGCTTTGTGGTCGGAGAAATAGACTGATATATGTTCGACTTGGTACACCAATGCTTGATTCTCAAAGACGAGATCTATACAAGTGCCTCGCGAGGTTGTCACAGCCGTGGGACGCGTTACGAGCGAGAGGAACGGGATGTTCTCCCGCATAAGTGTTAGGAAATTGCTGTTTGTCTTTATGTCAACATTAAAGTCCCCCACTACTAACATCGGTGTGGATCGATGGACGGTTAATGCGAGTTGCAGGAAGTGCACGACGTCTTTCGTGAGTGCGGTAGGGGCGAAGTAGGCAGGTACTACCAGCAAGCCGTTGGGCAACTTTGCGGCGCACAGTTCGCCAACTTCATGTGACGTGCCAAACATTTCGACTGGTATTGCAGAGAGACCTGTGCGCAAGTAGATAGCGACTCCCGCCGCTGTGTTGTGGTCTCTGCGAGCACCACAGCAGTATAGGAAATCTATGATTTCGAGAGGCTCTTCGGGATCCATCCAGGTTTCAGCAAAGCAAAGTACAGAGGAATGGCGCAGAATGTGATCGTGGTGTACGTCCTTGGCATGTGCGGCAAGGGAGCGTACGTTAAGAATGTGGTTGTGAATGATGAATCAAGTGCTGCCAGCGAATGACGCGTCCATTGGCTGTCTGCGTGTGTTACTGATGTGTGGTTAACATGTTAAGCTTCGCCTGTAAGAGTGGAACGCGACAGCGTCTTGCAACGCTGCCAGGGAGTCCACAGAACGCCATCGCCAATTCGGCTGTACGCCTTGCTGGACGGTAAATTTATTTTTTGAGGAAAGGAAATGTATCTCTCTCGCATATCTGGGTGGACACCTGCACCTCGCCGTAAGGGGAAGGGGGAAGATGGGAGTGAACGAAGACGCCGTATTAGCTAGACGCGCCTTTGTTCATTCCAAACCATTCAGCTGGCATTACGGAGTGGCTAGCGTGCTCGTATCGCACTCCGGAGACCCTGGTTCGATTCCCCAACTTGACCAATTTCGTTCTCGGTTTTATAGATTTATGCGGTCTAACTAGAAAGGTTAATTAGGCTATTTCATATTTACATTATTGCATTTCTATCCATCGTGTTCTGTCATTAACCTGTTAATTGTTGGAACTGTCTAGGATGTTCGACACAACGTATATGAAACGAGCAACGTCTTACTGAGTGGGGAAGTGCGTGGTGGTGGAGGGAACGCGGCTTCGTACTTATCTGTTTTTTTTTTTTCAGCAGCGTCTCCTTCCGCGGACGCTGTTGTCGCTGCGGCGCGCGTCTTTCTTTCTTTTCTTTTCTTCTGACCTCTTCATTCTCCTCTATATTAATTAGGCTAATTGATTAATTAAGGAATTAACTAAACTCAGTCCAACTTAGTTGCAGCATCACTATACGATCCCTTTGATTGGTTGCATGGTTACTAGCCAAAGTACAATTGGCCCCATTTGAAATTCGCGCACTGTGACGTCACGAGCATTTCGACCAATTGAAAAGCATGACATTGGGGGCGGAGCTGGTTACGAGGCCGACGCCGACGCCGACGACGACGCGAAACTCAGGAACGGACGCCAAAGAGCTGCGCTCTAAAAAAAATCTACTGAATGTCCTAATCAGTGGCCAAATATAGAACATAGTCTTCAAACCTTGCGGGCAGCTTCTTTTGGCGTGTACGTCTGCGAGGCGGTGCGCAGGAAGTGAAGCCGCAGTTGCCGCTGATGATGTACACGAGGATTGAGAAGTGGCTGCCTCTTCTGGAGTGGGCGAAGCCAGGTGCGATGAAGGGCTCAGGCTAACATCAGCGGCTGACATCAGCTGGGTTGAAGCATGTCCCAAGATGAGCCCTGGACCATGGTTCCGGAATTCGGACTGGTCAGCGCCACTCTGGTGCCAATGTTAGGCGGCCAAATGTAAGCGAAAAGGGCCACAGGAGCTGGGGAGGGCAGTTGCTGCTGAACCACTTATGGACGAACCGCAGAAATCTTGGACTAGTGCCACACTCGCCCATCTTCGAGCAGATATCATGCAGGCCCACGTTGCTCCACAACTTTCCGAGGCTCTGAAAACCGAGCTGACAGTTTGGCTCGTACAGTGGGCTTGCGAACACCCACCTACTGGCCGATCTGAAAGTCACGGCGCTTGGCGCCGCTTCGCAGGTCCCCATAAAGCTTGTACTGCTCTTGCTTCTCCTCAAGCCTCTGCTGCAAAAGCTTAAAGGTGCCGCGAAACACATTCACAGTGCATTGTTTTTGCTGTTTGTTGCATAGAATTAGTTATAGTGATGCTATTATTATTGGTTTTACCGCGTATATTCCAGTTTTTAATATTTTAGTTAGCTCGCAGAAACAAATTATTGGCGTGGATGGTGTCGCCACACAGTGGCCGCTAGTCGTCGGTGTACCACCCCCAAGCCAATGGACTTGTTGAACGATTCAATCGAGTGCTCAAGTTTTATATTCAGCTTGCTCTGTGCGAGCGACGCTACTTACGTACAGCTATTGTGGACTACCTCGGAGTCTACCGCGGTACGCCACATGCCACGACAGGAATTGCACCAGCCGCATCAACGTCGTAGGCCTGCCGGAGCAATGCTTCCTAGTGGATCCGACAAAAGCGCTTAAAGGGGCTGCGAAACACTGCGTGAAGGGATGCCGGCTATGCTTCAGGTGGATCCCTTATGTCATGCAGATGCTGACTCAAAAAGATTTACAGGAATCGGTTCAAGGTGACGGCAGTTATTCAATGCAGAAATTTTAAAATACAAGCAAACAAAATGCTCCCCTCAACTCGATTTTGGCGGGGCTTTCCATTCCCATTTCTCTCTCCCAATGAAGACACTGGGAGAAGATCAATAAAAACAGCCTATCTGAGCACGTCCCGGAAGTTTTCACATCATGGTTGCTTGTTCGCAGTAACTCATTCTCCAAGGCTGGCAGCGTCGTTTCCACGGTTACGACAACCACGTGGGCGCCCAGCTGGTCCAGCGATGCTTCATCGTCACTTTGATGGCGCAGATGGGAACATTAAACAATCGTCTTCCCTGATTTATACAAACTCGAGCGCGAGGTACCTTTTAGCATAGCGCGTGCCGCTACCGCACCGCGTACCGTACCCTGCCACTATGCGCTGATGACGGGAACGTGGCGCCATCCGGCGGCCGCGCCCGTTTATCCTCCTGAAGCCGCAGATGCTCACTACTAAATGTGAAACGAAAGTCTTTGTTTCTTTGTGTCCTTCCTTGGGACCGAAACGAACGCTTGTAGACCGCAGTGGCTCGATAAGGTCAATACCGCCAAGCCGTTCTCAGATACAGTGCTGTTTCCTATTTCATAGATGTGTACAGAGAGGTGAAACGTCCTGCGATGCAGAGCAATAGCCACAGCCTCTGGTGGTGCTTTTTTGGCTTCGCTTCCTTTGAAGTGCTTTTACGTGAGGCAAACGTGTTGGCTTTGTTGATATAATGCGAAACCCCAGAACATGACTCAACGTATTCATCTATTAAGACAGCTTGCAGTATATTTACTGTTTGTCCAATCATTAAGCTCGCACCCGGTGATGTCACATCCACTGCTGAAAGCGGCCACTGTGTGGCGACGCCATCCACGCCATTAAATTGTTTTTATGAGCTAACGAAAATAATATAAACTTGAATATACGTGGTACAACTAATGCTAATAGCATCCCTATAACTAATTCTATGCAACCAACAGGAAAAACAATGCACTGTGAATGTGTTTCGCGGCCCCATTAAGCGTATGCAGCATAGGTTTGAGGAGAATCAAGAGCAGTACAAGCTTTATGCGGACCTGCGAAGCGGCGCCAAGCGCCGTGACTTTCAGATCGGCCAGTACGTGGGCGTTTGAAGCCCACTGTACGAGCCAAACTGTCAGCTCGGTTTTCGGAGCCTCGGAAAGTTGTGGAGCAACGTGGGCCTGCATGATATCTGCTCGAAGATGGGCGAGTGTGGCACTCGTCCAAGTTTTTTGCGGTTCGTCCAGTAGTGGTTCAGCAGCAAATGCACTCCCTAGCTCCAGTGGCCCTTTTCGCTTACATTTGGCCGCCTATCGACGGCACCAGAGTGCCGCTGACCAGTCCAAATTCCGGAAGCGTGGTCCAGGGCTCATCCTGGGACGCGCCTTCAACCCAGCTCATGTCAGCCGCTGATGTTAGCCCGAGCCCTTCATCGCACCTGGCTTCGCCCGCTCCAGAAGAGGCAGCCACTCCTCAACCGTCGTGTACATCAACAGCGGCAACTGCGGCTTCACTTCCTGCGCCGCCTCGCAGACGTACACGCCAAAAGAAGCTGCCCGCAAGGTTTAAAGGCTATGTTCTATATTAGGCCACTGATTAGGACATTCACTAGAATTTTTTTTTTGTGCGGCGGAAATGTGATGAAGACGAAGTGTGGCAGGCGCGCTTCAAGGACTCGCGCGCACGAAGGAAGAGAAGGAAGTAGAGAGATATACGAGGTCTGTTAGAAAAGTATCCGACCTTTGGCCGAAGAAAAAAACTGGCATAACTGGAGCGTTAGAAACCTAATAACATTCAAAGTAGTCTCTTTGGGGCTCCATATGCATCTCCCTGCGGTGCTGCCATTGTTGGAAGTATTCCGAAAATGCCCTTTTTCGGAATGGAATTTAGCTCTGCTGTCGTTGCAGCCATAATGTCCTTTCTTTTCTGAAATCGCGCTCCTTTCAATGACCTCTTGATTTTAGGAAACAGCCAGAAGTCGTAGGGGGACATATCAGGAGAGTAAGGAGCCTGTTGAACTACAGGAGTCTGGTTTTTCGCCAGAAAAGTCTGAATCAAATGCGAGGAAGGTGCAGGAGCAATGCCGCGAGGGATGCGCCAATTTCTTGTTGACCTTAATTCCAGTCTCTTGCGCCGCACAGCACCACGTAGGCGGTGGAGGACATCCCTGTAGTACTGTTTAGTCATTCTTTGACCCTGTGGAGTGCGTACTCGTGGTGTGCCACACAGAGGGAGTCAAAAAAGCAGTCAGCATCACTTTGACATTGCTGCGCACTTGTCGAGCCTTCTTTGGTCTTGGTGACGTGGAATGCGTCCTCTGTGACGACTGGGATTTGGTTTCCGGGTCGTACCCGTACACCCAAGACTCGTCACTAGTGATTACGGCGTCGGTGAAGTCAGGGTAACTGTTTGTGGAATCCAGCATCTCCTGTGAGACTTCAACACGAAGCTGCTTTTTCTCCACCGTCAGCAGCTTTGGCACGAATTTCGCCGCAACTCTCTCCATGGCCAAATCTTCGGTGGTAATGGAATGTGCAGAAAAATTGCTGATGTCCACCTCTTCCGCAATTTCTCGGATAGTCACACAACAGTCCCGCATCACCACAGCGTTCACTTCGGCAATTACCTGGTCATTTCGGCATGTTGATGGCCGGCCGGAGCGTGGCTCTCTCTCCACGGATGTGCGGCCGTCTTTAAACCAGTTGCACCTCTGCTTAATCTGTCCTGCTGCTGATAGCATCATCACCGAAAGCTTTCTGAACATTTCGAATAATTTCCACTTGGCTATCGCCAAGTTTCTGGCAATATTTGAGGTAGTAGCGCTGCTCCTCTCGCTCCGCCATTTTCCTTGCAACAAAAAACCGACGAGAGCACTGCGCACTCCCTCACTCAAACGCTGCTTCCCAGCGACTGACGCTATCGGCACGCGGGAAAAAATTCGTGCATGCGCACGAGGGTTCAAGGTCGGCTCCTGTAAGCGCGCTTGTTTCATATCCATCAGGTGTTCGCAAAAAAAAGAATAAAGTCGGATACTTTTCTAACAGACCTCGTATATCGGGTCGACCGTATGCTGCGTGTGCTACTTCTTAATTTATAATTAACCCCTACTACGATAGAACAACGTTTATGAAACCGGGTGGCATCACGGGCACGTTTCTGTCACTGCTGTATCTTGATCTCTGCTCTTGCCTCCTACGGCAGCGACCGTTCACAGAGGACCAAATGGAATAGAAAGGAAATGCATTGTTACAAAAAACGGCCCCAAGTGTCAAAGATAGCGGCATATATTTGGTACCTCGTCTTTCTTCGCTTATCGGTTGTCCCGCGCGCCTTATGACTGGGTTCGTCCGAGCAACGGGAGCGTCTTATCATTGGCCGCTTCCAGAGCGTGGGTGCCTTTGCACACTCTGCTTACCACATTTTGCCTTCGCTCTTTGTATTGTTCTTGCGCTTTCATTCCTTCCATGCATTATTTCGAGGAAACAATTTCTGGACAAGGACCCTGTAATTCTTTCCGCATTAAAGCCGTTTTTATCCAAACCATAAGTGGGAAAAGTGCGGCCTTTACCAAGAGCCCAAAAAATGATGTGCAAGCAGGCACACACAAAAGCACTCGCGCGTTTGAGTAGTGGTCTCGTTTTTTAACTTAGTAGCCGCAGCAGGGCGGAAAGGCAAAACAATTTTGTATTGTGGCCGTGCAGAACATCGATTGCATGAATTGAAACCACTGTGAACGAACGCCCGCCTACAGAGACGATTTTTAAGCATGAAATGCTTTTAGCTCCTGTTGTCGGCAGTGTGGCGACGTCACGCCGAGACCGAGAGCCATCATCCAGGCACTGAATTCCACTCATCCGGGCACTGAAACGAGAACACCCGGGCACCGTACGAGATTTAACGAGACAAGACGAGAACAAGAGGGGAGCTCTAGGGCGAGAAGGGCGCTTGGCTCAAAAACTGCTTCGGCGCCATCCCCAAGTATGGCGCTGCGGTCCCACACTCACGCATGTAAAAGACCGGCCGCTTGGCCTTCAGACTCGCTGCATATACATTCTTGTCAGGCCTGCGGGTCATCGTGTCCGTGTACGCTTCTGCATCGTCCTGCATTCCAATGCCACCACCGTCACAGCTGCTTGCTTAAGCCGAGCAATGGAGCCTGATGAAAGGAGAGGTAGGAAACGTCTTGCGGAAAGCGATCGCTTTGCGACTGATACGCCCCAGCAGAAGACTGCTGGCCCCTGCCGACAACGCCATGATTATGCGGCCGCTCCCGAAAGCGACAAGGCCGCCACGGTTCTCGGCTGCCTACCTGAGCTCGCTCTATTGCAGGCGATCGCTTCGACTCAACATGAAGAGTGTGGTGCGGTGTGGTGTGTTCAACACTAGACCCATTTCAAGATTTTGACTAGTACCATCTACAACCAATGTGTTATGCCCGTAAACATTTCATGCTTACTCTACTCTCGGTTACGACAGAGGCACAGATTTTTTTTGTTTTGCGGCGTCTGATTTCGTCCTTTCGTTATTTCGCTGCTAACATAGTCATTGCGAAAACTCCACTTTTTTTGTCGAGAGTAGCCAAAGAACCATCCAACAACCTTTCCAGAATGCCACATGAAAGAAGAGAGGGTGTTGTATGTCGCGCAAAGCTTGCTCTCTACTTCGGGAGCGCATAAGCGAGGGCGGGTTCATGTGCAGCATTCTCGTTCATACCTTGCATGGCTACACAGCACTTCGGCTTCATAATCTGAATTAACATTTAGAAACACTTTTCCTCAATTCCATATTAGGCCGGGCATTGTGCATTAAAGACACCAGCGGCCCGTAATTCGTTCATTCTCAAGAAATGGGACTTTCGGTGGTCAATACATACATCAAGTCCGGTAAATTGCCTAACTGCGCGATACGCCGCCAGGTGCCCGCGTCGTCTCTTATGGAGCTCTTTAAACGCTTATAACAGATGAACTGCCTCAGTAAATATAACTGAAGCGTCACGGTTAGGCTTATGGCTTATCTACCATATTAATAGATGTTTTACCAAAAGCAATGTTCCGTTGCAGTTTGCATTCAAGATACTGTCACTCTGTAATTCGACAATTAGTCAGATGTTCCAGCACTTTTCTTCAAATGGTGGAAGACTTCAGGACTGCATGATCTGTAAGGTTATTCCCAATTCAAACTCCGGTGCAAGATGTAAAGTCTATCAATTTCTCTTCAGCATCATTGCGAGCTACTTCAACTTACAGTATTTAGCCATATAGCCGCCGCGGGGGCTGAGTGGTAGTGGCGCTCGGCTGCTGGCCCGAAAGACGCAGGTTCGATCCCCGCAGTGGCGGTGGAATTTCGATGGAGGCGAAATTCTAGATCCCCTGTACTGTCTGATGTTAGTCCCGTTAAAGAATCCCAGGGGATCGAAATTTCCGCAGCCCTCCACTACGGCGTCCTTCACAGCCTGAGTCGCTCTGTGATGTTACACCCCATAAACTAAACCAAACTAGTATCTAGCAATGAACTACCTTGAATAAATTGCTGTAATTGCCCTCATTACAACATTTAATGGAATTAAGCAGACAAGGAAAGGGGAATGAGGGGCTCGTTATAAATATGAGAGAAGCCAACAGCCACACAAACCAAGAAGCACAGGGGATTTTTAATTAATTAATTTTTATTTGTGGTGTTCATCAATTTATAATATTACTGAATATGTTATCGCTTAAAGCTAATTGATTAGAAAAGCAGAAGAAAAAACAACCACATGCCGCCGGTGGGATCCGAACCCATGACCACCTAATTATGCGTCCGGTGCTCTACCGCTGAGCTACGGCGACGGCTGTCAAACCTTCTGCTTTCGGGGGTATTTATGTTTACAAATAACCTAACATTGGGAGTGTTCACCAGCGCCACCCACGTTCTTAAGCGGCGGACGTAGCACGTCCTGAGTTACCGCTGATGTGACGTAGAACGTCATCGAACGGCGAGGGTGGAAGCTGTGTGAGGACCCTCTTATGCTTCCTAAGGCATCAAGATTGCCGGAACCGAGGTTTGACAGCCGTCGCTGTAGCTCAGCGGTAGAGCACCGGACGCGTAATTCGGAGGTCGTGGGTTCGGATCCCACCGGCGGCATGTGGTTGTTTTTTCTTCTGCTTTTCTAATAAATTACCTTTAAGTGATAACATAATCAGTGATAATATAAATAGATGAACACCACAAAAATAAATAAATTAATTAAAAATCCCCTGTGCCCCTTGGTTTCTGTGGCTGTTGGCTTCTCTTATATTTATAACGAGCCCCTCATTCCCCTTTCCTTGTCTGCTTAATTGCTTAACGAGGGCCTCGGTTCCGGCAGCCTTGATGCCTTAGGAAGCATAAGAGGGTCCTCACACAGCTTCCACCCTCGCCGTTCAATGACGTTCTACGTCACATCAGCGGTAACTCAAGACGTGCTACGTGCGCCGCTTAAGAACGTGGGTGGCGCTGGTGAACACTCCCAAGGTTAGGTTATTTGTAAACATAAATACCCCCGAAAGCAGAAGGTTTGACAGCCGTCGCCGTAGCTCAGCGGTAGAGCACCCGACGCATAATTAGGTGGTCATGGGTTCGGATCCCACCGGCGGCATGTGGTTGTTTTTTCTTCTGCTTTTCTAATCAATTAGCTTTAAGCGATAACATATTCAGTAATATTATAAATTGATCAACACCACAAAAGTAAATAAATAAATTAAAAATCCCCTCTGCCCCTTGGTTTCTGCGGCTGTTGGCTTCTCTAACATTTAGTGGAAGTATTTTCGCGTGGAACTGAACTGATCAATACAAACAAGTTTTTCTATGAGGATTATCACGATAAAATGATATGTATTTCATTGATTCTCCACAAAATCCTTCCATCCCGTTTCAGATTTCCGACACACAGTCACCCCAGCAGCATAGCTATTCGGCCTAATATTGCAAATGTATTGGCAAAGGCTGGTTCTACAAAGGATAAGAGTGGAACCATCCACTTGCAATATTGGGCCAATTACGTGTGTTGATATGGAAAGCTTCCTCTTCGCATCTAGCTTTTCTAACAATTTCAGAATTTGAAATTGATCGTTTTGTTACGATTTCCCAGTATGAACAATTACATAGCTTTTCTCAGTAATGTAACATTCGGTGTTTCCTCAGAGGCAGTCTTCCAGGTTTCTTATTTATTATTGGCAGTATTCATGGCCTCGACTCTGCGATAACCCCAAGAATCCACTGTTCTCAAATGATTGCATATTCCTGCATAAAATATGCGCACTCATCGATTGTTACAACCCTAAAAGGACCTTTCTTGTAGTACTAGCTGTTGCTCATCTTCACAAATGACCTTCAGTACGAATACAATACAGCTCATGGCCTGTTCCCATAATCGGTGAAACCCAACGAGTATGTACTTTCTTAGCCATCAATTGTGTCGCTTGATTTAGATATCATGGTCTCATCTTCCACCTGACTTATGCTGGTCAAACAACATAACTAAAATTACTGGAAAGGCTCCGCGCACGCTCAATCATCTGAAACTGGACCTATGGGGAGGAAGCTAGCAGGGCACTCATTTATTAATCTGGAAACTAATCGGCATTGCTGATGACTGAATCATGCATACCTTAGTGAGTTCCTCGAATCCACTCAGAAAAGAGCCCTGCTTTTCATTGTTACCGATCATAAAGCCGCAATATTTTGTGGCCAACATGAAGACGCGTATGTACACAGCATTTTTGTTCACAAAGGCAGGTCGCGCTCCTTGCCTTATTGCACAAAAAACGGTACACTCATCCTCTGGCAATCCGCCACCGTTCACCGGGACACTGAGCTAAACCTGTCGTAGCCATTAAAGCTTTACACGCTCTTTTGAATTGGCTTATGCATTTCTCCCAGTAGCGTTGTCGTGTGCTTTGTCATTTTGAAATGGTTGCCTGTAAACATTATACTCCACGACATTTAGGATCGCCAAGCCCTCCCCATCCCTCCCCCCTCTCCGCCGCTCCTCCTGCTAATTTCCAACTGAAAGGAGACTGTATGTGCTCGTGTTAAAAAATATCTAGTGAAACACCGCACCTCACCCAATGCGAAGAATTCGCCGCTGATAAAGCTGGAGAGTTATGACGTTGGTCACCTAATTTATGACGTACAGAAGATGGCCTCAGAAGTAAAAGAAACAGTTGGTATAAACTGTGAAGTGGCCTTCAGTTGCTAACCGCACACGCAACTTGCTGCTGTAAAAGCCCCTTTAGCGATGATCTTGATGGTCGCCAAATTTAGTTTCAGCGATAACTTGATACGTCCGCCTGAGGTTTTCTAGGTTGGGGCTATCAGTTCAAAGATTCTTTTTTGCAGCCACCTGAGGTAATCAGCTTACAGTGTGCTGTCGCAGTACGTTATTCTACTGCTGCACATAGCGAAGGCTGAGCGGTTCAGCGCCAGGGCTAGGCGATGTGATGACATCTGCTGGTGCCCGTGTAGGTCAGAAATTTTCCATGCTTATTAAACAACACGAATAAACTATTCTTCAAAAATAGAAAGAACTACAGACGACAGGAAATATAATACGCCCCGACTAGGTCCTCATCCGTTCGAGCTTCCATTTCTAGCTTCGAATGTCCAGCTTTTCAAGCTTTAGTGGTGCCCGAGACGATTTTGTGACTGTACACGGCAGCGTGTGTTGTGATGCGTGGTTCATGAGACGCGCGTTCATGCGAAGGAGCAGACAAGTTTCCAGGGGCGAACGCGGCGTTTATTCCCGCATGTTCGTCGGTGCGTGGCTGGCCGATAATAACCCACCCGTAGGTTGCGGCGCAGGCCTTTTATTAGGTTATTGGCGCGCATGCGCATTAGCGACGGCGGCGACAGCCGGACACCACAGCGTGCTTTTCTGGATTCGCCAGGTGGTCTTCACACAAGAACCAAAGGATCCTTAAAAAGGGAACATAGGGTCCACCGACAACTACAACATTCATCACGATTAGGTACCTGCGTCACCCAGGCGGCGAAGCCTACAGGTATTCCGTGGTTGTTATAATTGTGTGACTAGGACAAACCACCCCACGAGCACTGCTTCTTCGTTTAACGATGGTGCCATATAGAATGCTATAATCTTAGCCGATGATCTAGAGCTGTTATGTCCTTTCCTAAAGTTCTCACAGAAATTACTGAGTCTGCCATCAAATAAGGGGACTCTTTTGTGACAGTCAATTAATTCTAGGATGACTAAAGAATAAAAACACAATGTCCTCTACCGGTGCGTAGCTTTCAGACTTGTAAAATCCGGGATGGTTTATTTGATTGATAGAAAGTAGAGGCGGCCGTCGAAGCAAGTGTCCCTATTGACATGTTGAATACACATTCCTTCTCTAAGTGGCACCGGTAGGAAGCGCTTGAGGAATTACGTGTATGTTTTCCTGGTTTCCTCTTCCTTCCATTTAGGAGCAAGCATTTTGGCAAATGATGCCTCGGCTTGAAGGCATTTACGATGTATATGACTACCTGCAGAAATGTTTCGCGGTGTGGGTGTGTTCTTCCGCTGTCACCTTTTAGCTGTGTTGGCTATTTTAGCTGCGGTTGTGCCGTGTTGTGTTGTGTGTTGTGTTATCTGTTACCTTCTGCAGCCTAACCTCTGGCTAGCTGCTTTGTAAACCATGTCTGCACATAAATCGTTCGTGTACATAAAGGCCTTGAATAAATACCGCACTAGAAAAATAATCTCTATACGTGGGTGGATGGAGAGCTTAGCTCCTAATCGGCGAGGCCACGGTTTGATTTGTATCGAATGCAATGAATTTTTTGGCTCGCTTTGGGTGAACTACCATATGGTTGCAAATGATTTGATGAGTCATAATGTATAATTTCCTCTACTTTTAGTCTCAGATAAGATCGCCGGTTTTGGGACATTGGTTCCTCCCTGAAAGAACTAACCTCGCAAAAAAATTTTGTCAAAAAGCACGAAATATCTCTTCGAGTTGAACGCTGCAGTAACCTCGATATGTAATTAAATGCTTAGAAAGCGATGTTTTAAATCATGTTTTCTGACATGGGCTCCGAAATTATTTCACTCTCATATTTCACTCTCACAGGCATTGAGGGGATAATGCGCAAGCAAAAACATGTTCAACAAAGAAGGGGGCTGCCTGGTTGTATATGGTATTTATTGTCTACAAACGATACTTGGGCTATGACAGACGCCGTAGTGGAGGGCGCCTTAATTGTTTCTACCACATGTGCTTCTGTAACGTGAGATGACATCACACAGCACAAGGGCGCCTGTGGTATTCCACACCAACAATATACGGAAACGGTGGCCGGGATTCAAACACGCGATCATAGGATCAGCAACCGAACGCCGTAGACGAGCCAGCACGGCGGATGGCAAACCAGGCGAAATGTATTAGGAATTTCAGCGAACACATGATTAGTGCATACTGAAGTGTAGTTGGAGAAATGGCTGTGACTTCAGTATTGAAGCCATCATTTCATATAGTTAGATGCTAGAGCTGCGAACCATAACGGCCGCACCTGATGCCGCTCAGAAAGATGACAACGAGAAATAAGAAGCGCCACCGCGCTGCTCGAGCCGCTTCGGGGTAAGACTGGCTGTCGTTTGCGTTGCCCGGCGCTCGATTTGCGGAGAATTCCATCCCCGTTTGATTTGTGTATAAGCACCCTTTCACTTGGTGGGGGTCGTGATTTGCAGATGCACTGGAGCTTCGCAGGCGTACGCTCAAGACCACAACCGTGCCCGAAAATTCCAGCCCTATTGCGGCTGCCCCTCCGCCGATCGTCGTCTGCGCTTGGCTTTGCACCAGCGGGATCCTGGTGTTTTCAGCGGAACCGGAGATCTTGACGTCGAAGACTGGTTGGCATCATACGAGCGGCTCAGTACCCATAACAAATGAGACGACGGCCTCAAACTAAACAACGTCGTCTCCTATATGACGCACGTTGCGAACCTTTTGTTCCGCACCCACGAGTCAGACATGACATCGTGGTCAGCCTTCAAGACCAGTTTCGACGATGTCTTCGGCCGGCCTGCGGTGCCCTGGATGAGCGCAGAGCAATGCTGGCATGGCCGGGCACAGCTGCCTGGTGAGAATTTCACCATTTATATTGAATATGCTGTGGACCTGTGCAAGCGGTTGGACGCTTCAATGCAAGAGCGCGCAAAAACCCACCACATTCTGATGGGCATTAACGATGACTCAATCCGGATGTGTCTGTCCAAAATTGGCGGGGCCTTAGCTTTGGTTAAGCCTGGTAGGTTGCGAAAGCCCGCAGCGCCTCCAACTGAAGGAACGCAGTGCGCCGCGTCTACAGGTCACGCTTGGCTACCGGCCGGTGCTGCGCGACGACTGAAAGCGTCTTAGAACGCAGTGCGCCGCGTCTCCAGGTGACGCATCGCTACCGGCTTTTTGATGAAAGGAAATGGCGCAGTAATTCACTGTAATCTCGGTGGACACCCTAACCGCTCCGTAAAAGAAGGGAGGAACGCCACCACCCGTTCGGCGCGATACCTTGTTGTTGCGACTGAAAGAAAGAGAACTTGTAGAACGCCGCCCGGCTAGCCATTCTGCGGCATAGGCCCGTTGCTTAGCCAACCGTTCATGCCTTTCTTCATCTGTCTCCTCTGCATGGCGCCGGCGTTTGCGCGCAGCACGTCGCTCCAGCGACGCCCTGTACAACTCCTCAGACACGACTAAGCGGAGCGCGCCTGCGGCGCCCCGTTTATCCTCTCCTAGCGAGCGCCCTCACGCCGCGGGCCGAGGTGGCCGTCACGTGGTAGCCGCTGCGCCGAGCGAAGGAACGACTACGCCGAAGAGACGAGTTGGGGCCCCTGCTCTCCTCTGGTCGTGACTTCACGCTGTCACGTGGTCGTGCGCCGCAGCTGCGCCGGAGCGAAGGAACGACCTCCACCGACGGCAGAAAAGTGCGAGCAATATTGCTTTCGCAATAAAAATACATTAACCGTATTGGACGTCATTACCGAATGCCTGAGCTGGGATGAATTACTGAAGCCCCGCATTCGCGTTTGTTCTCGGCTCTCATACCCGGTGCCTCTAACGGCTTTCATATTTGACTTACAACAGCCGCCACTACTGCCACAGATCAAGCTGTTTGTTCGGGAAGAAGATGCGTGTCAACTCTCCCTCGTCCACCTGATTCCCGACTCTGCTTCCCCTCTGTTGCCGACGTTGCAGCAGTCCTCCGCGATCAAGTCACAGAATCCCCCCTGAAGTTACTTCATTGGCTACATTCAGGTACGTCGAAGCAATGGCACGTTAAATCCTACCTACTCCAGTTGCGCCGCCTGGGACCCATGTGGAGTAGGCCTATTGCTTTGCTACCCAGTCCGCCTGTCCTGAGCTAGTCATCGCCTCTTCGAGCAGCTCCGTTCCATCCTCCACGACCGGAAAATTACAACCCTTGGCGGACACCGGACAATCTACCTAATACTACTCCGATGGTTACCCCGGACATGTCCGCCCCTGCCGTCGTCGCAGGGTCGCCATTCCCGTGGCTGCGTACTCTGCCTGCTCAGCTATGCTGGTTCGTTCTTGTTCCCTCTGCGAATGCGTACGGCAAAGACCAGCGCCCATATACGACCCATCGTTGTCTCTTTCCATGTCACCGTTCACTGTCGCGAATGCACCATCACCCTGTATCCGCTGACGAGGGAAAGTAAGTTTCACAGTCCCTAGGCAGGAACTGTAAAGCGTAGGTCCACATTGCAGGCAATACAGCGTAGAGTTCTTAGTTGTCTTTTTGTTCCACGACGTGATCCTCGGGTGAGATTTCTTGTCGAAAAATAAGCCTTGATCAATTGCGGCCTCACTGAAGTAGAATTTTCTGCACTGTGCGATGAAATGGCTGACGACACGTATACCGTGTGTCCGCAAAAGTTCATCGTCACTGAAGTCGCCAACGTTGCACCGGTTGCCTCCGCGCTTGTCTCTTGCATGTTCTGCTACCTCCAACGTGACCGCTTTATTTATGCCTTCTCCTTCCTTTGTCCACCGCAAAACTCTTGCCGCCTGCCGTTCACGCTGTTCGCGGAGGAATCACGAAGATGCTCATCTACAATCCATCTTCGTGCCTGGCTACCCTGCTACTTTGTGACTTTCATAATTCCATTGAACTTTCTCATCTTCGCTCTGACCTGGATGCTCCTGAGACCTCTCGCAGTTCCTGTAACAAAATTCTGCATTCAGATTCGGCGCCTTACACGTTATGTCATGCCTTCCTCCGGGCCGCCATCGACGAACCTCTCTATTCCACCCCCTCGACGCAGCTCTCGGCCCTTCTACATACCTTTAGGTCCGCTTTCGACGCCACCCACATTCCTCTAGGCGCGACGCACACAGTCGCTCATCGGATTGAGACTGGTTCTCATCTGCCCTTTCGGCAGTGGCCGTATCTTGTGTTTTCGGCAGAGCGTCGCGTCATCAGCAAACAAGTAGAGGACATGCTGCAACCTGGTGTCATCAGCCCGTGTCTCAGCCCTTGGTGTCCGCCGGTTGTATTCGTGCAAAAGCAGCCACAACAAAATCACCAAAAATTACCTTCTTTCCCGCATTGACGAAGCTCTAGAGTCGTCGAAAGCGCCGAGTAGTTTATGTCTTTGGGTCGTGCCTAGTGCCGATGGCCGCCTTCAAAAGAGAGAAGAAAGCATTTGTCATGCCCTACGACCTCTACCAAATCAACGTGAGGCCATTAGCTCTGAGCAACGCACCCGCAACACGCGAAGGGATGATGGATAACATCTTGCGGAAGTTGAAGTAGCAGATCTGCCTTTGCTACCTGGGTGACGTAAGAGTCTTTTTCTACTAATTTCGCCGTGCTTCTCGAAATCTTACAGCAAGTTTTGACTTTCCTCACTGAAGCCGGCCTAGAACTGAATCTCAAGAAGTGCCATTTCGGAAGCCCGGGGAGACATCATCTCTAAGGGAGGCGTTTGCCCTGACCTGGCCAAAAGCAACTTCGAATTTTTATTGGCCTGTGTTTTTATTTTCGGTGCTTCGTACGCGCTTCCGCGTCGATAATTGCGCCCCTGTCGAACTTGTTTGGAGGCAACATCGACATGTTTGGCTGACCGGCCATGTGTGGCGTAGCCTTCATTACCCTGCGCCATCTTCTGACTTCGCCACCGATTCTCGGTCAGTACGAGCAAACAGCCACTACGAGATCCATATGGATGCGAGCGGGGCTGGCCGCAGAGCTGTCTTGGCTCAGCAAAAAGATGGCTTCGAAACTACTTCGTTGCGCTGGAGTACCATGCTCACCAAGGCTGAAATAAACTACTAGGTGCAGAGAAGGAGCGCTTTGCTATTTTATGGGCACTAACTAACCTTCGCCCTTTCTGCACGTTCGCTAATTTAGCGTCGTCACTAATCACCGCGCGCTCTGCTGGCTATCCTGACATCTGCGTCATCTGCCGCTCTGCCGCAAGCACATGGACGCCGATGCTATGTATCGGTCTCCGCTTTCCAGCGACTCTGCTTGCTCCACGGAGGCACATCCCGTCCTGACATCTCTTACCATGCTGATACGGTTGCGAAGCAGCGTAAAGACCCATGGCTTGCCGTAGGTAAAACTAATATGTTTGGAATATATGGCGAGAAGTTTATATTGTATTTGAAACACATTTTTTTATTCATGAATACACTAAAATATGTAGGAAAGAGGTTCCTGAAATTTCAAGCTTCCTGTCAAATACCTCACTTAAAGCATGCTTCTAGGTCGTTTCAAATACGAGAAAAGATATTTGCGGTTTTGGCATCCTCTGAATGTATTAAATGTGCACATTTGTAATTAGGAATTAATTCTTCCAAAGTATACTTCACTTCTAACATACTGGCTGTCTTATTAAACATTTTGAGCACACTTCTAGCTGCCATAGAACAACTTCAGGGATCAAAATCACGACAAAGTGTACTTGTGATAAGTACTGAAATTTTAACAAATGCGTAGTCCGCGTAAACATATCTGCAGCACACGTCGATCTTGCGATCGAACAATCTAGTGCTCGAAATCGCGTTTCGGAAAATTGAATTTTCAGGTTGACAGTGTATTTAAATGTACTTTCATAAATACTAAATTCGTTCCTCAAATGTATTCTTCAGTTCTAACAAATGGGCAGTCCACGTAAACATATCTGCAGCTCATTTGAAGTTGACGTGGAACAATCTAGGGCTGGAAGTCATGTTTCTCGGAACAACGAAAACACTCCCTTTTCTGTCTTCGTTTATGGTAACTTCTAGCAGGAAGGCAATGAGCACTCAGTTAGACAACATGTGGAGAACGGGATAGCACTGTACCGACAAGAGTGCCTTGGGCACCTACGGTCACATACTGGCGAAAAAACCCCTACAGGCAAGACCGACCGGCTACCATAGACAGCCATGTATTTGTTGATCTGACGGATGCCTCACGCAAGTTACCATTAGCAGTTCGGTTCTAGATCACTCCCAGATTCGATGTTACCAGTTCGGCACTTGTGCGATAATTTGCGGGCCCGCAGTCCTTCGGCGAGAAACGCCTCACCGGCCGTTATAATGTGTTGACACTCGAGAGGTACATAAAACTCAAACCAGGTGTCATGCTGCCTGAGCAGTTCCTGTTTGCCAACGTTACTTTCTGTAGGCATTTGCTCTGTGCTGATAACTTTCGCCTACAAGTTCTCTCTCGCGACCTTGCAGAGTCATAAACCTTTTGACTGATGACAACTCCGCGTTTTATCAGGGAGGAGTTCGGTTTGCTTTGCGCTTATTACCAAGTCAGTCATTTTCTACTGCTGACAACTTAATCGATGTCATCCGGTAAAGCCGTCTAGAAGACTCTTTTAAGCCGAAGTGAATATATTTTAACTGTATGAAAAGTACATTTAAATGTGTTGTAATGTACTTATTCTTTATCTTTAGTGTATTTTTAATATGTAATAATTATACTCAGCGGACAAAAGTTGGAATTTTGACGTACTTACAAGAATGTTCATAACATTACTCCAGTACACAGAGAGCACATTCGTATTCCAATTTAAGCATAGGGACAAAAAAAACTAAATTAAGTTGAAATGAATACATTATGTTCGAAATGTATTTAGCACAGAGTTTTTTCGCTAATGGTTGCGTCCCTGACCGGCGCCCTGTGGACATCTCCAAACGTTGCTCATTGTCGACCTTTAAGCCGTCAACACCGCATTTCGCACTCCGAGACGGCGCTCTCTACCGCCGCAACTACATGCCTGATGGCCGGCGGAGGCTTCTCGCGATTACCCGCTATTTAAGATCTGATATTTGCGCCTCTTTCTACTCCTACCCTCAGTGTGTCCCCACTGGTTTGCTGAAAACCTTTAAGAAATTTCTTAACGTTACTGTTGGCGCGCATGTACGCCTGCATTGGTAAATACATCCACTTTATCACCTGACAGCGGAGCAAGTCATCAGCGCCCCGTGCGACTAGCCTCTCGCCACCACTCCCATGCCAGGCACGTCCTTTCGATCGTGTTGGCGTTCACCTCTGCTTGCCACTTCCCTGCACGGTCTCTGGGAGCCGTTGGATTATCGTTGGCGTCCGTCACCTCAACTGGTATGTTGAGACAGGCGTTCTGCCCACTGCTAGTGCCCGCGAAGTTTTCTGCGTTCCTGCTCCATCATTTTCTTCTTCGCCACGGCATGCCACGTGAGCTGCTAAGTGACAGTATTCTTTTCTCCCGTCGTTGAAGTTCTGCTCGCCGAATGTCGCATCGTACATCGGACCACTATTGCCGACCACCGCCAAAGTAACAG
This sequence comes from Amblyomma mixtum, assembly GCF_055824585.1. Taxonomy (NCBI): domain Eukaryota; kingdom Metazoa; phylum Arthropoda; class Arachnida; order Ixodida; family Ixodidae; genus Amblyomma; species Amblyomma mixtum. The sequence continues at coordinate 102,817,186 of NC_143018.1, forward strand.
GCTGACTAAGCGCACTAATCGTACCTTCGGAGTCGCAGTCACGATGTCTCCCTCCCTCTCCCCCTTCCTCTCCCCCGTCGAGTGTGTACAGCCCAAGGGGTTTGACCGTCAGGCCTCCAGCGTGCGTCGTTAGGCATTCTGAGCAGCCGTAATCTCCCGAAAAAGGAATGGCTTAACGTCCTTCATCCTCCCAAGCTCCGGACTGCTAAATCTGCTTGGAGGCCTCCTTAAACAGCTAAGAACGAAAGCCCTCGTGGTGTGTACTTTTGACGGAGACTGTACGCTGCATAAGACTTCACCAATAGAGACGCTGTCCTTCCGTTCGTGACATACGCGTAAAACGTCAGACCCCCGGCTTTACTTCTTTCTTCGTGCTCTATGGGCGTGAGTAATTGTCACGATAGACATCACCTTACGCTATACTTCCCATACCTATGAGTGAACGCCATTTCACAAGTTGAAAAGCATGTGGACGAATGTCGACAGTTGACCCGTTTTTTCCCTCCCGAATCCCAAGGCCACCAAAAGCACCGCCACGATAAAGATCATACGCCATCTGTTCTCCCAACTGGATCAGTCGTTTGGCTCTGGGTTCCATGCAGACCGCCGGGATTGTCTTCAAAATTTCTCATCGAATACGACGGCCCTTATCGCATCGCCCAGCAAACTTACCCCGTCTAATTTACATCGTGAAGCCGCTTACCTTCTGTTCGGATTTGCGCCATCGTGGTCGAGAAACGGTCGACGTCAACCGTCTAAAGATCTAGTACAATCCTCACCTCTTGCCCTTGCCGTAGATAGTCAGGTCGGCTCCTATTCGCTGTCGGGGCAATTATAGCGAACCATAACGGCCGCACCTGATGTCGCTAAGGAAGACGACAACGAGAAAGACGACGCGTCACCGCGTTGCTTTAGATGGCTTCGGTGGTTAGGCTGGCTGTCTTTTGCGTTATCCGCTGTTCAATTTTCGGAGAATTCTATGCGCGTTTTATCTGTGGATAAACCCTCTTTCGAATGAAACAACTCAGTAACCTTTCAGTAACTCAGTAACAACTAAGTAAGTTGTGAAAGCTTGTCCTAACACTCCTAATCCGATCCAATTTAACAAGTAATTAACGGTAAGCCTTTTTTAAATGTGAACTATTTATTCCGCTGGCGTGTGCGATATCTTACACAGTCTAATCGAACCCAACAGATGTAATCATTCAACCTACTTGTTCTTCAAAACATTTATTAGTATTTATGTTCGCTCCATTGGAACGCAGTCTTATCCGGGTAGGACTACTCGTAATCTGTTTTTAGGAAACAAAAGTGCCCGGTTTGTACTCTACCCTTTCCTTCACCTATGTTATCTTCATAAACTAGCCGCGACGTTATCACTGCTCGCATTTGTTGTTACGTTGGCGCGTTGCGGCCGTGATAGCCACGCCAAGAGCTACAATGCCTATGGCTCCAGCTGTGGCAATGGCCGTTGGCTTGATGACTTCTTCAACGACCTGCTCGGCTTCAGGATCGCAAAGGGTGACCTGGATGCCCAGAGCCTGTAGAAAGCGCACGGCCCATTTCTGGCAGTTGTTCTTGATCAGGTGGTAAATACCAGAGTCACTCATCTTCCTCATCACCGTCTCGATGCCACCCTTGGGGATTTCGTGCTTACCGAGGTGCCTCTGGAAACAAAGAGATAGTGGAACTTTTCCAGGAAGCACTTGGAACATCCCTGAAATATGCAAATTACAAGAGTGCACGTTTGACTAGAGATAGAGAACCGCCTCTCGTGCAAAAGGACAGGGGTTTGAATCCCGATGACGCGCAATTCTCCAGTGAAATCATAACAAAAAAATTACATGTCGATGGCTCATATTGTAGGGCCATTTGGCTACAGTACTAATGAACTTCTCAGAACCACATAACACTGCTGACTTGGGCATACAATTCTCAACACCACTAAATTGGTTTCGACAGTCTATGATATTGCATGTTTTGTTAAAAAACTCTGTAACTTTAGTTTAATCAGTTGGTGCATACCATAAGCATCCTGTTTTTTTAGAGGTTCTGCAATAGGAATGTAATTATTTCAGAAACGGGTGTGCTTATCACTTACCTGAAAGCAACAGAAAAAATAGAGAATAGTATCTCTATTAAAAGCACGGAATATACCTTTAATTAGTTTTTGCTGTAAAGGACACTGAGAGTTTATCACTATATTCGTACAGAAAAAAAATCTGCGTGTGTTGACAATGCTGGACATACGTACGGTGTACTCGCGCTTTTATGAGAAGTACGGCTAGAGGAGACAGTAAGAGCCGTTCTAATGATTATATACATGTATGTCTTTGAAGACAATCCTCCAGGAATAATTTATTTATGCAAACAAATTTAAATTTGTCAGCTAACACTCACTCTCTGGAATATACCGTCTTTTAAAGTTGAGAAGATAAAGCATTTTAAATGTTTGAGAGGTGCTGCTTAAAGAGCGCGCTTGAGTGCGCAGGAAATCATAACCAGAACTGGCTATAAATCGGGTGAGCGTTATGACACGGAGCGCCCTGCGACAAATTGTATAAGTCGAAGTTTAGTCGAATCGCTACATCTAACATAGTGCTTATGTTTGAACGAGAGGATGTAATCCAGGTTAGGTAATATGCACTAAAAACAGTACCGCTAGCACTATTGGTCGAAGTATTTGCGAAGCCTGTTGTCGTTCCAGGGAACTATTTTCATCCTAACCTTGTATGGTTACACGTCCTCCAAGGCGGTCCTCCGCTTCCAGGTGCTGCGTCCGGTCAGGTCTCCTTTGTGGTCCATGTCTGCATCGCAAACCAGCACCTCATCGCCGCCGTAGTCGAAAACCACCAGCCAGTGTTTTTCCCAGTAATTTCCGCTCACCGACCGCGAAGATGAGGCAATGAAAGAGAGCAGCCTAGATCCTGGCTGCTTCATTGGAGTGGCGCAGAGGTAGACGTCGCAGAGGTTGGAATATCGGATGCAGTCGGACATCTTCTTACTTAGTCCCCCTTTTCTGACACCTTGAAGCTCGGCAAGAGCGTGACCAGTACTTTTTCAGGAGCACGATGTACGCAGCTTGAATCAGCGACCGATACCAGGGTGTGCAAACGCACGCTTCTGTTCGGAGGGCTGGTTCCAGAAGGCGTTACCTACGTAGTGGAAAGCGAAATAAAAGTTTTACACAAATAGATCTATTCTATTCACGTAGGTTAAGAGAAAAACACTGAGGTACTAAAACACGCATGCTGAGGATAGTTAAACTGCAGAAGAAGCAAATACCTCGGTGTTCTTCGCTTTGAGCCTCACTCCGAAAACACCCCGTTAGTGCCTCCACGGCTCTTAGCTGCCATCCAACTAGAATGAACTTAAGAGGGTTACATGTAAAAATTAGCATGTCAGCTACCTGGTCTCTGTTTAATTCTACCAGCTTTACATAAACTTCAAGACACCTGCAGTAAAAAGCCGGGAATCTTAGAGGCACATGTTCATGAGCCCCTGCAAAGTGGCTAAAGCTGAATCTTCAAAAAATATTCTGGGAGCCAAAAATGTTTCCCAAAACACCAGCAGTAGCAAGCTGTAAGGGGAATTTAATTCATTTAGCCTAAGGGAGTTTACACACATGTTTCATTCAACTTCAGCCAAGGCATTAGAAACTACCATGCCCAACATTCCAGGAAAAAAATTTTGACCACTAGAAAACTGTAAGACTCTCTTATAGCAATATTGAAGGCAATGGTCTATCCATCTGATCTGTAATAAAATCTTTCTTTTAATGTGTTCCCATCGATCGCGTCGAACAGTGAAGACTGCGAGAGAAAACCAATCGGGAACGCTTGTGACGATAGCAAAATCTTTAATAAAAAAGAGAAAGAGTGCCTTCGGGTGATCTGCGGTTATATAGAATGTTATAGTAAAATCTCATATGAAAGATTTGCGTTCATAAACAGTTTACCGCTCAAAATGGATTTCGCTCAAAATTGCTGGGTGTATAATGCTTGCTATCATACGATGCAACTCCAGATATTCTTCCGACTCCGTCGAATTAATTAAATAATTAAGAAATGCTAATAGTTGACAGCTTCTTATTCAATCGTCTTAGTCTCATGTGCGCTTTTTTAAAGAGGTACTGCGACAATCCCATCCAATTATTGTTGCCTGTAAAAATTGGCCATCGAGCTCGTTCTGGGTAGGTACCGTTTGTCCGGCAGGAAAAAAAACAATATCCGGTGTAGAAATTTGAATTTAAAAATTTTCCTCTAACTGGATATGAGCTTGTAACGTACAGACTGGAAGGATTGCTGCCTGTCGCTTTTAAATGAAAGGCGATGCATCCTAGTCTCTAATGTCACACTGCCATGCCGCTTTGCATGCGGGAGGTAAGGGGTTCGATCCCCAGTCCTGCCGGGTGCCCACCGGTGATAGAATGGGTACAAGTTTAACCCTGGCCCGTTGCTCAGGTTATCTGGTGTGAACTGCTTGAAAAATGCGTGTTTGACCCCCAGCTTGTGAATATTGGGACATGATGCTCCTTGGCCTACGCTGCACTTGCGCTGTAAAAAAATATAATCATCATCATCATCTGGGTCTGCGGATAAAATGAAGGGTCGAAGCACGCAGCATCTGAATGTCGCTGTTTTTGCACTCTCTCGCTTATGAAACCTGGTTTCTATTTTAGAGGTTTCTCTGTGTGCCGTCCTAAAGACGCAGTTTAACCGCAGCGTCACTTTATTTGTAGAGGGAGTTCAAAAACAGACCAAGCTGTTCTTTGTACTGGTGTAAAACCGTCGTAACGCTGAGCATGTTACAGTCGGGAAAATCAACCTCAGCTGTGTCGCCACGCCATCTGACACTGCAGCTTTGGTCTCGAGACCTTGCTGTGCGTATTCACCTTCTTTCGTGCTCGCTGCTGTATATTCACCCTATCCGCCCCTTGTGGCGAGCAGGTCGGTTGTATGCAGTGCCAGGGATGAGGAGCTGTTTTTTCGTAGGGAGCAGGTTTAGGGACCTGAATAGCGGCAAGCCCTTGTCGTAGTGTCGGGAATACTCAGATTGTCAACAATGCGAACGACTGGGCAATTGGTGCTTTTTCGTCTGAAAATCAGCCGGAAAACACAACACAGGAGAAGAGATGAGCACAAGACGAGGCTGGATTGCTCGACTGGTCGACAGGTCAGATTAGTCAGAGGGTCGTGGCGTCTCAACCACGTCAAGCGGGTAATTCAAAACGCATACTATAATCTCGCGAAAACAGCACTGTTGACGCCACTACCCAGTGCTTCATTGGTCTACAGCATCATGAAGTCATTTCACTACCGGTACGTAAGGCCTTTAGAGAGGAATTGCGCTGGAAAAGAAAATGGTACAGGCGGGACTCCACCCACTGGCCCTTGTGTCGTCAGCTGGGCATGCCAACCCTTGACCACTGAATATGTTAAGTGTGTTTATAAGGACGCCTTGCCTGTCTTGTATGTAAAAGAATGAAATAAACAATTAAATGGATATAGCGCAAAATTTATATGAAAATGACATGAAGAACAGTGTACGTGGCTGCGAGGAGTATGGCAAGACAACCGCAGGCCGCTGAGAGGACCCATGAACTCTATTACGGCATACCGTTAAGGTGTAGATTTAGTGTCCCCCGAATTTTTAACCACCTTGTCGAGCGCACAGTTCGTGACAGAGGATGGGAGATGAAGCGCGCGCTGCTCTGCTAGCTGTGATTGGGGCTCGATGGGTCTCAATGATGGTCTCATTAATTGGGTCTCAATGATGAATCGGCTCAGCAACCTTTATTGCCCACTTTATTGTTGTTTTCTGGGTTAAAAAAAGGCGTGTTAGATACATCTAAGGTCGAGCACTTTGAAGAAAAAGAATAAGACTTGATAGAGAAGAAAAACACTTTGGGGGGTTATATTGCCATATATCTCCGAATCTTCAGCGCGTGATCACCGTTCCTCGAGAGCAAATTGGCAATAATATCACAGCGACAATCAGAATGGTTTCGAGGCAATAGGAGGAAGATTGGAAATAGCTGATGAATTTCACCAAGACTGGTTTAGTTTTGGGGAGAGGGTCTTGCATCTCCCACCGCATCGACAAATAAAGCTGTCCCTCAGTAAAGTAAATGTCGAACATGCTCTACTGAACCAAGACGGCAACCGCAAGCTACGGGCGCGGCATTTTCAGCACTCCATGCAGTTTCGAATATCATCTCTCAGCGCTAAAAAGCTCCCCGGGCCTGTATTCTATTATTCTATTTACAGCAGTGCCCCATTCGGGGAAAGAAACGGTTTTATTTTCATCCACATCAACAACATATAAAAAAAAAGTTTTGGAGTGTTCGCGTGAAACTTGACTGAGCAAATTTATCAAGCATACGTTTTTCAAAAGAAATTATAACCGTGGAGGACTCCTTATTTTATTGATTTTGTGAAGTGAAGTAAAAATTGAAGGGAAGTGAATAATGACGCTCTCCTCTTCACTTTTAGCTTCTGTAACAATTTCTAGTACTGGAAGGAGATAATTTCGTTCACATTTCACGGGGTTGGTAATTAGCCATCTTCTATTACCAGTGTAATGTCTGCAGTTTTCGCATAGTGTTCTAGGCCTCTTATTACTTTACGCTTGTATTAAGGACATGCTCTGTGCAATCACCTAAAAATTTTGCTCCTCTCCAATCACTGCATATTGTAGCTAAAATATGTATAATTGCCTACCATTCACTCCTCTCTAGACTTTTGTCGTATTACTAGCAAATGCTCATCTTGGCTTGTTGCCGTAAACGATCAAATGCTGCGTACCCGTTCTTGCCTAGCCCGTCAATGGTGCCTCTTGGTTAAAAATTGGACAGCACTGCAGTCTGCTGCGTTAGAGAAATGCGAAAGCGTTTGTGTTTAAACAGGAACTTTTTTTGCGTCATAGTTGTCACGTGACACTTATCACCTTTCGGGGCCCTTGGATGACGTCAGGAACTTTTTCGCAAGCGATGGTTGTATAGCATAACCGCGCACATCCAGCCCCACTTTACCTTCTTACACTCCACAACGCATTCCCTTTGCGCGTATACTAACTCGCTTGAACTAACGACCCTTCGTGGCGTATGCCTTGCGTGCATGCCTGACCAACAGAGGGCTTGAGTTCAAACCGCAATGCCGGCAAATCTCTTCTTTTGATTGGTCATTTAGACATGCTCTGATGACACGATCTGCCGACAGGTCGTCTACACGCCACTCACGATACACAACATGCTTTCACATTAAAATATCTCGCTCTCATCTTCTGTCTGACGAATACTGGTCAAACTACATAAATAAAACTATTTCAAAGGCTCTGGTCACGCTCGGCTATCTGAAACTTAATATATGGGAAGCTAGTTAGCATGACACTCAGCCGTTTACCCTCAAACTAATTGGCATCATTGCAACATGCGCACTTCATAAGCTCATTTTTACCAATTGTGAAGCCATGATATACTGTGACTAACATGATCAAGTGTCTACACACTGGATTTAAAGTTTACAGAGGAAGGTTGCGCTCCCTATCTTGCCGTTAAAAGCAGTGCAAATAACATTTGGCAATGTGCCATCTCTGGCAGGCGCATCCAAGTAACCGCGTCTGCGTCTGTGGGCTAATGCATTGCTCTCATTAGTGTTCTCACTTGCTATGTCTTTTTGGAATGGTTTTCATTTGAACAATATTTGTGACTGCGTCACTTTTAGGAGATAAATCAAGAATGTATTTGCCTAATGTCCGACGAGTAGCGTTTCTCTGCACTTACGTTAATTGCATCACGATGATTATAAATATCATTTACAATAACCTCGCTTAAAATGAATACTGCTTCATCAATTTATTCTACGGCAAAGTTTCACTAATACATAATTAATTGTTTCATTCTTGGTCTACCTTTGCCCTACCCCTGACCCAGTGCTCGTCCTGCAAATTTACAGCTGAGACGGTGACGTACTAGTATGAGGAAAGAAATAGTAAAATGTCGTAACTCACCCAATGCGAAAAGGTCGCTGCTCAAGAAACGGGAGATTTAAACGCTGCGATGATCAGCGACTTAGCGACGTACAGAAGTTGTTTGTAAATCTGAAAGGAACAGCCCAGATAACCTATTACTGAAATTAAGCCGGTGAAGTTGCTAAGGGCACTGGCTGGTTGCTACTGGAAAAGAGCTTGTAGCTGTGCTCTTGACGGTCTTTAGTTTCCGATAACGTGGCACGTCAACTTATTGTTGTCGAGTTGGTCACTATCAGTTCAAGGAATCCTCCTGCAGCCGTCTGCGCAGGCAATCAACATGGAGTGCGTTGTGGCAGTTCCTTCTTCTACTGCGGCAGATAGTCATGCCTGGGCGGTTCAGCGTCAGCGCAGGAAAAGAATGATAAAGAACAGAACGTGCGCAGTGCTTCGATTAGGGCGTGGTCTTTCAGTGCCTCGATTTTGAAGGTCGAATTTCAGATTATGCTTCCAGATTTTCAAGCTTTAGTGCGTCCTGAGACGATCTTCACATTTTCAGCGCACGTTCTGCCGTTCGCCAGATGCTCTTCACAGAAGTATCGAGGAGTCCTTAAACAGAACATAGAGTCCAGCGAGAACAACATTCACCATTATAAGCGTCCGGCGCATTTGCTGAAACTGATTCGCCCCTTGCGGTTATTCGTTCAGATATTCCAGGGTAGTTGCAAATGAGAGACTGGGACGATCACATCACGAACACTGGTTCTTCCTTTAATGCAGTTGTCATTAATAAATTCCGCAATCTTAACCTGACGTTCAAGAGCTGCTGAGCACATTTGGCAAAGTCACCGCCATGGTAGCTCAGTGGTTATGGCTCTTGGCTGCTCACCGGAAAGACGCGGGTTCGAACACGGCGGCGGTGGTCCAATTTCGATGAATTCGAAATTCTTAGGGGCCCGTGCAGTGTGCGGCGTGATTGCAGCTTAAATAACCCGAGATGGCCGAAATTTCCGGAGCACTTCACTACGGCGTCCCTAAATGTCTGAGTCGCTCTGGGACGTTAAACCGTATCAACTAAACTAAATCACCAAAATTCAAGACTTTCTACGCAAAAATTCGGATCCGTCACTATCATTAAATGCCGAATTGCAATAAAAGAGCACCGTCGTCAGTAGAGATGCCTCAACGATGTCCTGTTGATGCCCTCTGCGGCAGTGTTTTGATAACGCTATCCCATTCTACTCTTAAAGGAGAAACTAGAACGTCCGCCAAGCTTCCTTTTTTTAAATCTCAAATCGTTAAGGGTCCCGTTCAGCAAAAATCCCCGCGTCGGTGTAGTAGCTAGAAAATTCAGATTAGTCAAGAGAGTCATGACATCAAAACCGCATGACCTCGAGCGCTCAGTACAAACAAACCCCATCGATCAAACAAAAAAAAAACACCGATAACGTCACTATACATTTCCTCATTGGTATACGAAGTTGTGACGTCATTCCACCAATATTACGAAGTGCTTTTGAAGAAAGAAGGACAACCGCGCCGGAAAGAAAAATGGTCGGTCCGCTACTGGAACCACTGGAATTTGTAAAGAAATATCGGCGATGTTTAGCACATAATGCGGATGCTCAGCATTAGCTGGTCAACGTCACAAAAGACGGTTGAGTTTGGGAAGAGGAAGCAGTTTTGGTGTTTGGGTAATGCGTTCGATGTGCTCGGCTAGTTCTCTCAGCGTCGAAGTTTAAAATTCTGCATAGATAGAGATGGTTTCCGTGGGAGAACGTCGTGTTCCCGTTGACGGTGGGGTCGATTTACTTGCGGAGTCGCTGCGTCGCACACCTTTTGTAAGTGAGCGCCGCGCTAAAATGGGAGGGAGGAAAAATTCAATGAAAGCCACTGGGTCATGCATCTATTTCGATTATTATTCTTTGTTGTTTTAAATATCATCACACTTTGATGCTGGCTTTCGAGCCACCATTATGCTCACTTCGTTCGTTGAAAACTGGGCTGAGGGCGAAACAATGCGACAGCGCAAGAGCGCAGTCGCGTTTTTTTTTTTATAAATCATGATCTTACCTTCAAGACTGTAAAGAAAGACTGCGAAGGAGATGCGGCCCTACAAAATAAGTCAGCTATTTCTGAATATCCTTTACACATTACGGGAACGTGCTTAGGGGAACGTGCTTATGCCAACGACGGAAAGCAAAAATTTGCATTATTATTCTTATATAATTAACATATCAGTCCATGTTAAAAAAATACCAGTGTTCAGCAACACATCAGTAAACAATGTGTCACTGGCTGCACGACTCTGCAGAACGCGTCGTATTTACAGTCCTTGGCTTAAGTTACTTGGAACGCCCAGTAACTCTACTGATAACGAACCAGACAATAAAGGAGAATAAGATCGTTGAGTCAAAATTTCCTATTGAGTACACTTCGCATATAAGTACCTAAAATATAAATTCAGACAAAAGTGGCGCCTATTTTCTAAACAAATAAACAAATTCATTATGGATGTAGAGGGCGGTTCGTATCGTTGCGTTTTACAAGCTCTAGCACGGTCATGTACTTCGCGGCGGCAGCATTGGTGCCGATGCGGCCTAATCGCAGTTGAAATCTTCACGTCCAGATGTGGTACGCCGGTCCGGTTGATAGTTGGAAGGGTAAATAGACCTAACTAGCACTAAACTTTTGGTCGATGTGATCGGACGGAGCCTACGCAAAATTGCACCCAAGAACGGTATTCAGTAACAATAGATTTCAATATTCATTTCATTTGGCTTAGACGTCAATATGACGAAACAACAGCTGGTGGAGAACCGAGTGGCTAACCACAGACACAGCCGGTCTATCACTCCAGCGCTGCTCGCCAACCTCGTGTCACTCCTTCCAGTCAATCTGAGCCACACCGATCACGCTGCGCCAGTTCTTTCCGCAATCCACGCCCAGTTTCTTTGTCGAGGTTAAATAGACGATGTCTGAAACGCGCTCCGCCATCTTTTAGCGCTCTTAGAATTAGGCCCGCCATATTGATTCTGTCGATGAAGCGAAACTGCTGCCTGGTTCAAGGTAAATACGGCTGAACTCCATGTGAAAGGTGAAATGCCGATGCAATGTTCCGCTCAGCCACGTCTCTGCCAGAATAATACGATGCGCGCGGGAACCACGTTTGCGTTTCAGCTTCTCTTTTACTATTTTTTACGGTGCGCGAACATTTTAACAACACAAAATGTAATGCGAGGTGTCTTGTGTAAGCGGGCCGAGCCGTTTACAGCTATCGCTTGATCCACCGCATATTCATGAACCATTACAGGTTCTCTTTCTCAAGTTACGATACGCTCCACGGTATTCGTCTTCTCTAATCAGAAGAGAAGCCAATAGCATGCATGCAGTAAAAAAGTTTGCCACGTGGGCTTCGTGGCACAAGTAAGTACTGGCGACTGTTGGGGGCAAAATTCTTCTTGAGAAGAACGCCGTCGTGGAGACAGAGAGGAGACAAAGCGCGGCTGAAAGCCTTAAGCATCGTGGCGCGTGTACCTTGAAGGAAGTCAAGTACGGATCGGATATCCGGGTCAGTGCGCTTTGGCAGGCGAAGTCGGTGGGACTGAGGGCGTTGATAAAGGCATCGTCGTCAATAGGGCATTCCGGAGCTGGGTCCACGGGAGCACAGGAAAGGCAGTCGGCATATAAATGTTTATGGTTGGACTTGTACGTCATAGTAACATCATATTCCCGAAGGATTAGGCTCCATCTTGCGAGGCGCGATGCGAGATCCCGGAGGCTGGCTAGCCAACAAAGTGCCTGATGGTCGATGAAAACTGTGAAAGATCTCGCGTAGAGGTACGGATGAAACTTCGAAACTGCCCATAAAATGTGAGACAATATTTTTCGGTGGAAGAGTAGTTGGCCCTCGTCTTGGACAAAGCCTGATTTGCGTAGGCGATCAGCCGTTGTTGGCCTTTCTGCACCCGAACCAGAACAGCGCCCAAACCAACATTGCTCGCGCCGGTGTGCACCTCTGTGTCGGCATTTTCGTCAAAATGCGCCAGTACGAGGGGTGTCTGAAGGCGGCGTTGGAGTATCTGAAAAGCCTGCTGCTACGGGATGCCCCTGGTGAACGGGATATCACCCTTGGTCAAGCAGGTATGGGGTGCAGCAATTCTCGAGAAGTTTTTGACGAACCGGCGGCAACATGCACATAAGCCGAGGAAGTGAAAAACTTCTTCAGGCCCCGCAACAACGGGAAATTCGCAATCGCAACGGTTTTCTCTGGATCAGGAAGGACGCCGTCTCGGTTGACAACATGGCCTAAGGATTTCAGGTCCTCTTAAGCAAAGTTACATTTTTTGGATTTAAGCGTAAAGCCAGAGGACAGTACAGCCTGCAGGACCACCTCAAGGCGACAAAGGTGCACCATAAAATTTGGGGCGAAGACAATTAGATCGTCCAGTTACACAAGACAAATATGTCACTCCAGGTCAGCAAGAACGGTGTCCATGAGTCTGAAAAGTGGCTGGTGCGTAGCAAAGACCGAAAGGCATCACTTGGAACTTGTATGATGCGTCTGGTTTGAAGAAAGCTGTTCTCTCCCGGTCCTTCTCGTAGACCTCCATTTGCGAGTACCCCGACTTCACGTCCATGGAAGAGAAATATTTCGCGTCGTGGAGGCGATCCAAGGCGTCGTAGATTCTTGGCAGAGGATAAACATCTGTTTTCGCGACGTTTTTGAGGCGACCGTAGTCGACGAAAAACCGCAATGCCCCACTTTCTTTCTTCACAAGGACCACAGGGGCTACCCACTGGCTCCGAGATGACAGATAACTTTGGCATCTAGCATTTGCTTAACTTGAGCACTGATAGCGGTGCGTTCCTTAGAGGAAACGCGACAGGGTTACTGACGAAGGGGACGGACACTGTCATCTGTAATAGTGTGGTGCTTTACAAGATGTGCACGTGCCATGCGTGCCGACAACGTCGAGGAGCTACGGTAGCGGTTGAGCAGGATTCGGAGTTGACAGTGGTGAGACAGGTCCGGATCCACGTCGTAGGTCAGGTCGGTAGGGGTGTCGAATACAGTTGGCTGCGCGATGGTTAAACTATGCGCGCACGTAGTTTCTTTCGTGGCTTCAAGGTATGCCACAGTTGTCCCTTCTTCAGGTGATGTGTTCATCGCTGTAGTTTGAGAGCAAGACGTAAACCATTCCATCGAAGAGAATAACTGCACGGGCAGCAGCAATGCCTCTTGCCAGGAGCAAAACCTGCTTGCTCTGGACGACACCTTCTGTTGCTTGGAGTGTCATTGCACCGACGGTCACCATGGCGCTAGAACGGGGCGGCACGCTCACGTGCTCGTCAATATTGTGTAGTGCAGCTGGTAGTGGGCTGTGAGTTCGGAGGGCGTTCTCAGTCGAAAACTTGACAGACTTCGCCAGCAGGTCGATGACTTCGCCGCGTTCTGTTAGGAAGTCCATAACGAGGATGACATTACGGGAGCACTGAGGTAGCAAGACGAACGCTGTCAGGAAGGTTTCCCCTTGCACTGTTACTCGCGACGTGCACATTCCCGTGGGCTGAATCAAATGGCCTCCGGCGGTATGTATCTGTGGGCTGTCCCAGCTGGTACTCATCTTCTTGAGCGCGGCGGCTACCTGGCCACTAAGCACGGAATAGCCGGCGCCAGTATCTATAAGGGCGGTAACGTCGGTTCTGTCGACTGAAGTCTGTAGGTCCGCAGTGGATGGCATCGCGCTTCGACAATGTCCAGGCGTTCGGTCGCGGCTTTGGTGCGTCTAAGGGGAGATGTTGGGTCGGCGATTGGCGGCGGAGTGGCGGCGAGGATCGTCGAGTCGTCGTGGCGTCTGGCCGACAGGCAACTGAGACGTCTGGAGCTCAGTGTTTCGAGGCAGGAGCGAAGTGTCTTGCGGCTTTGGAGGATCTTTGAGTTTGCGTCGTAGAGCAGCCGAACCTCCAGAGGCTGCTGCGTCTAGTTTCCCCAGCGCGGACTTTAGGATTGCTTCCGCGGCTCAGGAGAACCGTATCAGTGAGGCGAGGGGGATCGCAAAAAGCGGCCTGGGTCGGGATCGGTCTGCACAATGTAATCCGTCATCTCCCGCGGCGTCTCACAAGGCAGCGCACGGCGTGCATCGAAAGGGTAACCTCGGAGACCCAGTCCCTTGTACGGGCAGCGGCGACAGACGTGCTCAGCTTCGCCGCAATGGTAGCACAACGGTCAACGGTCTGAGGTCTACTAGTCGTCGCGCCGTCGAAGACCCGCGCGCAGCATGACGTTCGGCCTGGAACGTGAAAAAGGAACGGCTGGTGTGGGTGCCTCGTAGCGCATTGTTGATAGTGGCACGTGAAGGCTTGCGACGGCGGCATAACTGAAGGTCTGGGGAGGCGGAGTGGCTGGACCGAGTGGCGAGACGCTCAGTGCCTGCTGCACTTCTTCACGTACGACTTCAGAAACGTGGAGACCTGTGGCCGTGCACGGTCGGCAGGTACATGGCTACCTCTATTCTCACTATGGTCCGGATCAGGTTGCGCAGCGATTCTGCAGAACGGGTTACAGTTCCCTTAACACTGGCGGCGATCATTGATATATTGGTGCGCTGGTACCGCCGGCCTCGCATGTCAAGGGACTTTTGTTGCCGCCTAACTGTCGAAGTCAGCTACTGTCGCCGGAGGAATGCCCACTAGGGCAATGAACAGCTGTTCGTGCGTGACGGAAGCGCCGTTTCATCTCTTCACCATGCACGGCCACGCACTCGTGCGGATACTGGATGCGGTTCTCGTGAAGTAGTCCGGCATTGTCCATGCGAAATGTACAAGTAGAAGTGCGCAGTAATTACGTCTTGAATGTGTCCCATGTGCGCAGGCTTGATTCGCGATTCTCGAAACATGTCCTCTCAGTCTTCAAGTGCGAAGTACGCATGACGCAACTTAGTGTCAGTTCCTACGCATTGAAAACGGCCGCTCGGTCGAACTGCTCCAGCCAGCCACTCCTTGACGTCTTCATGTGAAAAATCGTGAAAACGAGGTGGGTCCCGCGCGTGGTGGAGGCGCTGTTGATGCTGGCGAATCATTGTTTCCACGCCGACGCTTTTTCTTTCCTTGCGGTCAGGGAGAAGTCTGAATTCGAGTGGCAGGCCTTTCAGTATGTGACTGGTCTGGTGAACTGGAGTGTCCAGCGTTGGTATGCATCCTGGGCTTCATTCCCGGCTTGTAGGGGGCGTTCGGTACATGGAAGGCGTACCCAGCGCCTTGAACCAGATGTCACGTAAGTAAGTAGCCTTGCGGGCGGATAAAGAACGAAGCCGGATGACTTAAGAGAGGCAGCGGTCAGGAAGAACGTCCGAAGAGAGTGCACGAGCCGCACACTTCTTCCTCCGAAATCTTCGTTGGCCGCTTTAGCGCTGGTGGCTATATAACAACAGCCGCAGGTTGAGGGCAAAACATGAAACTCTGGTGGATCCCTAGTCACGTCGGAAAAAAAAGCGACTAGACAGCAGACCTTTGCGCGGCTCAACCTGACGACAACGAAATAAGTAAGCGCGCACACCTTTTAAAGATTGCATGACCTTAGCGCCTGGTAAATTAGGAAAAAAAATGGCAGCCTGCTAGGAATAACAGAGTAAATAACAAACCTCACTTGGTAAAGCCAGTTTTATGTGAATGGGAGTATCGCACAGACAAGAAACGTTTCAAGGAAGTGATTCTCAGCTGTCTTCGTATAGGGCACAGACACCTTACTCATCCACACATCACTTCATTCTGACAAAGGAAGACAAGACGCTATGTGAATCTTGCATAGGTGTACTAACGCTACACAACGTTTTATTTTCATGCAGGAAACTGAAAACGCCCAAAAACATTTTGCTGTGGTCTACTGTGAACGCATAAGAGCATTCAATATTCCTCATTGATGAAAATTGTCTTGTTGATTTGCCCAGTATTTTTTGGTTTTTAAAAGATGCAAATGTATTGAAGTATAGACTGGGAAAATTATAGTGACTTTCTATTCTTTTGTTTGGAGCATGTTATAATCAGTTTCTGGTGTGTCATAAAACTCAGCTGAACTGAACCCAAAGCACCATGCCCTGATTATAGCTTAGTTCTTCACGTGTTCAGTTGTTGAGTTTCTCCAGTGTCTTTATTTTTAGAAGCACCAGCAAAGCACTTTTGACCGTGCATATGTCGCATGAGGTTACTAACTGTATTCCCCTAATGTGGTGCGGCACCCTCTAGTTACGGGCATTAATGCGCATTTGTGGTGTAATATGTGCTATGTATGAAAAATGATGAGCGAATATTTCATTTCTTCAAGCTTCCTACAATCCACATCCAGAAGAGGAAAGTTCACGGAATGGACGCTCTTTTTCGTCAAACGCGCCTTCATGCAGCAGAAAAGGTTGCTGTGTCTGCGTCTTTGAATGAAATATTGAAGAAAATGCATGTTTGCTTTTCTGTTGTTGATATTTACTTTAACACTGAAATATAGCTGCACAGACGACTTTCGCTTAGTTTAAAATGGGGTGCTGTAAGCTGAGACAGGTGAAATTAAGAGTGGGAACTGCGCCGGGCTCTGTAACGATGACTTTGAAAAGCGTAGCTGCTCATTGTACATTTTGATTTAAAGGACATAACACAGCTGGCCATGTGCCCTGTCTTATTACACTGCTGTGCGGGCCCTCACATGAAAATGAATCAGGATTGATACTGCGCGACGCTTAAACCGTTGCCTAAACTCGCGCAATGAAAACGAGATCCGGACTTCTCAAACGTACTTGCCGGTGCCGAATCTTGTCACTTTTCGCCCCAAACTTCAAGCGAAGGGGATGACGCGGTAGAAGCATACCTGCTATGACTAAAGGACAAAACGACAAGACAGGAGCTAAATTGGGTAACATATCTGCGCTAGAAAAAGCGGAGCGGCTGTAGCTTGGAGTTTTAAATCGTGTCGTGAATATATATGGCAGCTTCACCAATACCAAGAAATCACGCTATACACGGGGGCAGGCTTCTGTGGCTACAAGGTGCAAGCTACGAGGGCGAGGCGCAGGGCTTTCACAAGCCCTCCGTCATCATCCGCTCACGAAGTAGAGAGGCATTAAACTGTCGGCTCCCGCTCGGAGCTTCCACTGCGTAGCCACAGAAAGCTGTCCTCAAGAATAGTAAACGACCCACATACTCTACCTAACCAAGATGTCAACCTGAAGCTACAGGCGCGGTGTTGCCAGACCTCCAAGCAGTTTTGCATATCATCTGTTCGCGGCGGAAATTCTCGTAAAGCCTCTGAAAAGCGTTTTCGTGCCCCGTCACTAATAAACGTGGACTCCAATCGGCCAGTGCGACACAGGCTGGAGACTTGTTTATGAAAGCAGGTGACATCATGGGCATGTTTATGTCACTAACAGCTTGACATCTCACCTTACGCCCCGCGGTATTAGAGCAGCGAGCATTGAGAGAGGACCGAATGTAATGTAAAGGAAATACGTTGCTACAGAATAGAGCGCCAAGTGTCGAAGAGAGCCGCATATCTGTCGTTATCTCCTCTTTCACGCTCGCATTCTCGTTGGCTGCGTCTGGGGAACGCGTGAGTCCTATCATTGGCCGCATATCTCTTATCATCTCCTCTTTCACGTTCGCATTTTCATTGGCTGCTTCTGGGGAACACGTGAGTCCTATCATTGGCCGCTTCTCGAGCGTGCGCAGCCTTGCACACTCTCCCCTTATCACGTTTCGTCTTCGCTCTTTGTATTGTTTTTGCGCTTTGATCCCTTCCATGCATTATTTCAAGGAAACGATTTCTGGCACAGACCACATAACGCTTCACGCCTAAAAACTGTTTATATTCATACCGGAATTGGGAACAGTGCGGTCATTACCAGTAGCCGAAAAATGATGTGAAAGCAGGCACACACGCCATCACTAAGGCGCTGGAGCAGAGGCGTTTTGGCGGCTCGCTCTATCCCATAGTAACCGCAGCAGGGCGAGCATTTGTTGCAATACTGTATTTTGAGTGAACCGAATGCTGATCCCATCAATTTAAAGTGCTGTGAACGAATGCCCGCATGCCCGGACAAGCTTTTGTTTTTCGGCGTCTGCTTTCCTCCTTCGGTCATCGACGAGATATCTTGCTGCTACTAGTGGTTTTCCGAAAGCTCCGTTTTTGTTTTGTCGAGAATAGCCGCGGCCGATGCGACGTTTTGATTAATTCTTATCCGAACAGGCAAGGACCCTTCCAAGCTTCGGAACCGCACGTGAAAAAAAAAAGAGATCGTCGTTTCCCGCACAATGTCTTCGTTTTGCCGTACTTCGGAAGCGCAAAAGATCGTGCGATTTCATGTCCAGCATTCACGTTCATACCCTGAATGGCTACACAGCTGTTCGGCTTCATAATCTCGCCCCAAATTTTTATACACGTTTCTAGAATTCCACAGTAAGCCAGAAACACCTCATTTCAGCCACCAGCCTTTAAATACACACGGTCTGTAATCCGTCAAATATCAATGGATGCGTCATAAGAAAATTCTCTGTGGTCAATACGTACATACAGTCCTGTAAATTCCGTAACTGCGGAATTCGGCGCCAGGTGGAATACGCCGCCTGGTGTTCGTGTCGTCTGTATGGAGCTTTTTAAACAATAATAATAGAAGAGCTGGCTCCTAAATACAAGTAAAACATTGTCACGGTTAATTTTGCGACGTGCCCAAGATATAATAGACTTTCTACCCAAAGTAAAGTTTCATTCCAGTTTGCGTTTAAGTTGCTACAACTCTTTTAAGCATGATAACTTGTCGCATGTTTCCACACTTTTCATAGGAGGAGGAGGATGAATAAGAGGAAAGGCAGGGAGGTTAACCGGAAGAATAATCGGTTTGCTACCCTACACGGAAGGTAGGGGGTAAAAAATGAAAGACAAGGAGAGTAACAGAAAATTTCATAATGCGTTTTTCATGTGTAGTGTTCGAGGGGTCTCATTACTTATTGTTTGTATTCATGAAATGCCTGCGGCCATCCCCTCAAGAATTCGCCTCTTCTCCAATGATTGCATGTTATAATCTAAAATGTGCATACTCATGGACCATTACACCCTCTCAGTCGACCGATATTGTATTACAAACTGATGCGTACCTCGAGAGATGTCTTTCAATAATAATAAATGCTAACTCATGGCCTGTTCTCACCAAAATCCTTCGTAAACGTACTTGTGGAACCCATCAATGGCGCCTATTCGTTTCAATATCTCGTTCATCTTCCGCCCGAGTGTACTTGTCAGACGACATAGCTAAAATTACTCGAAATGCTCTCCGTACGCTAAACTATTTGATACTTAATCTGTGGGAAGAAAGTTCGCATGTCATTCATATGTTTACCATTAAAACTGAACTTGCATCGTTGATCATTCATCATGCGCACCTTATCACATCGCTAGAATCTGTTCAGAAAAGTGCCCTGCTTTTCACGGTCACCGATTAAGAGCCACGATATATTGCGACTAACATCAATACGTGTCTGTACAGTGAATTTTAAGTTCACAAAGACAGCTGGCGCTCCTTATCTTGCCGCCGAAAAAGCAGTATAAAAAACACCCGGCAATCTCTCCTCTTTCTAAGGCAAATCTATGATAACGCCGTCCACACAACAATCAAAGTTTTAAGCGCTCTTCTTAATGCACTAACACATTTCTCTCATTACCGTTACAATTTGCTATATCCTTTTCTAATGATTGTCGTTTTAATAATATTTGTTACAGCTTCACTTTGAGGGAAAAAATGGATGATACATTTGTCTGGTGTTCGACGCGTAGAGGTTTTCATTAATTGAATAAAGCTGACTATGAATATCAGTAATTATATATACACGATTGAAATGTCTACTCCTATATTAGTTTATCCTGCGATAAAGTTTCGCTTATACATAATTATTAATTTTGTCCTTAGTCATTCATCCCTGCCCCCTTCTTCATGCTAATTTCCAACTTAAAGGAGACGGTGACGTACAGCCGCCCACAGACTTAACACGAATGACGGAACGCGTCGCCTAGGCTGCCGTCAGCGCCACGATGCGATAGTCATTGGTGCGAGACAATGCTCTCGGTATGTTTACAGTGGTTGACGATAGCTGTTGCGCAGCTCACTTTGACTGCTTTTCCTCTTGTGTGCCTGATCGCAGCGTCGACAGCGCGCTCGTCACGTGGGCGTTTCTGCCCTTTTTGCTCGCTGATTCGGCCTCCACGGCCCCGGCAACGCTCTTAAAAGTTTTCTTATAGCGGCGACCAGGAATTGTGCGCTCAGCTGCCGCCGTTCGCACCAGCTATCGTCAACTACCTTAAACATTCCGACAGCATTGTCTCGCACCCGATGACTATCGCTTCATGGCGCTGACGGCAGTCCAGGCCACGCATTCCGTCATTCGTGTTAAGTCTGTGGGCGGCTGTACTTGTATGAGCAAGGAGATCTCAAATGCAACACCTCAACCAGTGCAAAAAATTCGCCGCTGAGGAACGGGAGAGAGATATCACTGGTCACCGAATTTACGACAATCATAAGGAGAGTGCAAAGATGAAAATGAAGGGTTGGAATAAACCACCAAAATGAAGGATGTGCATTTGCTAACGGCGCCGGCAGCTTTCTGCTGCTCGCCCTAACAATCCCCTAGCAATGCCCCTAGCAGGCCCCTAGCAATGCTCTTGACGGTCGCGAATTCCAGTTTCCGATAACGTCGCACGTCAACCTGTTGTGTTCGAGTTGTGCACTATCACCTCTTGGATTCCTCTTGGAGTCGCCAGCGGCAATCAGCATGGCGTACGCTGTGGCAGTCCTTTCTTCTACTGGGGCAGATAGCAAAGGCTAAGCCATGTCCGGTACGGCTAGGCCATGTGATCATATGTGCAGGCGAGATGACCGCTGATGGCCTCCTTCGTCAGAAATTTGCCATGCCCACTATACGCCAAGAAAAACTACTCTTCAAAAAATAGAAAAGAATAACAAAGAACAGAACATGAACAACGCCCCGGTTAGGGCCTTGCATTCTATAGCTTCAATTTCGAGCTTACAATTTTCAGCTTTTTAAGATTCATTAGATAATACGGAGAGTTGAGCTAGTTGGTACATGTTGGTGGGAAAAAACAGCGCTAGAACGAAGAACAAAGAAAAGAGGACAACAGGAATTAAACTAGATCCTGTACAAGCACAAAGATAAACTAACACGGGAAATTAGTGAAGCCTTTCATATCCAAAGAAACAGTGACTCGTGCGTGAGCATCCCCTCTGTAACAGCTCATGACTGTGAATTAAAGTATCTTGATCCAGGCGATTGATGTATCATTGTAGCTTTTGATGTTCCCATGCGCTCTGTGTTGTCGATGGAGTATACCAGGTGTCCCAGCTAAATGCAACCAAGCTTTTAAAAAACACGGGGTGTCCTAGCCGCCTGAAACCAATTGAGGGTTGTTTAAAGTCGCGTGACCTAGTCTGCAGTATGTTGTTCGTTCTTCAAGGTTGAATAATTAGTTAAGCTTAATTCACTAACTTTTTAATTATTGACTTGAGGAACAAAGTGTCAATGGAAAAGTTGTAGTGCGCTTTGAGAAACAGCTTACTGAGACATTTGCAGAAAAGTAATATTTACGTAAAGTACATTTTTTACCGGCCTTTAACCATAACCCGCACAATGAGATAAAGCTTCCACATGACAACTGTGCCACTTCAACGTCCCAAGACGCGCCTTAAAGAATAAAATCGATTTTTTTTGAAGTCCTCTCCTCGATGAGACTTTGGGTGCACATTGGGGCAGAGATGTGAGCGAGCAGCTGGTCACGTGACAACTTTCTTTTAAGGCCAATAAATGAAGGTACGAAAATCGTAACTTGACGCAATAGCACTGCTAGCGGTTTTTCGAGGCGATCTAAAACTTTTTCATTGACACTTTCTTCCTGAAGTCAATAATTAAAAAGTTAGATAATTCATCTTACCTAATAAATTAACTTTGAAGAGCGAAAAAAATACTCAAGACTAGGCCACGCGACTATGAGCAACCCTTAGTTTGTTTCAATGGACTAGGACACTTTGCCTTTTTTTTAAATTTTGGTTACCTTTAGCTGGGACACCCGGTATATTGAGTGTTGTTTCTAATAAAGCTTTCAGTTGATAGTCAGCGCCAGTCCTGTTGTCCTCTTTTCTTTCTCCTTCGTCTTAGCGCTGTTTTTTTCCAGCAAGATTCATTGGGACGCGAGACGATTTTTCGATTGGTTTCCAGATGCTTTCCGCAAAACTACCTGAGAATCTCTAAAGGAAGGACAAAGCGGCCATCGAGGAATACAATACCTCCCCATTATGCAGATCCGTAGCCCAAGCTATAATGCCTGCAAGTATTCCGGGGTAGCTGTAACTGTGAAACTACCACAAACCACAGCATGAACAGTGATTTTTCGTTTAGTGCGCCCGTGTCATAACAGAATGCTACAAGCTTAGCTGAAGCTCCGGAGCTGTTGCGCTTTTTTTTTTTAGTTATCGAGAGCAATTGCTGAGTGCGAAATCAATTAAGGAGGCGGTTATGCGAGAATCAGTCAACGCCACGATGGATAAAGAATGCAAGTCCAGTGTCGGCAACCAGGACGTAGGTTTCGCACTTGAAAAGTCTGTGGTGCTCTATTTGGTTCAGGAAAGTGGTGGCCGCCATCGGAGCAAGTGTCAATACTGCCGAGGTAAAATACCTGCTTTCGCTACCAGCCCGCCCACTGCTGATAACGCTTGTGGATAAACGGGCATTTTTTACGGTAATTCTGATCCTGTCGTTTACCAACTCCGCATTTTGACCAAATGATGCTCCAGCTGAGGGCGACTTAAGATAAAATTGGCTTTTTGACGTAATAGTTTCCGTTGTTGATGAGTCCTTTCTTAGCCGCTCATTGAACTTTGTTGATTGTGTTTAGTTGTGTACATGTTGCGTTGTTTGTTCTGTTTTCAGTTATGTTCTGCCCCCCAGTGTGGCTGCTGTGTATATAATCTCTGCATACAGATACTTCCTACACATTAACGCTTGGAATAAATATCATATAAAAAAATCTGTGTGCGAGGGTGGATGGCGCGCCTAATTTACAACCGACGAGAAGTTGCTTCGAAGCGTATCGCATGCCAGGAATTGTTTCTTGTTAGCCGTTACTCTCTTTGGATTGGTTTGGTTTGGCTTCTTGGGGTTTAACGTCCCAAAGCAACTCAGGCTATGAGTGACGCCGTAGTGAACGGTTCCGGAAATTTCTACCATCTGGGGTTTTTTAACGTGCACATCGCACAGCACATCGGCTTCTAGAATCTCGCCTCCATCGAAATTCATCCGCCGCGACCGGGATGGAACCTGCGTCTTTCGGGCCAGCAGCCGAGCGCCGTAACCACTGCGCCACCGTGGCCGGTTCCTCTTTGTATTGACGACTGCACGGTTACAGATGATTTGTCCCGGTCTAGTGTTAATCCCCTCCACATTTCGCCTCCAATTGGAATTACGGTAGTGGGGAATAAGTTCTTCAAGAAAGAACTAGCCCCACAGCAATTTTCATCAAAAAAGATGAAGAATCGCATTGAACATTGGACACAGTAGTTAGCTCGATTTGTAGCAAAACCTTCTCGGCAGGGCCGATTTGTATTTCTTGACCTGAGATTCGCAGTTATTTCACTTTTACTTAATTATTTAACCCCAAGTGGTGCGCAGCAATTTCTGAGAATAAAGTGCAAGAAAAACTGTGAATTAAATAAGAGACCTGTACGCTTGCTTGTGGTGTTTAAAGCCTGCGAGCGATACTTGAGCATAAGAGAACTTCTTGCTGGGCTAGTTGGTAATTCATTGTAAAGGTAAAGGCGCCAAACAACCACACACACACACAAGACAAGAGAACAGGACAGAGTGCCACTCACAACTAGTTGATGTTTCACACCACAGATACATATGTACACAACGCCAGCGCCTGCGCAAAGAACATTGATGCGTTATTTTGTTCCTTGCGCAAGCGCTGGCGTTGTGTATATATGTAAATGTGGTGTGAAAAATAAACTAGTTGTAAGTGGCGCTCTGTCGCGTTCTCTTGCCTTGTGTGTGTGTGTGTGGTTGTTTGGCGCCTTTACCTTTACAATGAATTACCAACTAGCCCAGCATACTTGAGCAATAAGGGACATCGTAGGGGCGGGTTCTGAAATAATTTTGGCCACCTGGACCTCTTTAACTTCAAATGACATCGCACAGAACACCGGCGCATTTTGGAATTCGCCCTATGAAAACACGGAAACCGCCGTCGGGATTTTATCCCGCGGCTGCGGCATCAGGTACCCAACGCCGTACAACACGAGCCAGCGGGCGCGTGTGACAAACAACGCGAAATGTATTAGGAAATTCAGCGAAGATATGATTAGCACATACTAAATTTAGTTGGGAAAATGGCTGCAATTTCAATATTAAGGGCATCGATACTAAAGGCATGTTTGGCCGTCTGTCCTCTGTTGTCACAGGTCGCCGTGTCCTTTGGTGGCTTCCCTCTATCATGTGCCCGACAGGGGACCTTGGCCGTTGGGCGTTGCGCCTCCAAGAGTATACATACACCGTTCAGCAAAAGTCAGGGCACCTTCAGCAAGACGGCCACTGCCTGACTCGGCCCCTGTGGAGCCGCCTGATCTTGGAAACACCGACCATGGTCCGTGCATCTTCGCTATCTTCGATGTGGTACATAACATCGCGGACGAGCAACGGCAAGACTTCCTTCGCCTCAACTGTGCCAGCCCAGAGCCTTCATTGCAAATATTCGTCCATCAGAATGGCATTGTATACCGCCGCAGCTTTCGTCCTGAGGGACCTCCGCTCCTTAGAGCCGTTTCCCAGCGCCTCTGCTCATCTGTCCTAGCGGAACTACACGACCTGCTGACCGCAGGCAATATCGGCGTCGTCTCATGCACGTACGCTGCTTCTTTTGCCCCGGTCTGTGCCCCCTATGTTCGACTATATATTGCTACCTGTCACCTCTGTCTGCGTTGCTCTCGCGTCTAAGAGTAGCTCTTGGAGTTATGAATCAAGAATAATTTCTGGCACGGCGACCATTATGATTCCATGTTTCGAGCCTAAATTTGGCATTCCCGGTCAAGAACTAAAACTTCTTCGAATATTTTCCGGTCCTCAGAGCTGTATCAGGAATAGTGGCTGGCACGGTCAGCCGCGCGAAAACATGCTACGAAGACAAATATAGTATTAAAGGAAAACCTGAACACTGCCGGATGTTTGCTCCCCTCAATGCTGCAGCAGAAGGCACTATTGGTACTGCCAGTTGCCCAAACACCGTTAATGAAGGCAGGTTGCAACATCCCGCATGAACAGGAGGATTAAAACGCAGGTTGAACACTTATATAGGGTGTGCCGTGCATGGCTGGATTGTTCATGATCCTCCATATGCATACACATGCACACTTTCTCTGCATACAGCCGATAGAGTAGTGCTATCCTCCGTACAGTGTGATTAAAGTATGACAATTATGTGAGCCACTTTTACAAAAGCAGAAACACGTAAATAACCGGACATCAGAAATCTTGTTCTGTGATCTTTTGAACGAAGTTCTAAATTCAATAACTGAAAGACACACTCATTTTACAACTTCATGAGCACATATTCAGCTATCCACTGAAAAATCCCTATGCTGTCAAAGTACAACGTGTTGCAGAGGGCCAATTAAATATAATACCCGTGCCCGCAAGATCGTCAGAGAAAGCTTCCAGGTTAACCACGTAAGACGACTGTTCTGGAAGTTGAATTTTAAAAGCAGCACTTCACGCTTTTTAGGCTAGATAGATTGTTCGCAAGCGTCATGCAATATACAGTGTGATCCAAAACACACGTGACAAAAACAAAAGGTGAAACATGTCGCAGCGAAAGGAGTCAAGTTCTATTTCAGTGGGATCATGTGTAACACTCTATATCAGAAAAGAAGACAGCACCCAGATAATGATGATTTCAAAGGATATGCTAGATTTTATTCTCTTCTTTCTCCTATATTTTGGTAGCAGCTGTGCATTTAAACGCAAAATCGCAGAAATAACATTTTTTGCGCCTCACCTCATCTGGTGAAAGTAGCCTTCTAGCCGTCGGATGAACGTGAGAGTACGAGGTTGTAAGTATACCGGTACATTTTGCAATGTGCAACCAGGCAATAACCCCACGAACGCAATGCTCGACCGTAAAAAAACAACGCTTGCAAAAGGGCGAAAGGTATAGCATAATTCAAAGCGAAGGTTCAGCTATCGCGCTTGCCGTTGGCACGAGCGGAAGGGGAGATAAATGTAAACAGGAAAGAGGGAGGAGTGCACCCAGTCACGATGGCACCGAGGTTGTTTCCGCCCACTTTCCATGTTACTCAGAATTGCTGACGCACTTTCAAGCCTATAGGCTCACAGAGACGCCGGCAGCATCGAGACGGTGAGCGCGCATGCTTTGTACCCTAAGAGCGCATTTGGCAGCGCGATGTCTCATGGATGAAATTCCGTGTTTTTATACGTATTTCGCGGGCTTTCTATAAATTGTGGGAAAAAAAAAACATACGAGATATGTTGCTACTGGAAACTGTGTTGGTTGTTTTGTAGCCCATGTCTAGAGCTTAACGAAATGTTCGTGACCCTAAAATAAATATAAAACTGTTGAATATTTACTTCGAGGCTAGTTACAGAGTAAGGCGAATTTTAAAATATCTGAGGAGCGCCACACGCAGGGAACAATATGTAATGGTCTCAACCCGCTCCGCAGCCCCCCTTTGTATATCTTTTAGTTGAAGTTACGTGCAACCACCTTGAGAATGCAATACTATTATTGTTTTTGCTGATACCGCGTATTCAGGGGTACCCAATCGCCATTCAGCTGTGGCAGTCTTTCATTGTGGATTAGGAGGGAGATTTATTTCAATATGCGAGAGCCCTATACGGCTCAATGGCAACGAAACCCGGCCCAGGCAAATGGTCCACAAAATTGCCAGTGGCGTCATTAGAAACAGAAATATTTTCCGAAGGTGCAGGGAGTTGAACCAACGACCTTTAGACGTACAGCGAGGTAAGCACGTAACGCATAGTTCACAAAACCGTGTTCTTTGGTGGTGAATAAAGGTGAACCTAGTGTATGCGTTGTCTTACGACTGCATACTAATGAGCAGGTGTGTAAGTATAAAGGAAGCAGGACAATCTATGCTAAGAAATTAATGATTTCGCCTTGAAAGAATGTCTATAGCCTGTAATGTAATTAGTCCTAAGTGCCCTCGGATGTCTTACAGTAGGGCGGACTCCGATGAATCTTGAGTAGTATTAAAATGCTCTTCTAGTGCTGAGTGCTTTATCGAAGTGTTTTTATTTTTGTCACAGAAAATCAATTTCTAAAGAGAAGCAATATGAGTAGAACAACAGAGCGAAACAGTTTTATTTCAAATGTGAGTCATCTTGCTCTATTTATTCTTGTTTCAACGTGCTGCTGTGATATGAAGAGAGATCTTAGATTTGGATAGCCTGAGCTTTAAACTAAATGCAGCCGTGAAGTGGACCGAGCAGATCGGTGCGCTCAGGTATCCCACTGGAAGCCCTGTTTTTCGCGTCCTGCCTAACGCAGCAGTCCACCGCGTCTTGCCGTAATAGCGCAGTGTAGTCATTCAGAAATATGCGGTGCCGAGACCACGCCACCAATATCATAAGGACTCTCGAGCAAAAACCATTGTCGTGGAAGCAAGGAACGTTTGCAGCATATTTTTACTTTTTCCTTCACACAATAGCCGCTGCCATATGAAGATCTCAGCGAGGAACTCGCGCTATCTGCGTTTCATTGTTTCGGCTGACGTTGCACGACAAAACAAAATCTTATGACGTCAGCGCACATCGCAAGTACAGGAGTAACTCCGAGAAGTACTCGACGCCGAATTCATCGAACTACAACAGTGCAGGCCATTACGTAAAGCACAGATATCTTCACAGTAGTAACTGCCATGTCAGTGTTTTAGGGGGTGTTGAGCGCCTTAGTCTGCAGATGCGACAAGTTGCAGCGCGTGATGCAGATTAAAGCTGGCTGCTTGATTCTATTATCCATAAAACGTGAAAGAGGTGAAGCGCTCCTCCTTGAGGCATACAAGTGCGATTGGGCCTTTTTAGTCCGTCCGTATCAAATATGTCACCGTGGAACCCACGACACCAAAGCCAGTTGTTTCTCTGCGTAGACAGGGAAGCAAATCGGAATTGAGTGCATAATTAAGTATTTTTGCTCTTCTGCTCCTTGCCAGTTTGCACGAAACTAACAAGTTGTAAATAAGATTCGTTGAAAAAAAAAGGAGCTGGCCTGCTAATTTTTTTCTTTTCAGCAATGGTTTGCAGATTTTATATTTCTAAAAAGCATATTAATGCGAACGTATTGAGGTACCATTCACGAGAACAGCCGGTGTCCATCTGTGCATGTCTTGAAAAAGAGGGCAAACTGGCCCCATGGCACGTCGTAATAAAATTATTGCAAATAAACTGAATGCAATTTTCACCAGTACACCGTCACACTGTGCATGAGTTGATTATATTATTTATAACCTTACAAGGAATCTACTTCGCAAAAATGAGCCTTACGGATTCCGAATAGTTCACTCTGGGTCGCACAAGCCCAACTGATGGCAGCAACTAGTGGCGCATCGCTTGACCGCTGCACCACAGCAATAGGAATAGTGCTGTGGTGTAGCGGTGCTCCTGGCGGTACTAGCCGCCATCTGTAGCCATTCCAAGCCAGATGAGGCTTGGAATGGAGAGCTTAACTTAAGTAATTTTTAGTGTTCGGTGATTTTCTGGCAGTTCATGAAACCTCCCTTGTGAGCACCACTGCGCCAAGAGTGCTGTGTGGGTTCGCGGCGACGTATGAACTTATGAAACAGAAAGTTCTGCGCGGTTCAGTGTCGTGAGTGTTTTGTTGTACTCGGCACGAGTGTTCACGTACGCTTTTCATCTTTTGTCCATTGCTATCATTCTATTTCCCATTTGCCATCCTGCGCTCTTTTAGTTTCTTATTATTTTTGTTCTAGGAATAAAATCAACGCTTGTTGATATATCTCGAAGCAACTCATTTAAATCACCCGCCTTGTCTAAAATGACGCAGGGATGGTTGCATGACCTGGCTCATTTCTACTCTACATTACTGCAACGTCTGCCATCCCCTCGTTGATTGTAACTTAGTCTGATGGGCATACAGTGTCAGTGGCCAAATGCTATTGAACGAGGCTTTGAGAGGAATTGATGACTGATGTAAAAAAATTGTATATAAAAGTTAGCTTTGCGAACAGTATCTGTTTCAATGTAACAAATAAAAATTGACATTGTACTATGTCTACGCCGTTCACAAAAAGAATTCAAGGGCTCCAGTAAATTAAAATATTACGGCGTCACAACTGCCGATAATGTTACTGGAAAAGTCCTATTTAAAATATCTGTGGCTCTCTAACCGCCATCTTGATTGTTCTATTTAAGAGAAAGCTAAGAAATTCTTCTGATTTAAAGTTGACAGCACAAAAAACAATCATTAGGTCAACGGCGAGGTATGCAAGCTGTGTCAAGGAGCCTCAAAGTAAAACGAAAAATAACTAGTTAGGTACCTTCCAGTGGCTAGAGGCGAGATTTTTTTTTACATTTTATGAAAGAACACAACCGTTGACAGTGCTCGAAAGGGCAAGTCTACAACCCTTATCCATACGAAGGTAAACATGAACCTTAAAGTATTTTATGAGGCTTATAATAAAAAATGGCAGTTGGGTCCAAAACTGCATTTGCGGTCATCACGAGCATAAGCCTGTAGAAATCATCTTCATGCAATTCAGCCTTTTACTGAAAGAACTGACACGTTTGTACAATTGTACTGTACTGTATTGTATTGTACAGTACTGTATTAAGGTATCGTACAATGGAAGTCTTAAAGCCCAGGCGTTAACGTGGGGCCTATCATCTGAAGCTTTTCAGCAGACGTTGGAAAGGGATCATGTAATATGCGTGAAGTGTTTATTTCCTGCTCTGTAACAGTCCGCAAGGGCTGAACAGCATTGTAAATGAAAAATAATAGTAGTAGCAATATTGATAAGTTTCAGCTGCCGCCCGACGTTTGGTGTTCTTCGATGCCCCCTTCTTTGCACTACGCCAATACTGTAGAAATTTTTCGCGCACATTTGTGGCCGTCTGAAAACAGGTGGTTGTTGTGTTGCGAAGAATTATGATCTGGCACCTGTGGAAACCTTTTTTCCGCAGTGTAACCGGTCGCCACTCGGAGTCACTGGGGATCAAACTCCGCACTTCCCATGTTCCAGGCGTATGCTCACGTTATGAGACAGCCGCTGAGTTGGACATTTGAGTATTTGTTCTTCGCGCTATGTTCATGGTCGTTTTTAGATGGCTGGCTTTCTGGGACTGCACCTTGTTTACTCTTGAAGCTGTGTTTTGAGTCAGTGCTATAGCACACTGAAACAATCGCTGCTAGACATAATATCAGAATGGAGGCTATCTGGAGGCTTTGGAGTTAAGAGCATGTAAAGAATTGAGGAAGTACTTTCTATGCAAGAACCATGACGCAAGCGGCCTGGCTGATTCGCTTTCACTGCGCATTTCAATAGAAGCATTCAAAGCCGGAACTCTACGTGCCGCTCGTTTTATCTGTGTGTTATCGTACTAAGTCCCATAGATAGACTCAACGCAGTCTGCGAACACTATTTGTTTCAATGTAACAAATAAAAATTGACATTACAATATTTCTACGCCATTCGCAAAAAGAATTCAAGGGCTCAAGGCCAGAGGCTGGCCAGCATACTTTCCAATTGTAGCGGGGTTTTTGAAAAGAATGCTCGACGTTCGATTCACGAAATCCTCCGCTGAAATAGTAAGGCTCTACTTGCACAGGGAGCACCTATCAACAGACAAAGGCATTGCAGCGTAACGGCATCTACAAACACGCTGCAAGTGACACCAGAATTCATTCCCGTATTTCAGCAAGCAAGGGTCATAGCCAGAGCAAATGCTAGAAATGAGAGAAAGATATAAGAACCCTTCTTGATTATAAAAACAGAAAACAACTGCGTAAGCAAGAGGCCAGTTTACTTAATGGGCAACAGGGTAGCCTTCTTGGCCAGACCATTCATTTGAGTCATACGAAACACCCATGCGGTCGCACGCTGTCAAGAAAATTCTTCCTTGAGTCTTTGTTCGGTTTTCAAGTACAACAGCGAGCAAGCATTGAGACGTAAATTATATCGCACTCACTTCCATGACCTAGGCCGCTGCACTACGCAGTCCTCCCCCCCCCAACGAGAACCCCGAAGCCCTCTTCGATGGGCATCAACTCTACAAGAACAACGGCCCCAAGCTCCCGCATGCCCACCTTACGAGCGATGCAACCGCTCTTGGGAAGGCGACGAGTGCAGGACTCCCGACAGTCGCCCACTATGTTTTCATTGTGGCCACGCCGGGCACATACTTCGCCACTGCCTGCAAGGCGAATCGGCCTGCGGGATTTCCTCTGGCCAGCGACCACAGCAAATCGACGACTACCTGCGCAGAGGGGAGTACATGTCGTCAAGCCGTCTCTGCCGCTTCCCGTCGCCATCCACCACACGTTTTGTATCACCGGACAGCAGCTATGCAGCAGCTGTCCGAGGGAAGTCCACTATCCATCATAGGGAAAACTGTACAAAGCAACCTGTGGAGGTCAGGTTGCTTGCCGAGGAAGCGACGAAGATCCTCCAGCGTCCACGCCGTGTGAAGACGCCGCACACACTACGCCGACACCGCATACAAAGACAACCTCGACCACGACGCGAAACGCATTCAAAGCGACGCCGCCTTTCTGAAAAGTTTAGACTTCACGCTCCACCCACGATTCGCACACCCGACAAAGCCGCGACCCGACGCCGAAGACGACGTGCCACACCAGAGCAAGGACATCCGACTTTGAAGTGGTTATAGACGGCCGAAAAGTAACCGCTCTTTTCGACACTAGAGCCGATTATTCGGTGATGAATAGAACATTCACTGCGCAGCTCAGGAAAGTAACAACCTTTTGGGACGGCCCCCGAGTTCGCTCCGCTGGGGGCCACCTCATTACACCAACAGGACAATGCAAAACGCGAGTTAGTGTGAAGGGACATACCAATCCCGCGACTTTCGTTGTGCTACGGCAAAGCTCCCGCGAAGTGATCTTGGGCATGGATT
The DNA here is from genome assembly GCF_055824585.1 of Amblyomma mixtum. Classification (NCBI taxonomy): domain Eukaryota; kingdom Metazoa; phylum Arthropoda; class Arachnida; order Ixodida; family Ixodidae; genus Amblyomma; species Amblyomma mixtum. Next base: position 102,849,373 of record NC_143018.1, read on the forward strand.
TCTTTATTGAGCATCAGGAGACCATCGACCTGCGATCCAAGCTGATCGCGCTATCGACGGACGAGGCCATCCCTGCGATGAGAACTCCGGAACTTCACGTTGGTTGGTTTGGTTGGTTTATTGGGTTTAACGTCGCAAAGCGACTAAGGCTATGAGAGACGCCGTAGGGGAGGGCTCCGGAAATTTCGACCACTTTCTTTAACGTGCACTGACATCGCAAAGTACACGGGCCTCGAATTTCTCCTCCGAAGAAATTCAACCTCCGCGGCCGGGATAAAACCTGCGTATTTCGGGACAGCAGCTGAGCACCACAGCCACTGAGCCGCCGCGGCGGCCCAGGAACTTCACGTTCCGCTTAGTATCCTGGAGGAACAAGTGAGTGTCCCATCCTGCTCAAGCGTCATCGTCATAGTAGGCGCCACTGAAGCGAAAAACACTGAACCCATCTTTGAGGAGAACATGCAATTGCTTCTCGACCAAGTAATCGGCATCGTAAGAGGCATCGTACATTTCCGTAAAGGCCAAACTGAAGTACTCATGACTAACTTCATCGAAGAATACCGGCACGATAACGAAGGAATAGCGATTGCTTTCTTCGACGAAATATCCGACATGCTAGACTCCTCCGCCCTCTTCAACCCATCCGCTGAAGATTCGCCTGACCAGGAGAACATCACCACTTTCGACATCAACCCAGCCCTGCCCCGGAGCACTCAAGACACATCCGCCAGTCTGCTTCGAAACTACAGCGAGTATTTCTTGTCATCGCCGAAAGTCCGACAAACGCCGTTTGACAAGCATCGCACATTAACCGACTACCACTTCCGACCTCTCAGCTAAAACCCCCTGCCGTGTGTCGTGTTGTCACTGCTATAACTACAAGCCATCCTTGGCCGAGTGGAATAAAAATGCCTCGCGACGACGTAATGCAGCCTTCAAAGAGCCCCTGGGCGGCACCGGTTGTTCTAGTTAGAAAGACGGCGCACTTCGATTGTGCGTTGATTAGGGCCGCATGAACAAGATAGCAAAGCAGGGTGTCTGCCTCTTTACCCGCATCGATGACACACTGGATCGGCTCAGCACCGCTAAGTATTTCTCAAAGACGGATCTCAAGAGCGGCTACTGGCAAATTGAGGTCAATGAAAAGAGATCGCGAGAAGGCCACAGCGATGTCTCAGCGAGTAATGAATACAGTGCTTGCAGGCCTGAAGTTTTCAAATTTCTGTGGTATATTTAAATGAGGTCATTGTCTTCGCCTCGAACTTCAAAGAGCACCTAAAAAGGCTTCGAACAGTATTACGACAAGAATATCACGTGCGTCTACTGGCCGTGATGCGAATGCCCGCCAGTGTGTGAGTGTGGACATCACCCATGAAACAATTTGTATTATGCCATCATCAACCTTCATTCGCAATTTCCGTTTCCTCCTCTTCCCTTTCCTGAGTGTGCAAAGAGCCCTTGGGAGCCCCTGGTGGCGTAGCAAGGTATAGCCATGCTGCCACCGGCCAACCTCTCCACTTTTTCCACTCATTAAAATTCCTTTCTCTCTCTCTCTCTCTCTCTAGGCGCAATCAAGTCTCCGGCTCAACCTTGAAATCAGAGAATTGCCACTTTGCCTATGAAGAGCTGCTGTTTCTAGGCCACATCGTTAGCAAGGAAGTAGTACGCCAAGACCCAGAAAAAAACAGCTGCCTGCGCACTATTCCCACTGCCAGCCGATAACAAAGCTTAGCGCATATCATTCGCACTCCGCGCGTATTACTGACAATTTGTTAAGAACTTTTCGCTCATCGCCGAGTCTCTGCCCTCCTTGACAAAGGTAGACTTTCCATTTAAATGGGAAGCGCCGCAAGCAGAAGCCTTCAAGGAACCTCAGCGTCGTTTACAGTCCCCGACGATCCTCGCGCTCTTTGGTGAAAACGCCAAGACTGAAATTAATATCGACGCAAGCATCGTGGGCCTAGGCGCTGTCCTTGTTCAAAAACTGACAGACTAGAGGAGGTAATTGCATGCGCTAGCCGTTACCTATCCAAGGCCGAGGCTAACTATCCGGCAACCGAGAAGGAGTGTCTTGCCATTATCTGGGCTACGCCGAAATTCCGCCCCTACCTGTACGGACAACCATTCAAGGTGGTCAGAGATAACCCCGGACAGTGCTCGCTTGTCAGGTTGAAGGACCCCTCCGGCCGCCTCGCTCGGTGGAGCCTGTGCCTCCAGAAGTTTAACGTCGCCATCGTTTACAAGTCCGGATGGAAGCAATCTGAGGCCCACTGCCAGTCACGAGCCCCTGTAAATACACTGCCACCGGGCGACGTTGAGGACGGCCTTCAAGTACTTATCATCGAGCACTTGAAGGCACGGCTTCTTCACCGCTCGCCTCGTTCAAGCGAGGACTGTCTTCGTTGTGTTTGCAGAATGATATCCTCGTGAAGGAGAACTTTACAGCGAACAAAACAGCCTACCTCCTTATTGTACCTGCAAGTGTGCGCGAAGTTCTTCAGGGTTCACAAGACGAGCCGACAGGTGGACATCTCGGGTGTTCTCGTACCCTCCGCCGCATTCAACCGAGGTATTACTAGCCCCGACTATTTGCTGATCTCGCACATTATGTGGATACCTGCCGAGATTGTCAATGACGAAACACTCCTCCTACCCCACCAGCAGGATTTCTGAACCCCAATGAACCCCCCTCAAGGCCCTTTCAGGAGACCGGCATGGACTTGCTAGGTCCTTTCCCGAAGTCAACGTCTGGAAATAAGTGGGTCATCGTAGCGATGGACTACCTGGCCCGCTACGCCGAGGCAAAACCCCTACCGAACGGAACAGCAGCAGAAGTCGGCAAATGTTTCGTGAAGTGCATTCTGTGACATGGCGCCCCGATGTGCTCATCACGGACAGAGGAACAGCATTCACGGCGGAATGGACGCAAGCCATCCTGCGTTACGGCCAAACCAGCCACTGGAAGGCAACTGAATCTGGAGGGAACTGGAGGTTGGGACGCCCTTTCGCCGTCGCAGATTGAGTGGAGAGCTCTTGCACCCCTATTTCGGCCTGTAGAAGCTTCCTCGAAGGCTAGGTGAACTTGACTATGAAGTTTTTCGTGATGGAATGACTGCATCCCAACGACGCCGCGTGCGACCAGCTATTGTCCATGTCGTCCGTCTAAAGCCCTATTATGCGTGCTAAAGGACGCCGTGCTTCCATACCCGGTATTTATTTTTGCACAATTCGTTTTATTTGTTTGTAATTGTGTTTAAGTATCAGGTCGATGTTTATTTGATACTGAAATAATGCCGTTAAATTTTGTAGTGTTTGTTTGTTCATTCTTCAAAGCTGCCGGCAAGCAGCTTTATCATTTTGTTTTTCATGCAAGACGCGACCAGATTTATCGCGATTGATAGCATCCAGGTAGAGCCGATTCTACGTTTTCCAGAATGTTCTAGTAGCTTTGCGCGCTTTACCTCGCACATTTGCTATAAGCTTTAAATTCATTACGGCCGAAAGCGGCGGACATTCGATTGGACAGCCACCGAGTGCGCTTGCTGCTATGCCGTTGTCGACTCGTTCATTTCTTCGCGGGCGCAGGTCAGCCCAAATAAAGAGTTTTGTTTAGAAGTCATTTCCTGCTCTCCGGATGGCCGTCACCACTACGTGACAATATAAAGGTCCTAACTCGAAACATGCTGCACCTTACACCAGCGCAAGGCGTCGCTTTGATGACGTGCGTGTTGGACGGCCACTTCTGGTAAAACGTATTGTCGGCATTCCATATGTTTTCCTATTTCTTATTTCTGGTCTGTTCGACTTTAGGGTTCCCGCGTTATTTTCATACGAAGGACGAATGTGGTGACACGAAGCCTAGGAGGCGCTCGTCGGTCTCCGCTCCAGCAAAAGCGATGGTTTTTGACGGCCAAGCTGAGTCTGCAGCGCCTCCTCTTTCGCTGTAACCGAGTTTCACAGGGATAGGTGTTCGTAGCCATTGCGCTAAAAAATATTTTGACAGTAACATTGCCCTCGGTCGTAACACGCGAGCGTTCGTTATTACTGCGACCGTTATAAATGTTCCCGACTGTATATTGAAGCCAAGCTGCGCTAAAATTTCACATTAGAGAGCACCGCATTCGTTTGTACTAGCTGTCCCCTATGTGCTGTTTTTAAGTATATTTTTTCTTATATGTGAAGGATTGGCGAATGCCGGAAAGACCGCTGCGGTGTGTGAATTGGAAAGTAGCCTCGGGCAACACAGTGGCTTAAAATAGTATAAATATGATCTCATACCGGAGGGTGGAAATTGAAGCTAAACAAAGCATGGCTATAGTCTACGCTTTGAGCACATATTTTTGTTCGTTGCTCTTTTTTATTTTTCGAAAAATACTTAGTTCTTGCACTTTAGTAGGCTTGGAACATTTCTAATGAACAAACCCGACATAGGTTATCTTGCCTGCACATTAGATCACATGGCCCAGCCCTAGCACTGACGCTCCCTACATTCCCTATCTGCAGCAGTAGAAGAAGGAACTGCCAAAGCACATGCCATGTTGATTGCCGCAGACGGCGGCAAGGAGTATCTAGGAACTGATAGTGACCACCTGGATGACGCCAGGATGACGCGTCATGTTATCGCTGAAAGTAAAAATGGCTACGGTCAAGAGCATCGTTACAGGTGCTTTTCGAGCAGCAAGCTGCAAGAGCCATTCGAACCTGCGCGGCTTTCGTTTTAGGAAAGCATTAAGAAGCTTTTTCGTTCACCTTAGCGAAGATCTTCGCTACGTGGTAGCGTTGGTGACTGACATCATAACTCTCCTGTTTCCTCAGCGGCGGCTTCGTCACACCAGGTGAGGCTCGGTATTTGACTATTTATTTATTTATTTGATATTGATATTTCTTGATATTTCTCTAGAGAAATACCTGATAGCCTCCATCAAGTTGCAGTTTTCTCTTCAGGGTAGTTGAAACGTCGTCTAAGGTCTGTGCCTAAATACGTCGCAAAACTATGCTGCGACTATATTACGCGTTTGAGAATACTGTAAGTGCCGGTAAATTTCTTTCGCATTCCTGTGCTTGATATTACCCATCTGCAGAACATCTGTCTGATTACGGATGTCGCAGTGAAGGAACCAATTAATATGTAAATTAGTCATTTCATTACTTCATCATCTACTGTTCATTTTGTCCTCCAATGCTATTCAAGCACCCTTATCGAGGACAAAACTGCAAGCGCACCTCTGCACTAATGTTAAATGCTGCTTTTTTTGTGTGAAATACGGAAGTTCTGTTCACAAGCATTCAAGAAACTCAGATCTTTATTGCACAGTTTGGGTGAAATATTCTTTAAACGTTTAGATTATGGGCATGTGAACATTCTACCCTAGAGAGCTGTGTAGATGCAATCACGACGATGACTAAGGAAGTGAAAGTGGATCTGCTTGGAAAATGCGGGACATAATGGTTATCTTTTCGTTTCTTCCTCTGTCATTTTCATTCAGCAGCTGTGGTTGATACTAATGCTTATTAATATTAATAATATTATTATTTCCCTAGAAGTACAGTCGCGAGCAAAAAATATTAGCACAGATCACTGGCGATCAGAATTCGTATATCTCACCACGCGGCGCTGCGGTACGCAGACCTGCTTATCGGGCCGTTTCCATGTGTTGCAGCCTAGGGGTGGACGGCAGGAAGTAAGCTTTATCAAGCGTGCACCGCCCGAGCGTTGAGGTGCTGACCCTACGTGACTGTGCATGCGGCATTTATTTTGGCTCGGTTATCAAGCAAAGATGGCTTCTTTCTATTACTGTTTTTTTTATGTCCGCGATGGTTTGTCAAAAGGAACTCGCGGGAACAATAGCTGATAGCGCTGCTTTTAGCCAGTAATTTTGCTGGTCCGTGGCAGTCCACTGAACCCCCCTAATACTGTAGAATGGGAACGGCCCGGCACTCTCGTTATCAGCCTCTTCGCCACCCGCAGCGCCACGCGTTGTTATTCCTGCGCTCTGGTGTTCCGTCTCGTGTGCTAATCTTTTTTACCCGCGACTGTACGAAATGACGGCCATTACGTCAAATTAGGTGCTAGCAAATGGAGAACTCCTAACGGTACCTGTCTCCAATATTTCTTGCTCAGGAATGTCTACTTTGGTATGAAATGTGTATTATCTACTTCGTAGGCACTTCAGTTGCCATCACATATTAACAATTGAAGCCATAGGCATGTTTTCTCGCCTTAAAACAAAGCTGTTGTCTTTTTAAGCTTTACTATACTGCGACAAAATACTCAGCATGTAGTGTATGCCCAGAGAAAAGAGTTGTGCCCTAATTAATCGAAACAAAACCTAGGTACAGGAGCGCTTTTTTCTTGTTACGGGTACCGGCTCTCACCGCATTAGCGGCTTTTAACAAGGCCTTAGTTTTATTCCCATCGCTACGAATGCCTGCTTCTCGTTTTCTAAATCAATAAGTTTCAATCATTTAGCAAATGTCGCGCTGAGGAACACATTACAAGTTCAAGCCTCGCGAAGCCTCATTGGACTGGAACGGCAGAGCCTGGCAGACAGCGAAAAGTTGCGTGGCTTGCTTAATTTGCACAAAAACGTAAACGGCTAAATATCAAAAGACAAACATAAAATTAGCAAAAAACAACAAAATTTAGCTCATGAATGTTCCGCGTTAATTATAAAAAAAAGCCGTATGCATCAAAGCACATCAACACCAAAAATATCTAAGCAGTTACAGACGACTAAAAGAAGTAATATGACCATGAAACGGCTGACGAGACGGGAAAGGCGTGGTGTTTCAGCATAGCATAAATTCCAGCATAAAATAAAATCTTAGACGAAAACAGATGAACGCAAGTTTTTTTGTTTCATAATTTTCATTTAGGATAGAATGTGTTTGACGACAATGCAATTTAGAATGACGGCACAATGAGTACACGAAATCTTTTAGCATAGCGAGTGGAAATAGGGTGGTATGCTATACTCATCTATCCACATGAGACATCTACTCAGAATGTACTCAACTTTGAGCACATTTCACTAAAAACTTTTGAGTACAACTATGTCAAATAGGACAGAACTAAATCCTTCGAAAACTAAAAACCTCACTTTCCTTTGGAAGTTGTGAATCGGGTGCACTGTTTTTATGTTTAAGTGCACGGTATGGATTTGTTTTTCACGGGAAAAAACTGAATTTGAATTTGAAACAGTGTTTTTTTTTTTGGCAACGAAGCGCACAGTACCCTGAAGACTGTTTTATCATATCCTAAAACGCTATAAACCAAAGTATACATTATTGTTTTCGAAACGTAAAATCATATCTAGCATTTAATAGTGAAGATTGGTTTAGTCTGAGTTATTGGGGCTTAACGTCCCAAAACCACTGAGGCTATGAGAGACGCCGTAGTGGAGGGCTCCGGAAATTTCCATCGCCTGGGGTTTATTTACGTGCACTGGCATCCTCAACCTCAGCCTCATCCGGACTGCCAAAGAACTTCAGATTCGTTCCCACACCAAAAGGGTCGTCAAGTTTCTTGGCAACAACCTTCGACTGATTCAGGCTGATAAGGAGGGAGCCTTTCTGGCTATGCCGTCGGGCACATTCAACAAAAAAGTGCTAGAGGCCGCGGCAAAACAATTTCCAGATGACAAAGGTGAAATTAGCCGAGATAAAATCTACATCTATTTCTTTCTGTGAAAAAATAGGGTTAGAGAGGGTGGCGAGGGTATTCGTGAATGCAGAGGTAAAAGTTAAATTATGTTTTTCATTGCAAAAACCATGAAGGAAGCGTTCCCAGTTAGATGCACTGTTATGGAAAGAGATACATGGCAAAGACAAGTTAGTACCTACTGACACAACAGGGAACTTTGAATACTGGTGACGCATTTAGCCTGAAAAATTCTCTTGAATTTGTGAATTTTTCCGACAAAAAAAGTCTGTACGCTATATGATCTAGTTGATTCTATTGACGTTGTTGATCTGTTTTATTCTAACCCGCAGACCGAGTTGTTGATTGCTGCTCAGTTCGGTATTGAATTAAAATAGGGTAATGTTTCATTCAAGAACACTGCCGGTGTTTCAGTAAGGAACTTCATGTGGCTTTTAGAGTTTTACCTATCTTCCACCATTGACTCCGTTTAAGATCAGCTTTCTGGGCAGAAAAACAAGGAAATTGTAATGGGTCTTGCGTGGCCACCGTATTAAGCAGTATTTTCCTAGCTGGTTTTCAGAGAACTCTATTAGCATGCAGTTTTTGATTAAGATAAAGGCCTAAAGTGTTTTAGATACGTTGACGCTTTTTAGTTGTTTTGAAGAAGTAGACAACCTTGAGCTACATGCAAACAATGCAGGAGTGGTTACCTAGCTTTAAAGTACGTGGGAATTGTTCACATTTCACCTAGTAGCTTTCCGAAGATCAGAAGTTGGTTTTTGGACAATAACATAACCCTCAATGACGAAAGCGTTTGCTGGAAGTATTGCCCACGGGCACAGAAGGAACTGTTGCCATTCGGTTCAGCCCACTCTAAGTCAGTTAAACGAGCCAACGCTCTAATGTGCTTTCAAGCTTCCCTGAAAAAACCCTCGAAACCACAAAGCGCAGGAAAGCTTCGAAGGGCAGGTAGTGAGGCTGCAACAAGCTGGCGATCTTAATGTGCTGATAAGCTCAGTTACTGAAGCGTTACTGAAAAAGGTGAAAGATAAAAGTGTAATAACATGGAAGCAAGCGATGTTACCAATCAGAAAAGTAAACCTGTGACAACTCCTCATATTCATAAGGTAGCACACTATCTGATACATGTTGCGCCAAAGTTTATAGCTCTCATAATGTTTTCTGCCCCCAAAAAGCTATCCTCCTTGTGTGGAAAAACGAGCCCCAGCAAACCAAAAAAAAAAGCAGATAGCGAGAAAAAGCATACGACGCCGTTTGTAAAGTGTGCAGCCGGTGCAGTATATAATATCCCCTGACTTATGGGAAATCTTACATTGGCCAAACTGGTCGATGTAATAATAGTTGCCTTGCTAACCATTATCGCGCGTTAAGGAACGGCACGGGTACTCTCCTAACACATCAGTGTAAAGTCTCCGGGGAAAAAGAAGAAAAAATGCCAGGTGAAGCTGAAGGAAACAAAAATCCTAAGCAGGGTTGAGGATACCATAGAACGTGAATTATAAAGGCGTTCCGCAACAAAGGCGGAAGTTATTGTGTTTGCTCACCCTCGCTTACATTTTCCAAAAAGAAAAGTGTCCTTTTAGATATGTGTTGTGACACGTTTTTTCTACAGCCCTTTGCTATCTTTCTTCGGTTCAACTTGTGTAGGTTCTCCTCTCTGTTCTTGCATTTTTACCTAATATTCACTCGATTTCAAGTGAATAAACAGTTGCCAGTTGAACTTCCTTCCTCTGTCTTCCTCCTGTGTGGTGTATTTCGTGCATGTTGTTTTTTTTAAAACGTTGGCTATGAATAGGCTCCTACACGCACTGTTAACCACTATTGAAATGGTGTTACCGTGCTTCTAGAGGCTGTTACTATCAAAAAGAAAGTTTATGAGTTCCACTTACTGCGTGTATGGACACTTCGTTGCTAGATAATTCTGTTTAGTAAAACTGTACGTGAGCACTAATAGCATTGAATTTTTTTTTTCAGCTTTCTAAAGTACAGCTGAGGTTCCAAAAGAATCTATAGGGAAAGACAAGAGGAAAATGCAAGGACAAAAGAAACAGCAGTTCACGTGAGTGAGCATACGCAAAGATGAGCGTTTACCTCTTTAAAGCTGTGTTAGTGTGTTATATTTATAAACTTTATTGTAAAGGAGTATTTTCATCAGTTTTATTTCGGAATATATTGAAACCATTATGAAGAGGCGTGAATGATGGTTACTAAGGCCCATAAGCGTTTTTGCATATAGTGGACATAAGAGAAATGTTTATTGCCGCAACAGATTTTTGAGTTGTACATACTATTGTGAAAGGGGACAGCCGAGCCTTGGACGTGAGACTAAAAGTGAAGTGAATAACGAACGCCTGGCCTTCAGGGTCTTCATTTCGAAGAAGTGCTTCCCGTGCGCTCCGTTCGTGAATCAATCAGCCCAACTTTGCCTGTATTTTAACTACATTGTGGTAATCTTTTCAGAGAATTTTAAGAGCTTTAGCTCTTACCACTCACGTTTCTCAACAACGCGTCTGAATGCACTGAAGGTCAAATTGCTATATTACATAGGAACAGTGGGCGCTAAACCCTCAGTGTATAAGTATACTTTCAGTCTGTTATATAGATATGGGCCAGTATAGCGGCCATCGAAGTGGAAACCGCCGCAACCAACCCTTGCATAAAATTTAGAGGCCACCCGTATGGCACAAAATGTTCGAGTCATGTATGATGATTCGGCGTGTTCCCGAGGATAAAATTACAAATTCAGATGAAGTCCAAAGTTTGTGTAGGATTCGCACCGACGACCTTTCCGGCGCCAAGCCGTGCATTCCGATGACCTTCTGATGGCCATTACGGCCAAGCCGACTGTTGCAGGGGGTTCGGGAGTGTGCCAAACAATCCGTCGGGTTTTGTCGCACATGTTTACTATATTTATTAGTATGTAACAAGAATATATACTGTAGATAGCAAAGCTGGCTGTAAATCGCAATAGTAGTGCACATATTCACGGGGGAGATGGGGCTGCTTGTGCCTCAGACGGAATGTTTCTGGAAAGGAAACAACCGAGGATTTTTTAATTTGGTCTTTTTCACGTTTTCTGAGCACGCCTATGTAATCACCTGAAGCTCCCGTAGCTAACTCTCTTAGTCGAACACTTCCTCTACAAACAGATGACGAGTGTCCATCGAGATATTTGAGACAGTTACTGCCTAATTTACTTTCGTCAAATATAATTTTCAGTTTCTTCATTACGGCCACTCTTTCTCGTTCTTCTTTCACTCCCACTTCCTCCCTTCCTCTACGGTGCGGTTCAGGTATCCACCCAAATGACAAAGAAGCACGGCGTCACTTCCTTCCCTCAAAAAGCGTCTTTCGAAGGGCAAGGCATCACGCCGAACGGGCGGTGGCGTTCCGTGTACTCCCTGGCAGCGCCACAACACGCTGTCGCATTCCACTCCAAAAGGCGAAGGTTAAGCGTCATTAATTAGCAGTTGATTAGTATTTGGTGATGACAGGTATGGTGTTGACAGGGCAGCAGGCGTTAATAGTCCAACAGGAATCCCTGACGATATGGTCGTGAATCAGTCTTGACGGCAAGTGGCTGGCTCGAGGTTGACCTCGAGGTTGAGGCTAGAGGTTGAGGTTGACAGTGCGCTCGAGGTCTACCAGAAGGTGGACCAGCGTCCAGGTTGGCGAGCATATGAAGTGCTTCAACCTGGATAGCCTTAGCGCCATAAATGTATTCTTGAAGACGTAAGAGGACATAGAGGTCGATGTGTGCTATTTGTAGTCAATTAGTTGATGTAGAAACCAATACTTTTTTCGAATGTTCCAAAAATTTTGATAATTATTGCTCTTCAACCCTGCCTACAAACGACGTGCTATATATTGACCTGAATAGCTTACCTTCATAGGTATAGGACATATGTTTTATTCCTAAGATACATATTAAGACGATAATATGTAGCGTGCTAAAATTTAGGTACGCTGCTGCTCTGTTTATTCCAGGAACCTGAAAAACGCCGTCACGGAAGCTCTGAACAAGTTTGGTTCGTATGACGACGAAGAGATTGAGGAGACCATGCGAATCCTCGACGATGTCGGCGTGAAGAGTCCAGAGGGTTTTGCATTCGTTGTGCGCAAAGACATGGAAAACAAGGGAATGAAGATAGCAGTTTACAACATTCTGAGAAAGGCATTTGGTGAGAGCTTGGGCATTCCTTTTGTAATGCTGGACCGAGATTTACACTGCAACAAATGAGAGTCTGAAATCGATATCGGTTCAGCTGCATCGAGATTTTCAGAGGTGTAACGGTTGAGGTAACATACTCCAACGAAAACTGCTGCATTAGCTGTCGTGCTGGAAAGAAATTATTTAGGCTCAATTCATAGTTCCATATCTTTTAGGCTGCATTTATGAAGTGAATAACACTAAAACTAAAGAAAAATGCTTCTCCACGTCACGTTCAAAGCGTCTCCTGCTAAGTATATCGGTGGCCGTAAGTAATTAACGTAATTTTTGTCGATTTCAGTCCGTGAACCTCCAGCGCCAATTGACTATCAGGGGTAAGATCATTTTTCATTTATTTACTGTCCTCTTGCCCTCAAGCACTGAAGTGGTTTCACTCGTAGTGGATGGAAATTTTGAGCCCACAACAAACATGGACAAGAAAGGGGACCTAGACAAGCGTAAACTTCAACTGCATTTTTATTGCAAGTGGAACACACACACACACACGCACGCACACGCACACGCACACGCACACACACACACACACACGCACACGCACACGCACACGCGCACACACACACACACACACACACACACACACATATATATGTATATATATATATCTCAAAAATTATTTCTTGGCAGCTGATTGATTGATATAAGATAAAGTCACCAGAACTTGAAAAACTTAACAAGATTTAATTCACGACGTTTCGGCTGAGGACCAGCCTTTTTCGAGTGTATTACAGTATTTGAAACAAGCAGCTTTTATAGCATCCGCGAGGCACAGAAAAAAGTGTCAAAACAAAAACACAAACAGTGGTGAGGGGAGAGGTTTAGAAAAAAAATAAAAATAAAAATCAAAAATAAAAAAAATGTTGGCTACAACTTGAAACTGCGGCAGGTGTTCGGAGGGAGGTAACGACCGAAAAGTTGATGGCAAGCGCGAACCTCTACAGCGTACAGCTGCCACAAGGTTGCGACAAAAAAAAACCTTTACTGCACAAGACTTTACAAAATGGCACTCAAGACGTATTGTGGCGAAACGCGCGAAGCGCCTGGCCGCCGCACAGCGAGAAGGTAACATTCCAGGAGAAAGTTCTAGGCATAGGGGTCTGCAGGAATGTCAAAAAAGAAAAAAGAAAAAAAAAGAAAGCTACTACACAAGAATATGAAAAATCCCACTCAGAAAAGGGTTGTGGCAGCACAACACTATACAAGATAGGTCATTAGGAAAAAACACAAGTTTCTAATGACTAATGAATCCTTACACAACCACTCAATACACAAAAAAAGGAGAATCCTTACACAACCACTCAATGCACAACAAAAGAAAAAGACGCAAGGTTAACAACAAACACACACACAAAACACCAGAAACGAACTGCAGTCAGTGGTAGGTACAATGTACTGTGTTGAGACAAATGTAATTCTTCGCTGTGCGTGAGCGTGCGCAAAAGAGAAATGCGTGACAATGCATTACAAGGCATGACAATGCATTATAAGGCATGACAATGCAGTACAAAAATACTTAAAAAAACAAAAAACAAAAACTCTAAATACGTGGGAATTTTCTGACGCCCGTTCTGTCAGTCTCTGCCATCAACTTGTCCTGGATAATTATTTGGTACTCTAGGGGTGTAAGCATGATAGCCGGCCTACTGTTTCGTTGATGCCGCTTGAGAATGTGTTAAATTTGTGAATCAGGTATGATTCACAGCTCTCGCGCTCATAATGCGTTTTGAACCCCGATTGAAGTACAATAGCTTTAAAGTTATCGAATGGATGCCCAAGGTTGTTTATGTGTTTTGAGAGTGGGAGATTTGGCTGCGTCCGCACATGTGATCTGTGATTGTTGATGCGAATTCTGAACGGTGCAACTGTTTGTCCCACGTACTGAGCTTTACAGGTGCCACATTCCAGGAGGTAGACAACATTAGCGCTGTCGCATGAGAAGTTGCCTTTTATCTGGAATGAGAAGGATGACGCTGTGCTTTTGGCGCTAGTAGTTGTTTCCATCATCGCACAGAGTTTACACCTAGGTTTATAGCATGGCGCAGATCCTCTGAAGCTACGGTTCCCGATTGTAGATGATGTTATGATATCACGGATGTTCCTTGCACGCCTATACACAACGCCTATACACAACTATTACTGCTACAACTATTAGTACTATTGCGACTGCTACTACTAGTGTCACTACTACAACTACTACTGCTACCACTGCTACTACTACCATTTAAACTACGATAAACCCTGAAAACGGGGCTTCAGCAGCTCTGGTTCGCGTAGTTTGCCTACTAAACGGTTTATGATGTCGAAACCTGCATATTTCATTTTTTTTCTCTGTTTTCAACGTTATTTCCGTCTTGTTTGTGAAGAGAGCAGCTTTTTTTTCTGCGCAAAACGATGGAATATATCGATGCAGATCTGCTTGAGTTCAATCTCAATGTCCTTTTAATACCGCCGCGCTGGCTCAGTGGTTAGAGCACTGGCGGCTGACCTGAAACATGCGGGTTCCATGTCGGCAGCGGCGGTCCCATATTGATGGAGGCGAAATGATAGAGGCCCGTGTCTTGTGCGATATCAAGGCACGTTAATTGACCTCAGGTGACTGCAGTGGTCCGCAACTCTCCATTACGGCGCCTGTATTAGCCTGAGCGGCTTTGGAGCATTAAATCCCATAAAGGAAACCAATTTATTTCCCTTTCTGCGTGAAAGCCCCTAAGTTGTCAAAGTCCTGCTAATGCAGGGGGATTTTTCTGTCTTCTTGCTGTCAGAAAACAAGACATGTACGTTGCTACCACTTTATACTCGCTGCCACTGAGTACCTGTTCATATCACTCTGAAGCAACAAATTTAACCACTAAAGCTCAGTGATGTTCAAATGGCACTCATCAGTTAGTGCTGCAAAATTAGCCTATGCTGGTCAGAACCTGTTACGACACGGACATTCAGCAATTAACAAAGGAAAAGGTGTGTGGTCTTTCTTTCAGCTTCTACCTATATATGCGATTCATTAACCACACAAGGCACCTGAAACAACCGTCACCTAAAGAAATTAAAAATAATGCAGTGCATACCTGTGGCATACAAACCACAGCGGTAAGGTGTAATGCGCCTCGACACTATTCATAATCTTATGATGGCGGATAAGAACTGTTTTGTGCCTAAACATTTGAGTCTAGGAGCTTGTTTTTTATGTACTGCCCAGTTGTCTTTCTGAAAAAGAAGACAAAATTGGAGTGGATCCTTAACCTCCGACTTCAGCGTATGACGCGATAGTGTAGTGAAGAAATTCCTATTTACAAAGGAAGCCACTTTGTACTTTGCATTCATAGATTCCCGGGAGTCCTCGTACCGCTCCTGGCTCAGTGGTGCAGGAGTCATCTGATCTGCCACTGTCCTTTGAATGCAGGTGCTCCCAGCGGCGGGCCTAATGCGCCTCGACACTCCTCGTAATGTTATAACCACGGAGAAGGACAGGTTTGTGCCTAAAAATTTGAGGCTAGGAGCTTGTCTGTTCTGTACTGCCAAGCTGTCCTTCTGAAAAAAAAAAAATGGAGCGGACACTTAACCTCCGCCTTAAGCGTTCGAAGCAATAGTGTACTGAATTAATTCCTATTCACAATGGAGGTCACTCTATACCTTACATTCATAGATCCCAGTAAATCCTCCCGCCAATCCTCGCGCAGTAGTACAGCAGTTAACTGATGCGCCACTGCCCTTCCAATGCAGGTGCTCCCACCGGTATCCCTTGTGCGGCTGAGGTTGCTCTTCACAAGCGACCAATCAGTAATTTAACTACCACCTGCCATGATGTGCAGTTTGTTTACTATCCGATGGGCAGATTGGAATGACGCCGCCAGGTCACGCGACCTAGGGGACCCACCTGCGTTGTACATTGCTTTCCAGTTACCATGTCCGTGATTTTTTGCTCACAACGCCGACGCCGACGACTTAAATGACAAAGAAATCTAGGCCGATCCGCTCACTGTCAGTTACTTTAAGGCTATTTTCCAGGTTAATCGCTCATAGAATCAGAACAACTTTAAACTTCAGTCAACCAAATTACCACGCCGGGTAATTTGGCTATCAACCACGTTATAGAGATATGCGCAGAATACTACCAACCCCTACGAGTATATAGAACTTTTAAAGATTTCCAGAAAGCTTTTGCCTCTGTCAAAACCTCGGCGGTCACGCAGGCATTATAAAATCGCGGTGTAGAAAAGCCTTGCGTATATATACTGGAAGATATCTATAACGGCCACACAACCACGATTGTGCCGCCGCGGTGGCTCAGTGGTTATGGCGCTCGGCTGCTGACCCGAAAGACGCGGGTTCGATCCCGGCCGTGGCGGCTGGATTTCGATGAAGGCGAAATTCTAGAGGCCCGTGTACTGTGCGATGTCAGTGCACGTGAAAGAACCCCAGGTGGTCGAAATTTCCGGAGCCCTTCACTGCGGCGTCCCTCATAGCCAGAGTTGCTTTGGGACGTTAAGCCCCAATAAACCAAACCAAACCAAACAACCACGATTATCCTGCGAAAAGCAATAAAATTGTAATAAATAAGTGTGGCAGGCAGGCAGGCATGACCTCTGGAATGCTGTTCACCGTCTGTTCTCAGGAAGCATTTAGAGACCTGGAGTAGAAACATCTTTGGATAAGTGTTAAATTAGGAGTCCTTAGTAATCTGATGATCTCGCATTGCTTAGCAATCAGAGGATGAATTCGAAGTATGGTCAGTGAATTAAAAAGGCAGAACAGAACGGTGGGTGCAAAAAGTAATATGCAGACAGAAAACTAAAGTAATGTTCAACAGTCTCGGAAAGGAACAGCAGATTAGGATTCTTTGCAAGGCGTTGGAAGTGGTAAGGGAATACGTCAGCTGAGGACGGGTTGTCACCGCAGATTCGGATCGCGAGAATTAAACAATTAGAAAGATAAGAACCGCGTGGGGAGAACTTTGCGGGTAATGCCTGATCATTGCATGTCAGATCACTAATATTCCTTAAGTGAGAAATCCATGACAGCTGTATTTGCCGGTGCTTACCTAAGGGCAGGAACTTTGAGGATAAACATAATGGCTTAAATTAGACTGAGGACAACGCCACGAGCGATGGAAAGCAAAATGATCAATGTAACGCTATAACAGTAAGGGAGCAAGGTGGGTCACGGAAAAAACGCGGGGTAATGACGTCCTAGTCAAGATAAAGAAGAAATGCACTTGAGCAGGGATTCTAATGTGAAGGCAAAATAACCGATAGTAGTTAGGACTAACCTACTGGATTCCAAGAACAAGCAATCGTAGCGGCGGCGCAGAAAATTGGGTGGGTGCATGAGATTAAGAAGTGCACAGGGATAAGATGGGTCTTGGCTAGCACAGGAGGATATTATTCGGAAAGATATGGCGGTGTGGATTGACATGCAGTGGGCGAAGTAACGCTGCTGCTTTGGTGACACGGTGAAGTGCCCAATTCTCGTTCATTATGAACGCTAAATTACTTACCTTCGATTTTCTGATAAGCAAACCTATAATCGCGTCGAAACTACTGCAAAGATGATGGAAAAGCTGAAGCAGAAAAAAATATATTTTGCGCCTGGGCGACATCAAAGAGAACAACTTCCCTAATGTAGCCGCCGAGCGGGTGTCCAGCCAACGCTGGAGGATATAAAGAAACTTGAGAAACTTTGTTTCTCGAAGCCAGACACCTACCAGCTATAACGACAGCTTTTGGGGCTTCGTGTTCTACTAATTGGCATATACCACTGGCAAGCGGTTGTATCACCATCGTGGTCTCATTTCGCAAGCTCGACGTGCGCTTCCAAATACTCTAGGGTTGAGCGCGGCTGCCCTTGCCGTGCACTACAGCGGATGAGTCACTCAATAGGGAGGCTTTGCAATGTAGCGAATTATAGTTTTATGTAACCGCGCACTAAGGTAAGAAGGCCGCCGAACACGTCGCTAAGGCGAAAGAAGGGCGCGCGAGGCTTTTACGCGTTAAGTAACGACTGCAGCGGAAGAAGTTCAGCGCACTACCTAGCACAAAAAATTTAAACGGCTCAGCACTTAGGAACACAAAGCACCAGCCAAAATTGGCAGTGGCTTAGCTCTGCTACGTCAGCATATACGTAGCGTGAGGTAATGGCGGGGTGTCCAGACCTCGGCCAACACCTGAACCAGAGGGAAGGCTCATAACTGCCCTCTTGGAACAGTGGACACCTCAGCCATGCTTTAACCTAAGTGGCGGTAGTGACAGGTGTGCGCTGCATGCGTCGGCATTGACAACGATGTGCCAGAAACGCGGCTCTTAAGCAATAGGCCGAAGGCATACGTTGTGTTCATTGGCGTTGGAGTTGACGACGTTTTAAACTCCGATCATTTTAAGGAAAGGAAGTGCGCATAATGGCTCACTGGGTTAGTGGACGCCTGACTCGTGCTTATAGGTACGTGGGGTGATGAGAGAGAGATGTGGGCTGTAGGCATTGGCAAGGTTGCGCCAGAAACGCGGCGCTGAAGCCGTAGGCCATCGGCGTTCAGTGTGCTCATTGGCGTTGGCGTTGTCAACGCCGATCATTCCACTCAGATCATTTTAAGGAAAGGAAGGCGAGCGAGCGCAGCGAGGCACACCAGCTGTGCGACGTGTGACGTCACTGCTCCTCGCGCATGCGCAACGCGAAACTGCTTGACCTCGGACAGTGTAGCTCACGCTAGAAAAGCGGCGAGAGAAGTCGATTGTGCTGTCCACCGGGCAGCGAGAACGGCCCAGGCGGCGGTTCCAGAAGCCGTAAAAGCAGCCGGCGGGTAAAAGCAGACAAAGAGAGAGCAATGGAACAAAGCGCACTGCCCACCTCGGCAAACAGATGCGGAGAAGGCGGAAGCATATCCATCAAAGTGCCAGGAGAAAATATAAGAAAAATTGGTTCGCCAGAAGAAAATAATCGCATCGGATAACTGAATAACTGCATCGGAGGCTTTAATATTATTTTCTTTTCGAAGTGCTTGTTTATTTTTCACTAATCATATATTCCTTTCTGCGATTATGAGATAGCTCATGATGCAAACAAAAAGCCCTCAGCTTGTTAGATGTGATCCCCGGTTTCGCCTCCCTTCCTAGGGTCTCCCTAGGAAGGGAGTCCCTATGGTCTCCCTTCTGTGTGGTAACGAGGGGGGCAGACTAATTGTTTGTTTTGCTCATTTACTGCTTCAGTACGGGAGAGATACTAACAGTAGTCAATGAATAGTCCGCTAAAGCACTCCAACAGGCTGCTTGGATGGAGTCCGAAGTCCCCAAATTCAGAGCCGGGAAATCTATGGACTTGACTTGATCAATGTGCAACCAAAGAGTAACACAAGTTGCCTTAGGGAGCTGCACAGCTTCGGAGGTGATCTCGGTGCCCCCTTGAAGGTGTTTTGGTGGCGACTGCCTGCACCTCCAATGGCATCGTCGATACTGTACGGTCTCTCAGGTCTGATGGCGGCAAAGAGAGAAAGTACCCCAAAAAACAAGCGTTCATTGCATTAGTCCTTGACCGGACTCAGCAAGAAGCGCTCCTGCTCCAGAAGTCTTTGTCTTCTGTCGAAAACACGGCTCAGACAGAGCGGCTTCGTCCGATTGCCCGCCGCCGCCGATCCCAGTAAACAGATGTAGGAATCATTTTTTCACAATGCTGTCGTGCGATCGGCGCAGCCGGGACGCTTTCTTGAGCGACCCATCAAAATTCCTTGCCAGCGTGGTGGAGACGTACTCCTTTTCTTTCCGCAAGAAAGAGGATAGACTTCCACGGCGCCGCCACTCTCAACTCTATTTGTCGGTCTGACACGGGCGCTTGTTTGACGAGAATTCCATCCAAGCTAGCAATATACTTTCTTAACGAGCATCGAACCAACTCTAGTACTGCTGCGTACTTGAAAATGTGTCCTGCATTCTTCGGAAACGACGTCCAGCCGCCAGGGAACTCGGACGGTGTCTCAAGTATGGTCGCCACATTCTGTGAGTTCTTACAGAATCGCTACACTCTCATGCAGCGCGACTCTTGCTTACATCAGCGCTAGACAAAGAGGTATACGGTGGAGATGTTTATTTCCGATGCGCGTGTCTTTCATTGGTATCAGCTGCGACTTACGGCTGGGTTCCTTTTCTCGGCGTGTTGTTTTCGTGGCCTCTACGTCCTTAAAAACTCCTGCTCATAACGTTAAGGCCGTCCACTCACAGCTATCTTCAAGTGTAATAGGCAGACATGATATCTATGAAGTGAGAGACATCTGTGGCCATCGAACCGGCGTTGAGAATTAGGATAAAGTTGCTTTATCCTCGGCTCTAGGTGGAATAGAAAAATTTGTCGCGGACGTTGTACCTCACACCAAACACTGAACAGGTGCTATGGCTATCAGACTTATTACGCGTTTAAGCACTTCCTTATAGAAGGTAAACATTCCAAAGTACCCTTGTGCTAGCTAAAAAATCTTCTAAGTGCAGTGCAAATGTATCGCAATATGTTATCTACCAATTATCCTGGACGAAGTAAAAGGTAGGGACAAGGAAAGTAATGCGACGACGAATTAAGCAATGGTCACTTAGCATAACGAGTGGACTCGATAACAATACCACCATAGCAGTGTTCGCATTGTATCACTATACATTTATACATTGGCTTGTCAAAGATGCAGGCCTCCAAGAAAATCCCAAACCCGCTACCTCAACAGTGGGGGGACCAAACAGTTAGAGGACTAAAGACTGCTGGTTCAGCTGGCGCAGCTGACACAGAAAACTGCTAAGTACGCGGAAGCCCTCTTTATTGAATAAAGAGCTTAGATTCGCCACCAACACAGTCATTTTGGGCAGATGGCGTTAGGTTGTTCACGTTGCTGAGCGGTCGTTGCTGGCGCGGGCGGAGTGCGTCAGGGTTTTGGGCGGGAATTCGTCCTGCATTTGACATAACTATTCTGCTGCTGCTCACGATACTGGGATATTTCTAAGGCGCCAGTTCTGCACTATACCGCCGTTGCTCGCGATGAAAAACCTGTCCCCCACTTAGCACAGTGCGGCGAGGCAAATGAAAGCTGTGCGGTGAAGCAGAGAGGTGATGAAATCTGACGATGTTATCGGGCTCCTTTTTCCAAAAGCGGCAATAAGATTTCGCTGCACACGAATCTGTGAAAAAAAAAAGTCTGGCTCAGCAGAAAGGAATCTACACCCTCGGATTCCTTTGGGCTGAGCTGCCCTTTTTCTTTTCATAATTTTGTAGCTATGCCGGTTAATCACCTCGCTGGACAAGATTCACACTCCCCAACTTAGCGCCATTCCCACTGCAAAACCTCCTCCCCTTCATCAGGCCCCCTCCTTAGAAGGAGAACAATATTTATACCCCGCCAATGATGAATGGTTTGCTCAGATGAAGACAAGTCATCACGTCGAAACGCCGGCAAACACCCTGGTGTTTTGCTTCCCTCGTTCACTTTGCGATTATCAAGAGCCATCTGATTACCATGGACTCGTGTCATACTTAAACTATTCAAGGCTTTACTTGCCGTTTTGTTTGGCAGTACTTACGACAACACGAAACCAGGAAATCAACATGTGCTCTCTGACAAAGCTTTGCGTTATGCATGTCAACAGAACACGGCGCAGCGGTCTTCAATTTTTGCTCTGGGGTATTCCGGGTGCAGAACAAGTTACACCACAACTTTTCTGACGAACTCTGTTGGGCTTGTATATACCTCAATCTTTATGAGGACATGCTTAAAATAGCCAAAAAGCCGTCACGACTGCGTCTGTTATCGGAAAACAAGTCATGTTTGATTAAGCATTTTTATCGGGGATTTCAGATGGGCTGAGACGGTGTTCAAAGGACTGCAGGCTGTGACCTCAACAGTGATGATAGGAATAGAAATAGGGAAAATGGCAGAATCCCGTCGATCTCGTACCAGAGACAGTGGTGCTAAAGCCAAGAAGTAGACAAGAGGTAAGCTTGAAGTAGAGAAGCAAGAAAGCTATTGAGGTGGCGAACTGTTGCTGTGTGTTGGCCGCCTCAGAGAACATAGCTTTCCTGGTGTTCACTCCTGTATGCAGAGACCTGTTTAAAGCACGAAATGAATCAGGCAAGGATGTTGATATACGTTAGTAATGAATTGAGTTTTGAAACATTTCTCTTCCAGGGACATCCTTCTACCCTCGGAATCTTTTACTGCAACCTTTGACGGGCATATCGAAAGGAACAAAAAGTAGCGGTCACCATCAACTGCAGAGTTTGCAACCTAAGCCATGTATAACTGAAACCGAGTAGTTTTTTTTTTCTGATCAGTTGTCTCTAAGCGAATAAATAATCCCACACTATGAGCAACTTGTCGAGTTTTTTTTCACTGTCCCGCCCACACTGCCTCCATCGCCTTTTTCTTCGGTCGACAGATGTGGTGTGAATGAAATAGCGGGCATCAGACCACACACGAAGCACCCCTTAGGAGAGAGCACGAGCGGAGCCAGCTAATGCAGTTCTTTTATTAAGTCAAGGAAACAGATGAAACTCCCACCACTGCCACAGCCTACATCGCGAAAAACAAAACGCGCTAGAACTACTAATAAAGAAATACAAAAAACGGTTGTATATAATAACAACTTAGAGTGAAAAATCAATGCGAACAATAACGCCCGAGATTATGCTGCAAAGGTTATAAAATAGCTCACCTGTTCAATTCAATTCAATTCAATTTTATTCAACATCTTGAGGATGTTGGGTGCGCCGACATAAAGCCAGAGAGAAGGCTTGACAGAGGTCGACGCACCCTACAATAACTTGACAGCAGCAGCAGAATGTTGTACAGTCCACGGCAAGTGAGCACACAGGGAGAAAAAAAAGTACAAATCATGAGTAAAAATCTCCGTGACACGAAGTGCCGACGGTACCTAGGGTTACAGCAGTTTAGATGCCTTATTTAATGAGCACGGAAGGGTATAACAAAGCATTTGGCGACCGTAATTCGTTCGAGTTTTTGGCACGAACCATGTGAAACCAGTACGTGTGGTGTACTTCTGTTCTTTATATTTTAACTTCGACAGGTTCATCATAAATGGATTGTTTTGTCTAATACTTGTTTTATACCGCCTTAACAGTATACTTTCAAAAACTTGTGGGAGGGGGTTAATGCTAAGAGATGCAAAAATCGGTTCGGTGTGTTCAAATCACATTAACAATATTCCAAACAATTTTCTTCTGAAGTAGATGTACCCGTTTAATATTAATAAATGATGTTGTGCCCTATACCAAAATACAATAATTAACAACAGAAGAAAACAGTGCATTGTACAGCATCTGCTTAATATGTTTTGGTAAAAGGTGTCGCAGTCGGGACACGATACCAGCAACCTTGGACAACTTGTCCCTTACCTTTAAAACGTGTTCATCCCAAGATAAATGTTCATTAAAAAGCACTCCTAGACTTTTGACCGTAGGAACTATTTGAATGAATGAGGAACCCATTTTCAGAGAAATTTGTGAGACAGCAGGATCCATATTGCGAGGTCTAAAAAGTACAGCTTTGCTCTTTTCGGTGTTTATGACAAGCGAATTCGACTCAGACCATTCGTGAAGCTGGTGCAAACAATCTGCGGCTTGATGTTCAAGATCACGCACATGTGCCGCTCGGAAAAATAGAGTGGTGTCATCGGCGTAGATCACAAAATTTGGCAGTTTACTGATGCAGACTATGTCATTAACATAAAGGAGGAAAAGCAGCGGCCCTAAAATACTGCCTTGCGGCACGCCAGAAAACCGATGTTTAAAATTTGATGACTGGTTGTTTACCGTTACTTGTTGGACACGGCAACTAAGGTAAGATCTGATTATTTGATGAAATTTTCCGCGAAAACCATAAAGCTCGAGTTTCGCCAACATTGTGTTGTGATTGATGCGAACAAACGCTTTCGAAAAGTCGATAAAAATGCCGAGAGTGAAAAGTTTTTGTTCAAATGACTCTAAAATTAGTTCTTTCTGGGTTAGAAGCGCAGTTTCTGTAGAAAAGTTTTTTTCTGAAGCCGTGCTGGCTAGGTGTTATTATTTTACATTTCTCGCAGAAACTGGACATTCGCTTGTATAGTATTTTTTCAAAACACTTCGAGAAAATGGGGAGGATAGAAATTGGGCGATAATTCGACATACCGTTTTTGTCTCCACCCTTATGAAAAACAGTTACTTTGGCAATCTGCAATTGTCTAGGAAACACTGCATGTTCGAGAAAACAATTAAAAATGTGCTCTAGAACTGGGCTAATTACATCGGCTACATATTTTATTGGTTGGAGTTTAAGGTCGTAACGTCTCGTGGCCTACTATTGCGCAGAATCAAGAGGCAGGTTTTAATTTCATTTGCGTCCGTTGGCATCAAGAAAGCCGTGGAAGACACCCGCGGGTCAAGGCATTTCGTAGTATTGGGGCCGTGGCTGCCATTTACCAGTGACACGAAGAAATCATTAAATGTTTCTGCCAAAAGTTTCCCGCTCATTGGTGTGTTATCTACCAAGACCTCAAGTATGCCGTTGGCATGTCCACCTCGGTTCAAAACTTCATTTAGTGTTTTCCATACAAGGTCACTCCTTTTAATTACGTCTGGATTAAATAGTTTTTCCATATACTCTTGCTTTGCTTGGCGAAGAAAGGAAGTGACTTGGTTTCGGTACACCTTAAAGCGCGCTAGGTCGTCAAGGGAACGGCTTTTGATAAAGCAGTTGTAAAGATTCGTTTTTTGTTTTATCATTTGAAGGCATTCTTTTGTTATCCAGGGCTTGCGGGCCTTGCGGGGTTTTTTACAAGTCTCAAGTGGAAAACTTTGCTCATAGATACACTTAAATGTAGCAATAAAGGCACCATATGCGTCCTCTGGATAATTTTTGCCGATCACATGATGCCAGTCCACGCCTGCAAGTACTGCCCGAAAGGAATTTAATGTGGTCTGGTTTATACGCCGATATTGTACCTTAGGAAACTTGCGTTGTTTTGGTGGAGTTAAGGAATCTACAAACATGAATACGGGTAGATGCATGTGGGCATTAATGACTCCGGAATGAAGACAGTCAACTGAACAGTTACTAATGAAGACGTCAATGGCGGTCGCTGCCTTCGGCCGTGTAGGTTTATTTATAACATTTACAAATCCGTTGCTGTGCAATACGTAGTCAACCTCACGTTTATTTGCAGATTGGGATAGAAAGTCTATGTTAATATCACCGCCTAAAACTAGATTAAGCCTGTTTTCTGTAATCCATTGCAGATATTCATCAAGAAAGCAGATGAAATTAGAAACGCTGCCTTTAGGAGGCCGGTATACAACGGAGAAGACGCTACTGCCGCTTTGCAACGACAGTATTTAGTAGTCCTCATGGGTTATAGAAAAGTCTGTAAGAATGGTGCATTTGTAAGTTTGTTCGGTTGCCATCAGGGCACCACCGCCTCGTTTACCAGTACGGTTCTGCACATGCGTGTTGTAACCGGGCAAGCGCAATGTTTCGTTACTGCTTTCATACTACGTTTCTGTAATCATTCTTACATTGAAACAGAAGTTTAGTGTACAAAAGAATGCTTCTAACTCGTCACCCTTGCTTCGCAAAGATTGCGCGTTAAGATGAAAGAAGGATACAGCCTTCTTTTTCTGAGCAGACACAGCACAAAGGTCATAAGGCAAAACTATTGTGCACATCTTGGGGCATCATTTTACTGTTTGGTACTAGAAAAAACGCCAGATCTATGCTATCTTATCCAGGTCTCGCTCGCAGGCGATACGCACAATCGTCGATGACTCTGTCTTCCTAGCAAGAATGTGCCCATTTTTCGTCCAAACAAATTTCCATTTCTGCTGCTTCTTTCGAGCTACTGCCATGCCCAGCAAGTTCTTGAGCAGGGGACACAAGTGCTCATTCACATAGACAGTATCCGAACCATCGTAACCGAGGTCTTCAGCTACAAGTTTTGTCTTTTTCGCCTTTGCCAGCACAGTGTCACGCTTGGTTCGTGTTTTGAACTGGACAACCACATTAGAGCTAGTCTTGTTCTTCGTTTGAACTCGGTGGCAAACATCAACATCGCTTTCCAGTATTGGATCTTCGATCATTTCGCCGATTTTTTGCAACATGTTTGGCAGGCTTTCATTTTCCTGGGATGGAAGTCCCTTTATCTCAATGTTTTTATTTCGGGAGTACTGTTCCAAGCCTATTAGTCGTTGCTCAAGGTCACAACATCGCTTCTTCAGTTCCTCACATCCGGATGAAATTGCAGCATTTTCGGATTTCAATGCCTTGTTTTCCTCTTGCAATGATGAAACCCTAGCGAGCATATCATCAAATCCATTGCTGCAGTGTTCAACACTTTTAGTTAATTCTCTTTAGTCGTTGCGCAAGTCGCGTTGTAGCGAGTTCCGCATAGCTGCAATCTCTTTTCTAAACTCTTTTCTCAGCTCTTCTCGAAGTTTTTCCATTTCAGAAGGTATAGCAAAAAACACTATAGGCAACTGGCCCTATAGGCAATTGGCACAAGCGACAAAGAAAACCAGTGCGGCGTCAAAGTGGCAGCAGTGACGGCAACAAAGCGTAACAAGAATGTGTAACAAGACTACGATAAAACTAACTTGTAAGTAGACAGGGAGCGACGTAAGCAGAGGGCGATGTGCTCACGGTGCCGTCACTGCTGCCAAGAAGAGGGGCCGAGCGCGGAGGGCCTTTATATACGGTCAAGAAGCCGGTCGAAGCGCTGGTGATGGAGACCAGGGCGCAGGCGCAGATTGTAGGCGTCACCGGCACCTGGCGCAGGCTGCTTTGTCAGCTCGAAGCGACTGGGCTTCGAGTCAGTTACACGGACGTCGGTAGTGATCCTCGGTGCAGATACAGATGTGCTGTAAGTAGACAGGGAGCGACGTAAGCAAAGGGCGATGTGCTCACGGTGCCGTCACTGCTGCCAAGATCTTTCATAACCGTTCCTCTCTTGTACAACATCCGAATCAACTTCTTTTTAATACGCCACCATGCGTGGAAGAATGGGTACTGCAAAACTGTTTTTAGGGCGGAAATGACAACATGAAAAACCAGTATTTCAAAAGCATGAAAGCAAGACACACGCTTAGTCCTTTTGAGAGACGAAGAAGATAGGTATATAGCTTGAAATCTTCAAAACTTGTATAGGTTTATGCCTGCGTTTTGCGCAATACCTCCGCTTTCATCTTAGTGTCCTTCAGCTGTATACTTTTGACGGGTGCTGTACATACGTTGCCGTTAAAAATAGTGCGAGCACAGTGCGCGAATTTGTCCTTTTCACCTCTTTATATTGTACTTCATTCTTCTCAATTGTTTATACTCACCGTCATTGCTTGAGCTGCTCGTTCGGGGCAGGTCCCTGGCTGCGGGTTGGGAAAATACCTGGTCAATGAAGTTGCGCAATGCACGTCATGGATGGGTGCCTTGATTCCTACTTTACCTATTTTCCTGCTTATCCCTGGAGTTGCGTTCCGATCGCTGCCTGTGTGCTACATAAAGCCGCAGACGCCCCAGCCGCCATCTTCAGCGGACGTTTCTCTCTGTCCTGTCCAGCACTATTAATCCGGTATTCCCTGCCGTGAGCTGCTGGAATTTTTTCGGAAGCACTAAGGCTCCTTTGATGCGACGTCTGCCACCTTTCGAAGGACTTATTTTGCCGAGAACCGCATCGCCACTGAAGGTACTCCTGTTTTTAGCCACCGCTCCGCCGAGACATTATTCGCCCTTCAGCCAGTCGGTATTTCCTGGTGGTCATGGTAAAGAAAGATAGGCAGTGCGATTTTGTGTTGATTACCGCGCCCTCAACAAAATCACTCGCAAAGACTTTTACCCTATGACCACGACAGATGACTCGCTCGACTCCTTCCAGGGAGCTGAATACTCAGGACATACCCGAGACCTCACTGATTAATACATCCCTAAACACAATAACCTATAGTAGTCAATAATAAACTCTCACTATCTTGAGTCTAATTCCAGCTTATTTTAAAGTTCCTCCATGATACGACTTTGGAGACCAAATGGTGACATCAGGAGTTGGCTGTTGACTATTATAGGCGATTGAGGTTTGAGATATATAGGTCAGTCAAACCTCAGATTGGTCCTGATCTGTGAGCCTTATTTAGCAATTAAGCATCGCTAAGGTAGAGCAATTGCCGGTGGAATCTGCAAGGCTAAATCCATCAGTATCTTGCAACAACAACCCTCCTCCACCTAGATCTTCGTCCCGGTTACTGGCAGATTCTCATCGATGAAGCAGAAGAAGAAAAAAAACCATGTTTGCTTCTATAGGCTGGCTTTATGTCCCGTTTGGCCTTTAATAATGGTCCGGCTACTTTTCAAAGCGCGATTAAAACAGTCCTGGTAATCGTGAAATGAAAAATATGCTTATACTACGTTGAAGGCATTGTTATTTGCATTTCAACTTTTTGTCATTACTTACGCTGCCTCGATGAATAGCTGATGTGCCTTGCTTCTGCTGGCCTTCAACTCAATACATAAAACTGCCATTACGTCGGGAAAGAAATAATGGTCCTGGCCCAGCTGCTCAGCCAAGACGGCCTTCGACCCAATCGTGACAAGCTTTCCGTGGTCCTGAACACTGCCTCAATAGACTAGCAAATTGCGCAGTTGTTTTTGCCTGTTCTGCATTTTAATCGGTTTACCAGAGATGGCCAGGACACTGCGGCAGCTTCTCGCCGCTTGCAGTGCTCTCCTTTGGTCTGTGCAATGCGATAGTGCTTTTCAAACCTTCAAGCGAGCTCGCATCTCAGACCCTGTCCTTGACTACTTCGATTGTGCCGCTTCCACCATTCTACACACTGACGCTAGCGCCACAGCCTTGGCACTGTCCATCTTGCAGCGTGATTGCAGTTTTCGCGAGAAAGTAATTGCGTTCGCATGCCGCACGTTTTACACCTGCCGAACATAACTACACCCTCACTGAGCAAGAATGTCTTGCCGTCGTTTGGGCAGCTCATAAATCCCGTCCCTACCTTTACGGCCAATACTTCATGTTCGTCACAGACCACCACGCTTCATGCTGGTCGTCCAGCCTTAAAACCTTGGACGCCTTGGACGCTGGGTCCTTCGTCTGCAAGAATACAATTTCGACGTCGTTTACAAGTCACATCGCACGCAAAAAGACGCCGATGGCCTTTCGCGTTGCACGGTGCCGCTGTCTTCGTGACATTCTTCATAGCCAATTACTTCGTGCGAACATAACGCCGCATCATCGTCAGCTGATCTTCAGCTCGGCCGCCGCGGTGGCTCAGCGGTTATGGTGCTCGGCTGCTGACCCAAAAGACGCAGGTTCGATCCCGGCCGCGGCGGCTAGAATTTCTTTGGAGGAGAAATTCTAGAGGCCCGTGTACTGTGCGTTGTCAGTGGACGTTAAAGAACCCCAGGTGGTCGAAATTTCCGGAGCCCTCAACTACGGCGTCTCTCATAGCCTTAGTCGCTTTCGGACGTTAAACCCCATAAACCAAACCAAACCGATCTGCAGCTCGCTCCGTTCTCCTATGTCCCTTCTGATGATTTCAACGCCGTTCTATCCCATCAACACGCCGTTACGTATTGTTGCTCCCTGATCGACCGCCTCCGAGGGGCTGTTGACCATCCTAACGCTAGGCTGCGTGGGCAGCATCACCAGTTCAATGTTGGAATCAGGTGCAAACGTCGTTATGTTCACTGCCCTGAGAGCACCCACTGGTTTCATGTTCGGTGGCCTGACAGTACGCGCTGGTTTCCATTGGTGCCACGTACGCTACGCTCCCATCTTTTGGAGGCCCGTTGAGGCCGAGGCCAGTCACTTAATTTTCACAAAACCCATGACCGCGTGAAAAGCCGTTACTTCTGGCATAGCCTTTTCTAAAGCGTGGTTACATACTTCGCATGTTGCCCGTTTTAACCACGTCGGTAAACGCCGACTTGACCTCCCGCCGGACATCTGCAGCCTCTAACAGGCCCTGCCATGCCGTTTGCCGCCATCAGCACCGACTTGTATCGCCTGCTTTCTCTCTCTGCGCTCTATTATCGTTGGACAGTCACTGGCATCAACCATCTGGCACGCTACTCAGAGACAAAAGCCTTGCTTGATTGCTCGGCGCCCGAAGTTGCCACCTTCCTATTGGAGTCAATCTTACTGCACCAGGGCACCTTTCATGTGCTTCTGAGTGACTGCAGTGGACGTTCCTGTCGAAAGCTATTGCCCAGTTTTTGCAAGCATGCTCTACAATTCACAAGATCACCTCCAGCTTCCAACACCCCCCCCCCCCCCCTCTGCTAAGAAAAACGCCCTGATTTAGCACTTTCATCACACCGTATCAAATATGATTTCCATGTACGTCGAACCGCACCACCAAAATTGGGTCACCGTCGTTCCTTCCGTCACTTTTCCCTGAAATTCAGCGCTGCAACAAACCACTGGTTACTTCCCGTTTTTCCTTTGTAATGGCTGTTCTAACACTACCCATCTGGACGCTTCTTTCTTCTCGATGACTGCGAGCTCCTTCCCCTTTGTTCCCGACCTGCTCTTCGTTCGAATGGCCCGATGCCACCATCTTGTTCGTCTCAACACTAAAGCCTTTTACTGTAGAACTCTCTAGCCTGCCAGGAAGATCGCAAGGGTCGTCGCGACGCGACGTGTCGCCTCGTTCCGCCCTGGAGATGAGGTCTCACTTTGGACCCCTTCGCGCACGCCTGGTATTTGCGTCAAGTTTCAGCGTGGTTTCTTTGGTCTCAACTTGGGGCTCAATAAAAGTTTCAGTTAACTACCACTTCACTATAGTTGGTGAGCCTACGGATCACCGTTACCGCGGCACTAAAATTGCCCACGTTTCTAGCCTTAAGCATTCGTTGGCGCACTGCGCCGGAAAAATCTAGGCCAGGCTGGCTGCTTCTGACCACGCGAGTAGTTGATGATTATGATGTCCTCAGGTTGCTGTCAGCTCTGTATGCGGCTTCATTGTTTTCACTCATCTGTAAGCGACATCATCCTTCTCACCTGTGTATATCCTTCTTCATTGCTTGGACTGTTCGCTCAGGGCGGGTCTCTGACTACGTTCTGGAATAAAGCTGGTCGTTTAAGTTCTGCTTTACCATACTTAATTGCGAACGCTTCGCATATCATACCGGATCCGAATGTGCTGGACCACCCCACCATGTAACCCACCGCCAGCCACGCCTCTGGGCGAAAAAGTGACGGTGAAAAATACCCTCCCGCGATAACCTCAACAACACCAAACCTAGCTCTCACGTAGAAGCTGCCACAAGGCGGAACACTGTCATTTTTGTTGACTACGCTGCTACTACGAACGCCATGGTTGTAATTGGCATTGTTGGATCCGTGGGCACACAGAGGACCGCTTCCTCCAATGGTTTATTTAGTTTTCTTGTGCGCCTAATATGGCACACCTGCGTCAAGCAAAAAAAAACCTGAATAAAGAATCTATCATACAGAAAATCTTAGTTTTGCATTTGGCTTCAGGAATACCTACCTCTGCTCCGTTTCAAGTAGCGCTTATCTAGTCTCCACGTATCTGTCCGACGCCCTCACGCCATTGGCTGCTTCAACAACAAGGGCTTATCAGTCCCTGATAGCGCAGCGAGAAATAAGCGCCGGGTGTAATTCCGTGCGCCGCTCCGTTCCGAAACGGCACAAAGGAGCTCTGTAAGCGTTGTTTCGCCTATCCTTTACAGGTAAGTGTTCTTGTTTTCAAATTGCATAGGACACTAGCTCTCTTTTTATTGGATGCCTTTCCATTCTTTGTCCTTCAGTTTAGGTTACAGAGCGTAGCAGCAGAACGCGTACTACTGATATCTTTTAATGCTGATAAGATAAGGGTGCTCGCAAAAGCAAACACACTACAATTCCTTCTACAGCAGCATTTCTCTACAACGGAGTGCTTGAGGGGACGCTTTGCACCCTCCGAAATAAAAACACCCTTGCGCACAGCCATACCAGTGCGAGCTGTATCAACTGATCAAATACCGTTTTTATTTATAAATGCTGATTATTTGCCTAGCTGAAAATTTTTCCACTCATATTTCTTCGCCTGCTTCTTCTTACTGATTCGAGATGGGCGCAAGTGCCACAAGCACTACCTTTTATTTGTTCTCTTCATAGATCGCTGCCAGAAACACCCTAGAGTTACAGAAAATGACAGATGATGTTTACAATAATCGGAGCGGTGCGAAAGCACGGTTGTGTGCTACGTAGACGACGACGATGAGCGGGAAGTGTCGCGGTACGGAGCGCTCGCGCTTCTCGGGCATGCAATAGGCAAGAGGCGGTTTGTTAGACGCTGAACCTGCAGATTAGTACTCTCGCAATAAAAACAAACCCTGGAAAATATAAAGTTGGCTTCTGAGCGTACGCCGCATCATTGTTGAACTCGAAAAGATTTTTCGCAAGTTGAGACTCCGGTGATCCTGCTCGAAGCTATTAGTGCACATGAGCCTCTTGAATCGCGTCAGTAAAAAAATAGCATATACCGCTAGTAGTTGCAGCCAATAATAAGGAAAACATACGTTTCGAACGTTGACAACTTTATTGTATCAGAATCATAAACGCGTTGTGACAAAATATTACCTTTATTTGGAACTGAACGATGCGCAATCTCTCCTCAAGAGCTTCTCTTTGTTCCTCTTAATATCAAGTTCAAGCTCACAAGCCATTGCTACGTATCTGGATGCATTAGTCAGCTTCTTTTTTTTTCTCTTCTGAAGAAACTGAAACGAGATGTTTATTTCTGCACAATGTCAAGCTGTCATGTTATCTCTAGTGTCTCACCCTTGTCTTAAAAAGGCGACAGTTGTTCAGCTGTCCTCCTTCAGTGTGTGTTTTGAATAACAAGAATTGTCAGCAAACGTCTGGCTTTTTGGTATTAAAAAATTTCGAAGTTTCTTGTCTTACAAGCGATGGCAAAAAGAGATGAAAGCTGTTTGATTGTGTCCGAGAAACAGATTTTTTTCTGTGTCCTTATGAGTATCACTGCAATAATCTGATAGCGTGGGTCGAAATCAGTATGGCTCGGTGCTGGCAACACACTTCGTCAGTAACATTAATGCTTTCTGGAAAGAGTGAGAGAGAGGCATTAATGAATAAATTAGGTGTCTCCTTTATTCACTAATGATATATAAAAGCTGTAGAAACTAAGCGCATGTATCCTGATTCTTTTACTGGAGGCCTTTGTTATTTTGTGTGTAAAAGTACTACGAAAGCATAGAGACTTCAGGTTGAAATTGCCTCTGAACTGTGAGCTGCATAAAACGTAAAAGTTAAAGCAATAAAAATGAAAACAGTAAAAGCTATGGAAAGGCAACCCAATTTATAAACCAGTCGCCAAGAAGATAAAGCCATGAGTCTGCGAGTAATCAGCAAATTTATTTTATTGAGCACGATCTGAAATACCCTTTGTAAATGACCACATAATCTAAATCAAAGCAGTTTCTCTGCCCACGATACGAGGTACTGTTTCGTTCACAATATTTATAAACACCCACCTGTTTTTATTAAGCTTATCGAGGGAATGAATTCGGCGAAATTTTGCTGTATACACTAGAAGCAATGTGCTGATTAAGCTTCCGCACCTCATTTGATTCCTGTCTGTGTTATGAGACGTGATATACGGTAAAAGCACTTTGGAAGGTTAGAAAATTTGCACAAATAAATAGTATTTAATGAGTGCTATGCCGCACATAGAGACGCAGAGAAAGACGTGTAATAAAATGAGCAAAAAAACGCTCATTTTTCGGTCTCTATTGTCACAAGCTTAGAAAGTTGAGGTTATTCAAGAATGACAAACGGCTAACGTAGAATCGGCGGGTTAACTTTGCTGTCTTTAAGAACGTCTTTGTTTTGACACAACACCGCCAAAGGTCATATTTCATCTTTAAGCTGGTAGCAAACAGATAGCAATGTGTTTATAGCCACTTTCAAGATCGGGTCTGCATCTGACCAGGAGAAGGCACGGTGGTCAGCGTATGGGCATGCAGTGATCGTACACTGCGTACATGACTCACAAATTGCCAAAGCCTCGTTTAGGCTCTTAGTCACAAATTACTAAAGCTAGCAATAAATAACGAGTGAAAAGGAGGAAATCCACCTTTTTACTACCATCCCTTTCTGTAGTAGTATTTTAGTATTTCTTAAAACAGAGGTACGTCGCGTGATTACTTCTCTAGACTCTAAAAGATTTTGAAATCTCATGAGTGGGATGGGATGGGACGGGACGGGACGGGACGGGATGGGACGCGATGGGATGGGATGGAATGGGCGGATGGACGGATGGACGGATGGATGGACGGACGGATGGACGGACGGATGGATGGATGGATGGATGGATGGATGGATGGATGGATGGATGGATGGATGGATGGATGGATGGATGGATGGATGGATGGATGGATGGATGGATGGACGGACGGACGGACGGACGGACGGACGGACGGACGGACGGACACGGACGGACGGATGGATGGATGGATGGATGGATGGATGGATGGATGGATGGATGGATGGATGGATGGATGGATGGATGGATGGACGGACGGACGGACGGACGGACGGATGGATGGATGGATGGATGGATGGATGGATGGATGGATGGATGGATGGATGGATGGATGGATGGATGGATGGATGGACGGATGGATGGATGGATGGACGGACGGACGGACGGACGGACGGATGGATGGATGGATTTATGGATGGATGGATGGATGGATGGATGGATGGATGGATGTATGGATGGATGGATGGATGGATGGATGGATGGATGGATGGATGGATGGATGGACGGACGGACGGACGGACGGACGGACGGACGGACGGATGGATGGATGGATTTATGGATGGATGGATGGATGGATGGATGGATGGATGGATGGATGGATGGATGGATGGATGGATGGATGGATGGATGGATGGATGGATGGATGGATGGATGGATGGATGGATGGATGGATGGATGGATGACAGTCTTATTACCCTTCCTGGGGCACTGCTACAGCGGTTAACGATGCGCCACTCACCGGCGATGGCAGGTGCTCCAGCACCTGCCATCGCCGAGCCATCCCGAGCCATCCATCCCGAGCCAACCCGAGCCATCAATAATTAATTGAACTGCCACCAGTGACGGTGGGCAGTTTGATCGCTATACCGTGGGCAGGTTGGGATCTCGCCGCAAGGTCACGTGAACTAGGTCCCCCCCCTCCCTCCATGCCACATAGGTTGCTCTCTGGGAATAACCTGCCCGTATGATGCTCGTGATTTGTTCGCTCACAACAGCCGCACCGACAAAGCTGACACCGGATTTTCTGCGTAGCAAGGCCTTTGAAGCTATGTCGTTAAAAGTCCCTTGACGCACCTTGGCAAAGAGAGTAAAAGCAAAAGCAGAGCAGACGACTGTCCGAACAACCAGTCATTATGCACGAAGGGCTTCCTCCTCGCATTCATTAGATCGGTCAAGCCCTTTCATTTATTTGAAAACCAGCCTTTTTTCTTTTGTTTTTTCTATTTTGTATGGGAAAAGAGAAGGGGTACTGAGTTGGGTGCTGGTGGCCGGTGATGGTTTGTAATAGTGACAGGGCCGAAGAGATTGGAAAGAAGGCTCGAGCTCTCCCTACTGTGCTGAGCGACCAATGCCTTGCCTAAGACCTGTACGCATAATGACGACGTCGTCCAAACGCACGGCGGCGAGTTACCTCTGCCAGGAAAATGAATGCAAGCTTCCAGTGCGTGTGTGCAAGTCACGATCTATCGTTTAGCCGTCGTCGTTTATTGAAAGAAAAATACACGAAGAAGGGAACGATGTTGCCGGTCACGGCTATTGCTATTCGTTGTCTTATACATATACCAGAGTTGCGGCAGGCGCGGAAAGGATGGTAAGGATAGAGGGGCGAGATACCGAAAAGGACAAAAAAGATTTCGTACACCTTACAAAATACAAAAGCTTAACAAGTGCGCAATTTCCATTGTACATTCCAGTGCCCAATATCAATGAGTTTTTCTGGACGGACGACTAGAAAGCGTGAGTAACCTTTTAAACGGTGGAAAAAATAAAGTCGCAGTGCTCCTTTTAATGGACAAAAACAGCCAAAGCCAGTGCGAATGCACAAGCTCCTTGGTAACATCCCTTTTGTTTGGCAGTTTTATGCTCTATGGGAGAAAGGGTGCAGATCAACGCTGCTTTCCATTTGCCGTATTGCATGAATGGATACACAACAACGTCTCTTCAGCTTCTACTAACCTAGAATCCACGTTGAGCTGCTGTTAGCCAAATGGGCACAGATATGTTTGAGATAGTAGGTAATCTAGTAGCAGAGATATGTACTCCTACGTGCTACTAAATAATCGCTTACCGGGACCAACGTCTTAACTTGATGCCTATTTTGTTGAACACGAGTTCTGGATTATATCGTGAACTTGACAGTTGAAGCCCCGAGTACTTTAAGCTTAAAGGTGTAATCGTTTTCTTTTAATATTTTCTAATCCTTGTTGCGGAGAGGAGCCTGCGCTGAAGTCGTGCCTTGTAGCCATCGATAGCAGTAGATGTCTGTATGTCGACAGGCAATGTGCTTCAATGTGGCTTCCGTCCTCGGAAGGTTTGCATAGCTATTTAAATTCTTCATTGCATTTCAAATTGCTTATTCAAAGAGAACGCGTTAGAAGGCGCTTCTCTTATTTACTGCAGGGTCCAAAGAGTTGCTTTGTGAGCATATAAGGTAAGCTGCCAGACACTTGGCTCGTGCCTTTCGTACCCCTAGAAAAAATATTTTTCTTCAAATCATTGCCCGCAATTTCATCGAACCATTAACTCCTGAACACAGTTCTAAAGTCATGATTCCATGATAGCATTGCAATATAATATTGCTTCCTCACCAAGCCAGATATACTCCAAGAGGCATCATAAATTTCAGCCAGCATAACAAAAAATTAATCCAGAAATTTCTTGCAGAACATATTTAAAGATAACATACACATGGCGAAATGCACTATACAGTCTACTGCAAAGGAGCATACAATACTTGTAGTAGTTTTTATCCTAACTATTTCAATATTTACTCCAACATAGACTCCTGTTTAGTGGGTGGTAAAGCGTGACTCCTTCCGAAACACCTTAAACACTTCTTCATGCATGTTGGAACAGGTAACTCTTTTCTGAGGAGTATGTGAACCGCCCTTTCGGAACTTCGCTAAGCAAGCAGCCATTTATTCCTATCTGGGTGCATTTCCATTTACGGTGGATAGAACGGCCACTTCGATGAGCAGCGTCACTGCAGCGCCTTCGCAACCTCTTCGAGCGGCAGACGGGCTGTTGTAACCGGGCCTGAAGGATACGTGAGACGCCATTCACTGGCAGTGCTGTCCGCCACATACGCAGCGAACCCACGGTGGCATCTCTATATTGAAGGACCAGAGCTAATGCACTGCTGGGTGCAAACAAAAGACCATTCACATGAAGACTCGAGAAGTATACGTTATCCATCAAAAGATAAGAAGAATGGGGGTTAAGAAATCCACCGCTCTTTGTTTTGAACGTAACGTGATGAAGAAACACGGTGCTAATCAGTGGGCGTCTTTCCTGGGTCGTTTTCCTAAACGCTACTGTTACAAATTCTATGCGAAACACGTAGTGTTTTTGTCAGGTATTTTTCGGTACAAGCTTATTCTCTTTTTGGCTCAACAGGTCAAGGGACGCAACAGTTCTAGAGGAGGGGACGAGAGTGCATGGTGAAAGAACAACCGGTGCTGAGAAGTATGCGTAACAGGGAGGATTCCGAAGCCCAGCAAAAGTAACGTCATTTTTTTATATATTTCTTTATCTACACCTAACCTCTACAGGCGAAGATGGGAAACTTATTGCTTTCTTATCCAAATACATTTCGTCGCGGCTAGACGGAAAGAACGATATATTTCGTAGAAGAACTGCAGATTGGACTAGTCGGTGTTGATTCATAATGGTGCTGTAACAGCACGTACACACAGACAGACAAAGAAAGAGCTCTTTTGAAACAGAGAAAGAGCGAAACAGCGCTGAAACAGAGCTATTGCAGCGCTGTTTTGAGCGTGTTGTCTATTTCTTGGCCTTGTCTGTTTGCGCTGTTGAGCCACCATTATAAATGTTTCCCGCGTGTTGCTTGCAAAACAGAGCTTAGAAGACTTGGCTCACATGGGAACAGTGAGGATGGAACACGCGCTGAGAACTGAAAGATGCTACGGTTTCCTCCCTAAAGCACAGGGCTGCAGTTCTAAGCTCTTTGGTCTAGCCTTCACTCGACAACCAAATATCATTTTTTACACGCAAGCTTAGGAATTTTTCCTCGCTGTTCGCTTTATACTTAACTATATTCTACGCCTGATGGCAGGCGGGTGTACAACGACTTACCAGCTCCCCACCACCTTACATCGACCCTGTTAAGGAAAATAGTTTTTTCTGGGAATTTGATCTCCTTTCATTCCTTTTTGCTTTCGTGCGCATCTCTTGCAGAGAGCTGAGGGAAGCGGTAAACACAGCATTGATGGAGTATGGCAGCTACACGAAGGAGGAGATTGATGCCATGATGGCTTCCCTGGATGACGCTGGCATCAAGTGCACCAGCGAATTAGGCAGACTAGATCACGCCTGCCTGCACGCTCGGGCAGTGAAACCCGCAATGACTTCAATTCTACTGACAAAATTCAGTGGTAAGAATGCGAATTCGAACGCATTTTTTTTTACCAATGAACACATTGTAAACACAAAAAAACTGGGAATCGCGGAACCAGCCAAGGCGTAAAAGTAGAGCACGCGCCTCGCGTGAAAAGGAACCGAGGGTCAAATTCCGGTTGCTCGAAATTCTCTGCAGAACAGAGAAAAAGTACACGAGTTAATGGAACAGCACTACTAACCCGTGTGTGGGGGAATCTTGGTTACCACGGCCGACAACGCATTCCCTCCCTGAACAGGATTGTACCACCCTGGTGAAGTAATTGGCCACCACCTTCTATATGAATGCACCTGTTAAAGCCGGCCCTCAATCCCAGGTGACGGCAAAGGAACAGACCAAGGCGGTGATCAGACCGGTGCAGTAGCCGAGCGCGCTAAGAGTTCGTGGCTAGGAACGTGCCGCTTTCGGAAAAACAACCTGATAACGATTAGCTTTAAAACAAAATCAAGTTAAGCTTGCCTAGTAGTGCCGTTCGAGTAACTAACTAGCAGGTAACTAAGATGTCAAAGGGCGTAATGAGGTTAGGACGCAAGATGAATTACAGAGAGTGCTAAAGCTAGGGCGAGGACGTATTTTCCTATCGTGGTTCAAACGGATAGGCGATGACTAGGTGCGAAATTTCCTGTCAACGAACATATAACTGGCAACACAGTGGAATTGTATAACGTTAACTAGAAGGCGCAATTTACCGTAATTAAGGTTAATAAGGTTCAACTCCATAACTTAATTATAAGGGAGTTAAGTTTAAATTGAGGTCAATGCCGCGAGGCAAGGACAAGATAATGGAAGATGTAAATGTTAGAAGACAAGAAGAAGGCAGAGTGGGTCCGGGAACAAAGGAGAGTAAATGGCATCTTAGTCGAAATCAAGGAGAAAGGGATGTGGGCAGGGTATGTAATGTGAATGTAAGATACCTGATGGTCATTAAAGATAATGGACTGGATTCCAAGAGAAGGCAAGCGGTACAAGAGGCCGAACAAAGTTTGGTTGGCGGGTAAGATTAAGAATTTTACAGGAGTAAGATGAACTCAATAATTCTGAACTGTGCTTCGAGAAGCATCCAGTACGCGCCAGTGCAGCAGTTAACTTGTCAAATGCTGAGTTTTGAGTACACATCATTAAGAGGATAGAAAGTTTGACAGATTGGGCGTTAAGAAAACTTCTTCAAAAAATAGAGCTGAGCGAATAATTGATTCTTAGCCCTACAGCAAGCAAAGGTTTGCTTCGGTAGCGCTGTAAGCATATGTTAAGTGAGGGAAACTGTTGAAACAACCGTACTATATCTATGGGGTTACAGGAACACCACTAGAGTGGCACAAACTGACATGAACTTTTCTTTGAACTAATACATCATATTCCTTCTTTTGCTGAGTATCAGAAAGAATACCTTATACCTTAGTTCGACAAAATATCCTGTGTCATTGAAATAGGTTCTAACTGAAATTCCCTCACGCGAGTGCAATTATTCTTCTGAGGCCGCGAGTCTTTTCACGGAACTGGTTCGGAACCCTAGCTTTGCAATGAAGCTGCGTTGTCTTTCAAATACGTTTTATTGAGGAGCATCTTCAGTTCATAAGGCATACATATCTTGGTAATGAGGAACAATGCACGTCATAAGTGATGCGGAATACGCAGGTCATTTATGCCCTGCAGAGGAAACGGCTCCAGGCAGTGCTGGAAAAAAAGAATCCAGAAGAAGCAGGTAAGAACAATTCTCGGCAATAGGCGGCATCTTTAGGAATTCTCAACTAAGCAATTTTCATTGTGGCTCGTCAAGGGTACAAAAGTAACCATCTTAGGGTGCATATTGTTCTTAATCTTATATAAGCAAGTGCAATCTGTAACTGATTCCCTACCTCTAATGAAGGATAACGTAGTTTTCAACTTGTCGAAGCTGGGCTAGCTGTGCCGGCAATGAAATCAGATGTGCCACTTTCCTTTTCCGGTTATGGCTAGTAGGCTGGTGCTGACATATCGAGAGTTAGGCCGTATTTCCTGAGACTGTGGTTGGTCTTCGTTGCATAGTGGGCTCTTAGCGTAATGACGTCTACACCTTCTAACAAGTCGCTGAGCTTTTGTATAGGGGGTGGCCGGTAGATATAGGGCTTGTCAGACTGGTATAGCACGCTTAGCCTTGCTGTCGTTGGTGCAAGCGCTTAGTCCAGGCCTGTTTGAGCGGTGTGCATTTCGATTGCACGCTGGATTAAACCGCAGTAATGAGTACACCTGCCAAATTAAGGCGCCGTAAGTAGGACAATGTCGCCGTGGTATTCGACCGTGGTTACGCGTGGTTAAAATGCTACGGCTGAAGGCTCTCCATTGCTTTTGGGCTCCAGCTGTATACCACTCTTCTACAAGGCAAGGGGATGCAAATTCAGAATTGCAGGCAGTGGCAGCCATGCCAGATGCTAACCAGTGGAAATGAATAAATTTTATTTAGTGCCTATATTTCCTTTTGAAATACTGACCCGTAGCATATGCTTGTATTAGAGATTGTGAGCTGCAGTACAAACGCCTGGAGCATTTACAGTTGTACGTTTGCTCTACAGGATTCTCGTGCAGTTGGCCGATTTTCGATCTGCAAGGAAATTTCTTTTTTTTCAGGTTCTTTGGCCCCTGGCAGATAACAGCATACTTGGCGGTGGCACTGGCAATGACGACAGTTGTAGTAGCAGTCCGCAGCGAGAAAAGCGTGGCGGAAATAGGACGGGAGTTCTTTTCATTGAAAATTGCATACTTAGTGATGAACATCGCGGATGCTATTGGGTGCCGTTAGCTTCATAAGCGCCCTCCGCCGCAGCCCCAATAAAAAATCTCCGGCCTACGCAGACTCCCGATTCATACTGAGCGAATTACTATCGCTCTTTGAGAAATGTTTGCTTATTTGACAGTCTAAAACCTAATGACCTCACCTCACAACATTCTCTTTACTATCTTAGCCCTATATTTCACAAAACAATGCAATTAATTCATACACGGTTCAAAGCACAAGTAATTCAAAGCACAAAGGAACAAATTTGAACAACAGCTAATAACCTGGATTACTGAAGGAAACGAGGCACTGCTAATTGTTTTCAAAGCTACTCATCATCAACATCATTAGCCTAACTACACCCACTGCTGGGAAAAGGCCTCTTCATGTCTCTCGAATTAACCCTGTTCTTCGCCAGTTGCGGCCACCGTATTCCCGCAAATATCTACAACTCAGCGCTAAAGGGGGCCACGCTATCGAAATATTGGAGTCCGCGAGCTCTGGTCTCACGTGCCGAGGAACAGGCGACAAACTGTACCAAGAACAAAGACATATACATTATTCACAATAGCGCACGAAACAGGATCAAAAGGGGGAGAATCGACAACACAGGCGCTTGTGTTGTCGATTCTCCCCCTTTTGAGTCTGTTTCGTGCGCTGTTTTGAATGATGAATAAGTACCAACTCGCCCGACTTTTTTCACTCATCAAAGACATATAGGTGGACCAACTAAATGTATCACAACGATGGCGCAATCTTCACAGTAGGAGGTAAACCAGGCCTTATTTCGAAAACAGAATATTGCTCTTCTCATCGCGTAGAGCAGTGTTTACGATGCACCAAGAGCAAGTAATCATGCAGCGAAATGAAAAACAGATTGAAAAAAAAATTGGAGGCGACGCTTAAGCTCCGCCTTAAGGGTATGACGCGATATCGTAATGGGTTAATCCTCACATATGGATAAGGTCGTTCTGTATTTTGCATTCAAAAGATCCATGACACTCCTCCTACCCCTCCCGGCGCAGTGGTGCAGCTGTTGCGCCACTAACACTGCGATGGCAGTTGCTCCCAATGGCGTGCATTGTGTTGTTTGTTAGTGGCAATTTTGCATTAATAAATAATAAATATTGAAGGAACAGATGCTGCTAGCCGCGGCATCTGCCATCGAAGCCTGAAGCACCTGAGCTGCGGCGAGCGGGAATAAAATGACAGGGACAAGGAAGGAAAGAGGGGAGCGATGGGAGAAAGGGTACGGGTAGGGAGGCAGCATACACTATGTACTATCGGGCCGGAATGACACGTGAACACAGGAGCGCGTGGCCCGTGGTTAATTTTGGTACAGCGCGCGCCGTCTATCAGCATCCGCGATAAGCTCGTGACGTGTGCACTGGGTTGGTGGCATTTTCCCCAGCCGCCCTGTCTAGCTATACTGCCTAGAAGTGCAGCCTTCGCTCGGTTTGCTGCGGTTTGCCAATACTCGTCTAGCGCTAGCATGCCGCTAGCCGCATTAACTCGGTAGCGACGCTTGCCATGTCCAAGGTCTGGGCGTGTGGGTGAGCTGGATGACGTTGCGGTTTTCTCTTTTTTTTCACGACCGCGCTATCTCTCGGCGCCATCTCTCGGTCATTCGACTACCGAATGAGATCTGTCATGAATGTGTCAGCGACGTCCGCTTCGGCATGATCTCTGGCTAATTTTTTCCATCGTAGACAATTGCCTGAGATTTCATTTGCGCACTGTTAGTGCAATTCATTTGCTTGCGAAATTTAATTTGTGCAGTAATTATGACCCTTACGAGTCAATAAAAGCAAGTAAATGAAATTGGGAAAGCTCTTTTTTTTTTCGGCACCTCACTGGTTTTGGCAGCTGGCTGCTAATTCCAAAGTCGCAGGGTCGATCCGGGTGGCGGCGGTCATATCTAAATGAGGGCGAAATACAAAACCGCCCGTGTGCTGTGCGCTGTAAGCGCACGTTAAAGAAATCAAAGTGGTCTAAATTAAAAAAAAAAAGCCCTCCACTACGGCATCCACCATAGCCTCTGGGTCATTGCCGAATGTTTAACTAAAAAATTGGCATTTTCTTCGGCCTTCACACATACGCAGAAGAAAGATCGAACTTGAGCCTTCGATATCCCTCCGAAGCAGACATCACTGGCACGTTCATAACCGAGATTAGGCTGTCGAACCTTTATCATCGCACTGAGACGGTCGTTAGGAGTAAAAACAACACCGTCATCCCGCTCGCTGGGACCGGA
Organism: Amblyomma mixtum; assembly: GCF_055824585.1. Taxonomy (NCBI): domain Eukaryota; kingdom Metazoa; phylum Arthropoda; class Arachnida; order Ixodida; family Ixodidae; genus Amblyomma; species Amblyomma mixtum. Next base: position 102,892,983 of record NC_143018.1, read on the forward strand.
TTCATGGCGTTGGATTCAAAGCGATGCGGCTGGGGCCATGGCGGTGCTAGACGGGGATTGCCAAACGGCGACAAGCCGAGCAAAGGCCGCGTAGCGACATAGCCACAAACCCAGTGCAAAAGTCCGCAGCTTATTGCGGACGCTGCTAGACGGCGCGGGCTGTACCAAAATTAACGAAAAGCCATGCGTTCCCGTGTTGCGTTTCATTCCGGCTCGATAGTACAAACACAAGATGTTAAAATAAATATAAATGTGGGTTGCTGCGCCGCGCTAGGTTTTTGAGAGTACGCGGTGCGCGGGCGTGCAAATTGCGTGGAGGAGGGGTAGCGGCCGATCGCGGCCCCCACGTTGACTTTCAGGCCGGCAAGAATGCGTTGCCCTGCGCCAGTGAGAGCATCGCGCAGGGCCATTGTTCGTGGGAAGCATCAGAGCAAGCGCACACTCACTTGGTCGTCGCAGGCCAGCCGCTCAAGGTAAATATTTAAATTAGGAAGGAAAAGCAGGACAAAAACACGCTCGCGATTCACTGTACAGAAAAGCTGCTGTGGGGGCGCCCAGCTGGCAGTGTAAAGCGTGCGAAAGTGGCACACGCGGAGCGTTTTGTCACTGCGGGTAACTACCTGGCGCGGTACAGACGGGGCATCAAGCCGGTCTGTTGGAAGAATACACCAGAGTTCGCTCACTGAAGCGCGCACTGCCATGCGGCCACACGAGTGCCGATACATTTTCCGGGATGAGTCACTGCGCCCTGCCGCAAGCATGTCACGACGCGGTTGGGCGAACGCGGTACAGTGGAGGGCAAAGTGCTCCAGTGTTTCAACTGCACCACAATCGCCACACACGTCGCATGTAGCTAGTCCGTGCCGCAGTCCTCTGTCCCCGGGCCACACGCATAATACACGAGCACGGAGGATCATCGTGCGCTGCTGCCGAGTCAGGGAGGGGCCATCGATGCTCTTGACGCGCTCCCCTCGTGTGATGCGCTGGTAGGGGTGTTGCTGTCGGAGGTGGTCGTAGATGACCGCTCGCACGTCCTCCTGTGTCAGAGCAGGTAACTTGTAGGTAACTGTTGAGCAGCGGTCCGCAGTTCCGCAGTGGCCGGGCACCCACTGTGCACGAATGGCGCAGCCGTGCCGAGCCAGTCTGCGTTGTGACACCCAGGTTGCTTTTTCCGAGTGATCAACCATTAATTTATACGCCACTTGTCGCGGTATTTTTAATTTTTGATTGATTAACAGCCCAAATAAAGAAACGAATAAAAGACAGCAGCATGTTTTTTTTCTTGTTCCGCTTTTTTCGCTGTTGGGTTTCTTCATTTGCACGCACACAAAACACACACACACGCACGGACACACGCACGCACACACAGAAACAGGGTGTTTACACCCAAGACTTTACTCAGTTTTGAAGATAGTCTGAGTTATGAGTTAGAAGAGCGCTTTTTTCGCCATAGTTTTACCAGCGGTGTAGTAGAGCCGTTTAACAAATATTGGACAGTTATTATCACTGCCAGGCTGTTTAATTCTTGAGAGGCGTGTAGGCTTCCGTAAGTAATATCCAAAACAGTTTTTAAATTTCGAAACCTGGTTTTCCTCTGAGCGATGGCTCAAGAAATTATGGCTAAATCATGCCAAAATACCTGAGCTTTCGAGAAGCTTTACGGAGGGCTACACGCCTCTCAATAATTAAACAGCCTAGCAGTAATAATTACAAAGTTAACTGTTCAATATTACCTAAACGACGTACTACACCGCTGTCAAAACTATGCCGAAAATTGCTAGAAGGCACTGCGGAAACCGCATTGGAATAATGCAAAAGCATTGATGCCTCCTAGTAGTCTCTAAGTGCTCGTCTTTGCCTCTATGTCGACTGGGACGTTGCAACTTACAATCAAATCACATAATTCACTTTAAACCACAGTTAATGCACCTTTCTTTATAATTCAAATCAATTTATTTCACACTTAACTTACTTCATTCACAATTTTGACGGAATTAATCAACAATTCAATCATTTAATTCACACCAAGAAACCATTCAATTCGGAATTTATTTATTTATTGAACACTTCATTTACTATTAATTTCCCAGTCGTTTCCTCTAACTGACGTTTAATTAATTGCGATGTATCATTAAGCCACATAATACCAACATTAGTCCACCTTAACTTAAAATTAATTCACCCTAATACAACTTAATTCACCTTCGTTGACTACTGGCGTTCCTAAAATTTGTTATTATTGGTTAGATTTCGATTAACTCCAAAGCCCTGCATTGTTTATCATCGGTATTCATTTCGGGAGCCGCCGCAGTGGCTCAGTGGTTACGGTGTTCGGCTGCCGACCCTAAACACGCGGGTACGATTCAGGCCGCGGCGGCTGAATTTCGATGCAGGCGAAATTCTAAAGCCTCGTGTACTGTGCGATGTCAGTGCACGTTAAGGATTCCCAGGTGGTCGAAATTTCCGGAGCCCTTCACTACGGCGTCTCTCATAGCCTGAGTCACTTTGGGACGTTCAACCCCAAAAACCAACAGGATGCGTTGCTGGGCAAGTTCGTTCATATTGTATTAGAAAGATGGGATGCGCACATGAAACAATCACAAGAAAGAAGACGGGACGGGCGCCCGTCCCGTCTTCTTTCTTGCAATTGCTCCATGTGCGCATCCCATCTTTCTATTCCCATAAACCAAACCATTCATTTCGGATATTCAAACTTCGCGCCGCGCGCTAGCTCCGCCCGCCTTACCGTTCGCGGCGGAAAATCATGTCGTTCATCACATGGAATGTGACGTTAAACCACACTTGCGGCGGTTCAAATTTTGCGCCACTACAGCCCCAACCACACTTACTTTTGGTCACTTTTAAGTCTCTAATTAATTAACTGACAATAAGATCGGCGCCAAAATTTTAGCATCGCATCCTCGCATCATCCTCCTTCCATTATAATCACTTTTGGGGCAGAATCTTTCCCACAGATTCCCACAGATAGTTTCCACAGATAGTTCCCAGAGATAGTTTCCCACAATCGCTGTAGACACGGTTTTCATTTCAGAAAGCCACCTACATAGTCTCTTCAAAAAAGCGCTCTTCTAATTCAGAATATTTCCAAAAACTGCGTAAAATCTTAGGTGAAACCCCCCTGTGTGCGTCCCATGCCCACTAAACGCCAAGAACAATCTACACTTAAAAAAAATTGAAAAGAATGAGAAAAAACAGCATGTTCCCAACCTGCCCGATGAGGGCTTCGCATTTTTGAGCATCAGTTTCTGGCTTCGCATTTCCGCTTTTGAAGCTACAGTGGTGCCTCAGACGATTTTCCGATTGTTTTCCAGACGCTTCCCACAGAGTACCAAAGAATCCTTATAAGTAATGCTTGCGGCTGTCAAGAACTACAAACATTCCTCACCATTACGCAGCTCCCTTACCTGGCTATAATGCCTACAAGTATTCGAGGGTAGCCGTGACTGTGAAACTAGCAGAAACGACAGCATGAACACTGCTTCTTAAAATTTCCGAGCGCACGAGAATGAAACCAGGACTGACAGAAAGGACACACACCACAAAGCGCCGGGTGTCCTTTCTGTCAGTGCTCGTTTCATTCTCGTGCGCTCGGAAATTTTACGATGTCTAACCAACTAGCCCGCCAGTTCGTCCTGAGCAAAGGCTGCTTCTTAGTTTAACGCCCTTGTCATAATCGGATGCTACAAGCTTAGCTGAAGCTCCGGAGCCGTTCCACACATTTCGCAAAGTTCTCCAGAGAAATTTCTCAGCGTGGAATCAATTAAGCGGGCCATTTTCGAATCAGTTAACGTCGCAATGAATAAAGAATAAAATCCCAGTGTCGTCTACTTGGACGTAGCTCACGCCCTTGGAAAGTGTGTGGTGTTCTGTTTGCGAAATATTGGGACTAACATAAACACGTGTCTGTACACTGCATTTGAAGTTCACAAAGGCTGTCCGCGCTACTTATCTGCCGCACAAAAGCAGTACAGCCTAAATCCGGCCGTCTGCCAACTTTCGCACGCACATCATAGGTAACCACGTCTGCATAACTATTAACCTTTTAAGCACTCTTCAGAATGTACTAATCCATTCCTCTCATTAGCGCTCCCAATTGCTATGTCATTTGTGAATGGCGGTAATTTGAACAGTATTCACGACTGCGTCTCTTTAAAAAAATAAACAACGATGTATATGCTTAATGTTCGAAGTGTAGTGCTTCTCTTTACTTGTTTCAATTGTATAACAATTATTATGAATACCAGTTAATATATCCTCTCTTAAAATGACTGGTGGTTCATTAATTCACGCTGCGGTGGGAAGGTTTCGCTGATACAAAATTACTGATTTTATTCTTCGCCTACGATTGCACTACCCCTGGCCCCTCCGCTCGTCCTGCACAATTCCAACTGAAAGGAGACTGTGATGTGCTTGTATGAGGAAACAAACTCGAAATGTGGCTGAGGTACCTAAGAGCGTCACCTTTATATTGTTGAAAATAAAGTTTTCTCTCTCTCTGCCGTCCCTCAACCAGTGCGAAACATTCGCTGCTAAGGAAACGGCATAGTTGAGAGGCTACGTTGGTCACCGACTCCACGACGTACAGAAGATGTGTAAAAAGATGAAACGAACAGTTGGCATTGTTCCTTAAATTAAGGCCGTGCAATCGGTGAGGGTGCTGGAAGCTTGCTACGCGAAAATGTCTTGTAGCGGTGCTCTCGACGGTCGCCAGATTAGTTTCCGATAACGTTGCACGTCAACCTGATGTTGTCTAGTTGGTCACAATCAGTTCCAGGACTCCTCTTGCAGTCGCCTGCGGCAATCGACATGGTGTGGGGTGCAGGCAGTTCCTTCTTCAACTGCGGCAGATAGTCAAGGGTTGGCGGTTCAGCGCAAGATCTAGGCCACGTGCAGGCAAGATAACCGCTGGTGGCCTTCTCTATAAGACATTTTTCATGCCTCTTTAGCGACAAGAACAAACTACTCTACAAAAAATAGAAAAGAACAACAAATAACATGATGTGCACAACGTCCCGATTAGGGAATTACCTTTCAGAGGTTCGATTTCGAAGGCTGAATTTCAGATAAGGTTTCTTGATTTCGAAGCTTCAGTGCTTCGTGAGGTGATTTTTCACATTTTCAGGGCACTTTGCGCCGTTCGCCAGATGCTGTTCACACAGGTACCAAAGAGTAATTAAACTGAACAAAGCAGCCAGCGAGAACAACATTCCTCACCCTTATGCAACACCGGAGAACTTGCTTCAAAGGCTTTGCCGGGAAATTGTGCGTGCACATCAGAATGAGAATCAGTCTTTATTTGTTGATACATTTTGGGAGTACAGCATATCATGCGGAAGGAGGTCCCAAAGTCAGAGACCGTAATGGAAGCTCCTATTTAAATACATCTAGTAAAATATCTAACAGCATACGACACCTCAGATGAATATATTGAAGTGAATATATGCATATGGGATACAAATAAACCAGACACATGGGAGAGAAAAAAAGCCATTAAAAAGGACCACCGAAATATATACAGATATTCCAGGGTAGTTGCAATTGAGGGACTGGGGCGATCAGAGCACGAACACTGCTTCTTTCTTACACTCTGGTGTCATCAATAGGTTATTGCAGCGATGGCGTAGAGGTAGAGCATCCGCCTCGTGTGCAAGAGGACCGGGGTTTGAATCCCCGTGCCACGCAATTCTCCACCGGATTAAAACAAAACTCCGCGTGTCGATGGAATTGCATAACCAGGCTTGGAGTGCGGCCTGATTTCGGTGGCCAGAACCGACAACGCACTTCCTCACCAGAACAGGATTTGGCCACTATGGTGTAGTACTTGGCCACAACCTTCTACGAACAAACCAATTAACCCTCGGCCCTCAGTCCCCAGCGGCTGCGGAGCAACTGACCAAGGCGGCGGTCAGATCTGTGACGCAGCGGAGGGTGCTAAGAATGTCTGGCTTCGGACAGGCCGCCATTGGAAACTGAACCTGGCAACGTTTAACGCAAGAACCTTATCAAGTGAGGCTAGCTTAGCAGTTCTATTGGACGGATTAGCCGGTAGCCGGATGTCATAGGGCTTAGTGAGGTTAGGAGGACAGATGAGCATATACAGTACTAAACAGCGGGCATGTACTGTGCTATCGTGGATTAGCAGACAGGCGAGAACTAGGTGCGGTATTCCTCATTAATCAGAATATAGCTGGCAACATCGAGGAGTTTTACAGTATTAACGAGAGAGTGGCAGCTATCGTAATTAGGCTTAATAAGAGGTACAAGCTGAAGGTGGTGCAGGCCTACGCGCCTACATCAAGCCATGATGACCAGATAGTTGAAAGCTTCTATGAGGATGTGGAATCGGCAATGACCAAAGTAAAATCACAGTACACTGTACTGATGGGCGACTTTAATGCAAAGTTAGGTAAAAAGCAGGCTGGAGACAAGGCGGTAGGTGACTATGGCATCGGTTCTAGGAACAGTAGGGGAGAGTTATTAGTAGAGTTCGCAGATGGAAATAATTTACGTATTATGAATACTTTCTTCCGCAAACGAGGAAACAGGAAGTGGACGTGGAAGAGCCCCAATGGTGAGACTAAAAATGAAATAGACTTCATACTATGTGCGCACCCTGGCATCATAGAGGATGTGGAGGTCCTCGGTATGGTCCGTTGTAGCTACCACAGAATGGTAAGGTCTCGTGTTAGCTTACATTTGAAGAGGAAACGGAGGAAACTGGTGAAGCGAAAGGCTATTAACGAGTTAGCATTAAGAGGGAAGGTAGAGGAATTCAGAATGCCGCTGCAAAACAGATTTTCCGCTTTAACTAAAGAAGACGACCGTAGTGTTGAAACAATGAATGATAATCTTTCAGCCATCGTTACAATAGTGCGCCGCAGAAGTGGATGGTAGGATGGCTCGACAGAATACCAGCAAGCTATCTCAGGAGACTAAAGATCTGATTAAGAAACGCCAAAGCATGAGGACGTTTAACTCCTCAGACAGGATAGAACTAGCAGAGCTATCGAAGTTAATAAATAAGCGCAAGGTAGCCGACATAAGAAACTTTAACATGGAGAAAATCGAACAAGCTCTAAGGAACGGAGACAGCCTAAAATCATTGAGGAGAAAACTGGGCATAGGTAAAAACCAGATGTATGCGCTAAAACACAAACAGGACAATGTCATCAGCAATATGGACAAGATAGTTGAATTAGCCGAAGAGTTCTACACAAATCTTTACAGTAGCGAATGTAATCATCAAGTTACTGAGGGAGGCAGTCGAACACAACAATGGGACATCCTGCGAGTAACGAAGGAGGAAGTAAAGAAAGCCTTAGGAGCAATGCAAAGAGGGAAAGCAGCTGGTGAGGATCAGATAGCAGCAGATTTGTTGAAGGACGGAGGAGAGATTGTGCTACAGAAACTAGCCACCCTCTATAAGCAATGCCTTGTCACCTCGAGAGTACTAGAAGCTTGGAAGAACGCTAACATTATCTTAATTCATAAGAAAGGAGACGTCAAGGACTTGAAGAATTAGACTAATCAGCTTACTGTCCGTTGCCTACAAGGTATATACTAAGGTAATCGCTAATAGAGTCAGGACAACCTTGGACTTTAGTCAACCAAATGATCAGGCAGGCTTTCATAAAGGATACTCGACAATAGACCACATTCACACTATCAATAAGGTGATAGAGAAATGCGCAGAATATAACCAACCCCTATATATAGCCTTCATTGATTATGAGAAAGCATTTGACACAGTAGAAACCTCAGCTGTCATGCAGGCATTGCGGAATCAGGGTGTGGAAGATTGTTATGTGAAAATATTGGAAGATATTTATAGCGATTGCACACCTACTATAGTTCTCCATAAAGTCAGCAATAAAATTCCAGTACGGAAAGGTGTCAGGCAGGGAGACAAGATCTCGCCAATGCTCTTCACTGCCTGCTTACAGGAGTTATTCCGGGAAATGGAATGGGAACAGTTCGGGATAAGAGTTAATGGAGAATACCTGAGTATTTTGCGATTCGCTGTTGACATTGCCTTGCTAAGCCACTCAGGACAAGAACTGCAAAGCATGGCCAATCAATTACACAGGCAGAGCAGAACGGTGGGGCTAAGAATTGACATGCTGAAAAATCAAAGTAATGTTCAACAGCCTAGCAAGGGAACAGCACTTCGCAATTAGTAGCGAGGTGCTGGAAGTAGCAAGAGAATATGTCTACTTAGGGCAGGTAGTGACCACAGATCCGGATCATGAGAGGGAAGTGACTAGAAGAATAAGAATGTGGTGGAGCGCATATGGCAGGTTCTCTCAGATCATGAATGGTAGCTTACCAATATCCCTGAAGAGAAAAGTATACAACAGCTGTATCCTACCGGTACTCACCTATGGGGCAAAAACGTGGAGGCTAACAAAGAGGGTTCAGCTTAAGTTAAGAGCAACGCAGCGAGCTATGAAAAGAAAATGATAGGTGTAACGTTAAGAGATCGGAAGAGGGCGGAGTGGGTGAGGGAACAAACGCGGGTTAATGACATCTTAGTTGAAATGAAGAGGAAGAAATGGGCTTGGGCAGGACATGTAATGCGAAGGCAAGATAACCGCTGGTCCTCAAGGGTAACGGAGTGGATTCCAAGAGAAAGCAAACATAGCAGGGGACGGCTAGAAAGTTGGGTGGGCGGATGAGATTAAGAATTTTGGGGGATACAGGGGCGGCAACTGGCGAAGAACAGGGTTAACTGGAGAGACATGGGAGAGGCCTTTGCCCTGCAGAGGATGTAGTCAGGCTGATGATGATGATGATGATGATGATGCCATTGCCGCAATAAATGTTTTGTTGGTTGCCCGTCCTAGTTTCTATCCTCGGAGCGTTCTTTTTGTAGCGGCTGTTACATACGTGCTACTCTGTATAAATGGGCTACTCTCTTATAAATGTAATACATAGTAGATAGGTAAGCCGACTACACACGACAGCGGAGTCGTTAGTGGAAGCTAAGGATAAAGATATTGAGTGAACCGCACACGAATTGATGTCAATAATTTGAGCGACGGGTGTTCTCTGCTCGCGCGTCTTTCTGTCGTTTAGGATGCTAATTTTTACCAAAAAAGTTGGACCGATGGAATGCATGAATGAAATTACTTCATTAGGAAGTAAAGTAGAACGCTACTATTGTGGAGAGGGGACAGAAAAGACGCTTTAGTTTATCCTGTGAAAGAAAGACGACCGCTGTTGCGGCGACGCAAGGAATTGAGGCCGGCCAAGATGCAATTCCCAACATTTTTTGCGCTCTAAATCACTGGCAGAGGTCTATGACGGCAGAGTGTGAGCATCTATTCATCAGAATTTCTACCGTGAAGGTCAACTTTTAGTGTCAGAAACCGACCACGTCACTGAACTTTTTGATTAACCTGAATCTTTTCACACAACGTGTGGCTAGGTAAAAGCAATTCTTTCGCACTCCAACGATGTTTTCAGGTTAAAGAGATCTATTCTTGTGTCAGGGCTCCGAGAGCAAACAATGAAACACAGTTGTCTGCCGAGAGCATGGTAATACTGCTTTGTTGTTATCACATCGCCGTCGGAGTATGTTCAGTCCACATCGAGCACGTCAATCGCTTTGATCCGCTCGAACCTGGGAATTGTTCACATTCTTTAAAGGGCAAAGTAATAACCTTGGAAAATGACTCCTAATTCAAAGCTGTGCAAAATACCATGAGGCTTGCAGTGCCAGATCAAAGCGTTCTATGTATGCTGCTAAATTTCTCGAAGATCACAAATTCCCTTATAAGGTATGACTGGATAACAAGGTTCACTTTACAATGCACCATCTCCAATTGTAAACTAATCCTCTTCCTTATATCAAAAGCTAAACCAGCCGCCGGTACTGTAAAGCCCTCTGCATATTCACGTTCTTCCAAAACTTCTTCCAATTCTTCCTATCTGTAATCTGTGTTGGGAACATCTTTAACCACTAAACAGAACATTGCTCGTTCTAGAAAACAGCGACTGCGCCATGTTAGTCGTAATTAAAATACCTTTTTCGGCAGTTGGTCGTGACGATATATTAATGAAGTGAAAGAACTTAATTATATATCGAAACGTTAGAAGTCGTGAAAGCAGGTTTCCTCCTGATGAGCGCAGAAAACACATGCCGCACTTTTCTAACGATATACTACCTCAATGTCCTCATAGTTCCCAGTCACGGTTTTCCAAGTCACTCCTCGGTGTCTGCTACAGGCAGCCTCATGAATGCTGTATTCTGCTACCTCACTTTCACCATGACAGTAGTCTTACGTAGCGAGTTCCACCTAGCTCATCTCTTCTTAAAGGGTGGTCTTGCCTGGCTTCATATAGATTGGCGTAATTTATTCTCTCGATCACGTCTTAATGATTTTCGTTGGCGTAGCTTTTGAAGCTTGAATTGGTGTGTTCAGCGTATCGAAGCCATATGTTTGTTACAAGGAAAGCTAGTATCTAGACCTTCAAAACAATTTAGACCACCTGGGGTTAATTAATATGCGCTCACATTACGTAGCATCTCAACTCTATCAAAACGAGACCACCGAGGCCACAATTCAATCCCTCCACCTTGAGACCAGCAGGAGAACACTAAAGCCGCTTAGCCGCCAAGCAAGGTTTTGCCTATTTTGTAATTTTTCCTTGAGCAACCCGCGCCGTCAACGCACCACGTAGTTGCTATGCCAGTGCCGAGCATATCATTTTCACATTCTGCGCAGCCGACATCAGTGACCTCACGTGTCTTCATCCATAAGTTACTTTCGCGGCATGTTTACGTTACTTGTTATCCAGGAATAATTTCCAGTTAAAAAGACAGTTTATTACGATTAAGTTCGGTGTAGAATTATTTGTCGCCGTAATTCTTCCAATTTTATCATTGATCTCATACTAAAAAGAAGATGATACATAAAAATGGGTCGCTCAACATGCCACATGTACAACTTATTTCAGTGCGCTCTACTTCTTAAAAATCATAGCAAAATCGAGAGATCCGCGTCATCGAAATTCAACCCAAACCCTTCTTCTAGTCTGCAAAAAGGCCTCGGAACACTTGCATACATAAATTATAGATGCATGATGGAAGTAAATTATAAGAAGCTCGAAATAAATTAGAGATGGATGATTGAAGTAAATTATAAGGAGCTCGAATTTTATCTCTATCAGAATATTCGTGTCTCGTCATTAATTTAAAGGGATCGGTTAAAAGCCCCATCTAGCGCTGAGCTTACGGCTCCGAAATACTTCAGGCACACTGCCACGAAATTATGTGTCCCTAAAAAAGACTTTTTTTCTCGCACTACGTCAAGAGAGACTATTGAAACATAAAGTGACATTCCTAATACAAGTTGGGATGTCCAGAACGGTTCACAAATATTATGTGACATGCAAAGTAATTTACGTGGCACAGTGTGTTCGCGTGCAGTTTGCTGGTTGTGGGTTCACTGGGCTTCTTCGATTATCAGTCCCGGACTCACCACGGACTCACCACTACGCCGGCCCGAAGCTCGTTTTTCACCGGCAGGGCGCGAAGCTCCGCCCACCAGTCCGCAACCTGCCGGAAGTGCACTCGATTTTCTCCGTCTGGCTCACCGCGGACTACCGGAGCTGCTGGGACCCACACGAGCCGGCAGCTAGCAGACGACGCTGCCTGAGAGGCTAGCAGACGAAGCGCATGCGCATTTGGCACCTCTGCGCCAATTTACGCGCGCCTTCGCTCCCTTTGTTTTGACGCGGACGGCTGCGCGACATGGCCTCCGAAATAATATTGCTCGACGGAGTCGAGACGCGCGCGCACCCGGAGCTTGGCCCGGACGGCTTGCCTGTCATAGAAGAAGGATTGCCGGTGTATGTCACCGACGGTACGTACTACTTTGCATGCGCCTGCCATATTGTACAATACCGCATTACCAAGTGCCATATACTCCTTGTCGCATTTACTAGCTAAGCATATCACATTTTGCAGGTGGCGTTCGACTGCGGATTGCCCGTCTCGACTCTGCAGGTATAGGCGCAGAAAGCGCCGACTTTCGCGGGCATGAAACAGCCGCCGTAGGCTCGGACAGCGCCGACTTAAGCGGGCATAAAACAGCCGCCGTAGGCTCGGACAGCGCCTCGGATGAACTTTGGTCGAGACAGAAGACTTTGGTCCTGATCCAGCTCTATAAAGAATTTAAAGAAAACCCGGCAAGGCATCTAAAGACGATAAAACAGATGTGGGAGATGCTTGCGGCCAGGTTGAACGACGTTTTCGGAGGCAACCTAGCACCTAGCCAAATTGAAAACAAGTGGCGTACGCTTGAGAGAGCGTACAAGCGAGTGCGAGAGCACAACTCTCGCTCTGGCAATGACCGTCGGTCATGCGAGTTTGAAGAGTGAGTGTATACTGTTATATGATTCTCATCCGAGTTGACATATAAAAACCTGACAAACTGACACGCATTCTAATATATGTCGGTGGTTTCATTATTTGTTATGCCCAGGGAGTTGAGTGAGCTACTGGACAAGAGCCACGCCGTGAACCCGCCGTGTTTGCTGGGGCCCGGGGTTGCGCGGACCCAAGACACTGAGTAAGTTTATGGCCTCTTAATTTACTCCCGCGCCACTGGTTTTATTTAAAGTTATATATTTGTGGAAGTGGAAGCAGCAGAAAGAAACTGCGGAGAAACCATGCTGGGATTGTTTTTTTTTTCGGTCGAATGTTCCGTAAGCCGACAAATTTTTCTTTTCGCAGTGATAATTTCTGGCACTGTTTTTTTGGCAGATTTTGCTTGCGTGTTTTCTTTGTAATGCGCACGAATTTGAATTAATTGGGCACGTCGGGACTCAACGCGTGCTGTGGTACAGGGGTTCTTAAGCCACCTTCGTGAAGCTAAGCGGCACTCGTTTGCGACTTGAATATTTTCTCGTGCTCGTTTGGTTTCATCTGGCTTTGACATAAACCTTAAGTATAGCCTACGTCAGGCATAGAAAAACTGTGATGTGATCTGTTTTAATTCAGTATAATGGTAACGCCAGCCTAGCCTCGAGATCCAGAGTGATAACCTAGGCAGAAGCAACGATTATCGCCTGGTGCCGCTTCAGGGCATGAAATTAAAGAATGGAACTGAATTGGGAAGGAATCGTTGTATTATACCAACCCAGAATGTTTACATCACAGCCTGGTAAAACGTACCGAAACAACATGGGAAAAAAATTGATTTGGATCTCGTAAGCGAACATCATGTGGAAACGAAGAAAGCACGAACCAAATTTAAGTTTTCAGTGCTGTGTTAAGGAAGTACTAAGGGTTTTAAATGAAGCTATAAAACATTTATACAGGTAGATCATGAGAAATGTCAGTTTTGTTCAAGATCTTTCAGTTAACGCCAGCTTTACTCAAGTGATCCTTTTTCATTGCCACTGTGTATTTACAGCCCATCATGTCTGCAACCCACTACTGTCAGCGTTCAGCAGAGTCCAACCGTACGAGACCAAAGCACCGGTGGCAGGGTTGTACCCATTGACAATTCATTCCAAGAGCCACTGCGCACTGAAACAACCACTGCAAAGAGGGCACGTCTGGACTCAACACGTGCTGTGGTAAAGGGATTCTTAAGCCACCTTCGTGAAGCTAAGCTGAACCGTCAAAAAAGGCATGAGGACCTCATGGCTGCTCGCAGGCAGGCCCATGTTGAGCGACTTGCTGCTCTCGAAAAATTTGCTGCAAGATTCGAGTGTCGGCACTCCACAGAAAATGTTGAGCCTGTTGAGTAGTTTATAATTACTTACAGCATCATGAGGCGAACAGCGCAATCTGAGACACACACAGAGGACAAAGAATGCGAATGAACACAGCGCTGTGTTCGTTCTCATTCTTCGTCCTCTGTACAAGTGTCTAAGATTGCTCTGCTCACCTCATGCTGCTTCGTCAGCAGCTAGCCCGCAAAGATGTCTATTGCTTACAGTAATCTCATTCACGACATCTTCGCATCCTTTCTGTGCATTTGTTTGGTGTTTATTTTTCATAATGAAGCAACTTTGTAAGCAATTTCGTATCTTTTGAATTGCTGTCCGTGCTTTTTTCTAATTTCCTTTTTACTGAAACATCCTTGGATTGTTGTTTCCAGCATTTGCTGTCATTTATATTGTATGCCCACCGTGCTAAGATCTCGCAGAAGATCGTAGAAACAATAAATTAAATTATTTTTTCCATATGTTAAGAATTGCAATATTTAACTTTTAGTTCCGTACTTTTCATATTTTTCCAGGGGCATAAGTACATGTTACTTTGCTAGCTTTTATTGAATACCTAATTTTATTCACTGTACTCTAACGTTACTTCTCCCATGTTGATCTTTTAAACGGTTCTCTGTTCAGTTAAAAGCATTCTATAACTTGTTCCTGAATAATATATGTTGTGTATTTGTATTTATTGTTCCGGTTAACAGATCTTAGTGCAAACTTTTTTAATTACATTGATTTGTTTGCAATCAAGTTACATTGCAATGTGACTTCAAACAGTATTACTTACATTTTCAATAAAAATGTCACACAATAGTTTTGGCTCAGTCTTGAGTACATATCTTAAAATGTCACCTGGCACAGTTCATGCAGATTTTGCACAACAAATTGGCAAGCCCTGGTTCTTGGTTTCACCACTTCATAGATTTTGTGCTATGCTGTCCGGTAAAGCAACAGCAAAAGCAGGTGCTTCATGTGTTTCAAGGGTGGTTTCATCGTCGGCCTCTATGTCAGTGGTATCTGGCAAATCCTCCAGTGTGTCAGCACGGCGCCTTGCCATATTGTGGAGCACACATGCTGCCATGACGACATATGCAGCCTTGGATACATCCCACACGTCAATGTAATTCAAGCGCTGAAATCTTGCTTTGACGAGGCCAAAGGTGCCTTCAATGACGACTCGTTGCCTAGTATGGGCACTGTTGAAAGCAGCCATCCATGGTTTCCAAGCTCCTGTCTGGCGATATGGAGGCAGGAGCCATGGCAAGAGCGGGTAAGCTGCGTCTCCTAGCAGGTAGCCGCCTGGAAATGCAGCAAATGGTTACCATGACTATAAAGTACTCTCCACTCTGTATATGTCATACATCACAACTGCATATGTTCACTCATAGAGAATCAATAGAAAGGTATGTGTTTTTTTTTTCTTTGTAGATTCGTGTTGATAAAGGAAACTATATTTCTACAGGTTTTCGTCTCAGTCCTGATGATCCACAAAGTTTCTCAGCCATGTAGCATACATGTTCCTGTGCAGATCGATTTTTTATGTTTTCCATTTCTGTGCCCTTAGTTCAGAAGCCTTCAACTGTGATGCCACAAACTAACGCTGACACCTGCTCTTCACCTGCTCCCCGCCACCTCAAAAAAAAAAAATTTGAGCCTTGTGGAAGGTCTCTGTAGGCACTCTGGCCAAAGAGTGAGATTTGGTTTGCAGGTATTGATGTTTTAATATTACTTGAATCTGTACTTTGACACACAGCTTGTGACGGAGAGAGGGGTCACGAAACAATATCAACTCAGCATTAGAAAGAACACCCCAGAGACTCAGTTTGAAGAGCAGGAACTGAGATACACGAAAGTGACAAACAGCATAAAGCCCTTTTTCGCACTGGGCTCAGTTATGCGCGGCAACCCCCGCTTTTTTTTCTTTTTTCTACTTATTTTCATAATGCCTCTACAGAGCGCCCTTAAGTTTTCAGGTTACAAAGTGCGAACTTACCTTCGCATTTTAAAGCTGCCTCTCCGAACTGGAAGCTGTGCCGTAGGAATCGGGCGTCATGAACGCTCCCAGGGAATCCAATGAACGTCTGTGAACATCATGTCCGCATCGCACACGCCTTGCAGTAATATTGAGGGAAATTTCTTGCGATTATAATAGCTCTCCTCCGATTCCGACGGCCTCGAAATACGGACATGGCACCCATCAATGGCACCAATGACGTCTGGCAGGCCAACAGGCTCTCCGTGGCGAGTGTACAGAGCACGAAATGCCCGCTTGTTGAGAGCCTGCTCTTCACGATCCGGCCAGCGGATCTCCCTTCCACTTAAAGACCATAGCAAGTCCAGGACTCTGTTTATGGCGACGTGGGCGTTTGATTCGCTGACATCAAATTTTTCGGCGATCTGATAGAGCGCCCATTGGGTGCCGATGTAAGTGAGAGCGATCAGGACAGTTTTCTCGGCTGCGATTTTTGGCCTACCTCTTAGGCCTTCGGGGTAGAAAGAGGAGTGCTGGAACTCGTCCACTAGAGTCGCCGCGGTTGATAGTGATAGTCGAAAAAGCTTCCTGAACTCGAAGTCCAAGTAGCGCTGCACAACCTCCTCCACATACAACTTCACCCTGTGTCGGTCCTTGCGTTCCAACTGTGAAAGCAGAAGGCACATTACAAATGTGTCTCCAAAATCGTCGTCGTCGGATTCCTCAGAGTCGGAGCTATCAGACTCCAACATGTGGTCTGCTGCAAAAAGCGCGCCAAATTTCTCGAGCGGCATTGCTCCCCTCTTCCCTCTGCGCTGACTGCCCGCGGGCTGCCAGCCAGCACCGCTCGCACGTGATCATGACGTAGCTTCCTGCTTGACAGGAAACCGCGAACTGCCCGACGACTATCAGAGCTCGGTAAATCGAAGAAGCCCACTATTGGACGATGCGATCGGACGTATCCACCCTAAATTGCGTCCAAGGTCCGTATTCTGTAACGATCTATTTCATTTGTCCTTGACATCGATGTGACGAAACAACAGCAGGTAGAAGACCGAGTGGCTAAACCCCTCTACACAGCCGGTCTGTCGCTTCTTGTGTCAAGCTTCGAGCCGCCGTTTATAGTGAACCTGGACCACACACACCGTACTGCTCCAATCCATCCCAGAACCGCCGCCCAGTTCCTTTAGCGAGATCGAATAGAGGTTGTGCGAAACGCGCAACGTCATCCCTTAGCTCTCTGAGAACTAGGCCCTTCACGTTGGTTTGGTCGATGAAACAAAATGGCTGCAGAGTCTTGGGTAGACACGGGTGCACTTCGTGTTAAAAGTGGAATGCCAGTGCACTGTTTCGCTACACCGTGCACTCTGCCAGGATACTACCATGCGCGCGGGAACCACGTATGCGTTTCAGCTTCACATTACCTATCATTTTTAACTGCGCGCTAATGTTTTACAACACAAAAAGTACTGGGACGGATCATGCGTGAGCAGGCCGACCGGTTTAAACCTTCTGCTTCCTGCGCTGGTTATTCACAAATATCTACAGTTGATTTGTTTCAAAATTGCGATATGTACCAGATTATTTGATGTCTCTGATCAGAGGAAAAGTCCATTGGGTGCATTCAGTAGCTTCCCTGCAACGAAATGATCAATCCGACGTGTGCACATCTGGTTGGTTCATGGTTTATTGGGGTTTAAAGTCCCGAAGCAACTCAGGCTATGAGGGACACCGTAGTGAAGGGCTCCGGAAATTTCGACCACCCGGGGTTCTTTAACGTGCACTGACATCGCACAGTACACGGGCCTCTAGAATTTCTCCTCCATAGATATCCGGGATCGGGATCGAACCCGCGTCTTACGGGTCAGCAGCCGAGTGTCATAACCACTGAGCCACCGCGGCGGCGTATGTGCACATCTACATGCACGTGAAGGACGAATTGAAGTTTTTTCAGCTGGAGTATACCGAATTTATTCGAACACGTAATCATGCCGCAAATAAGAGCTTTTATTAATCAACAAGTCGTGGATAATGCTTACTAATTGCGCTCTAGCTACAAAACTCATGTAGCTGTGACATACACTGCAGTGCACTCAAAGGAACATATCCGTACTATCGTTGTCTTGGAAATTGATTCCGTGTGTAAAATATTACCAAACTCCCTCTTGCATTCTGTTTGTCGATGAGCTTCAAATGCGTGCACATCTTCCAACCCTATCGACATGTGACAGACGGATATGACTCGCTGAATACAGACGCAGTCTAGACAGAGAGAAATTAATTTCAGTGTTCTGCGCAGAAAACAGCAGCTGATTTTTTTTTTCGCTCAAAAATATCTTCCAGATTGTAACCACCGTGTACCTAAATAAGCCCACGTTACCAGTATAAAAACAACATACATTTCTAGGCCCAACATTTAAGAAATATTTCACATTCCTCCACCCATAAACGCACAAAACACGAAAGTCTCCCAATCTGTAACATACTGAAAGTGCTCTCAAGGAATCATTGGGGGTCTTGAAGAACGCGCCTTTTATGCATCTGTCGTTCTTAAGAACACTCCTCCTTAGATGAAGGATTTATGGTGTATGGTTCAGCAAGACCGTCATACATAAAAATTTAGATCCGGTGCACAACTCAGGCCTACGCCTCTCATGTGGCGCATACAGAATCTCTGCCATAGTAAAGCTCGTCTGTGGAAACCAATAGACCTCTGCCTTAAATAAGAACAACCGCTCTCACTTTGCATACATATTAAAAGTGAGGTCTCTACAAAAACACATCTGCTGTCTAGTTGCAGCTCAGTGCCCTCCTAAAATTAGGCCTGTATTCAATAACAAACCTCAAGCTACCAGGTTACCACCGGCCGAGCACCCCACCTTCATTCTCATTTAAATTTTAAGCTACTACGCCACTGGTCTTGCAATTTGAAGAGATGTGCAAAAATCCCAGCGTACTCGACACATTACCCGACATTGTCCAAAGACGAGACCCTCTACCACTCTGGTACATTTCTCCTGAAATGTGTGATTTTACTCTCACACAGCTCCATAACAAGCAAACTCTATACAACAACATGACTTGAAAGAATTCCTTGCACTCAAGGAAAAATACGATGGCTTCGCGTAGTTTTCTACTGATTGTTCAAAAATGAATCTTTACATTCAACAAGTACTAGTATGAGGGAAATGTGAAAAAATAGTAAGACTTCCACAGTGGGCGTCCCTCTTCACTGCCGAATGTTATGCCGTCTGTGCGGTCGTGCAAAAAATATTCAACGACAGCCTTGCATATAGTATCATTTGCGCATACGCACTAAGGGTAATTACAGCTCTTCACTCAAGAAACGCAGTCACTCCGCTCCTTGGTGACCTCATAAACAATACAACAACAGCGACAGCTCGAGAGGAAAACATAACATACTGGTAGGGATCCATATGTATCAGCAGCGCGAACACCACACAGGAAGAAGAAGGAGAAGAAGGTAAAGGTTCGCGCTGCTGATACATATGGATCGCAACCAACTAGCCCGACAGATGGTGTTATTCAAACACTGGTAGGTCTCTGGACATGTCGGACTAAAAAGCAACGATAGAGGAAACTTTCGCGCTGTTAAAACTCATGAGGAGGAAAAAATGATACCTAAGCCCTTTAAAGACTGCATAAACTTAGTTCATTGTAAACCAAGAAAAAAATGGCAGTCCACTAGGAAAAACAACGTAAACAAAAAACAAAAAGGAACGTTTCAAGGAAGTTATTGTCAGCCATTTAAGTATAGGGCCCACGCACCTTACTCACCAATTCAACTAACAACAGAAGACAAGGTGTTTTGTGAATCATGTGCAGGTGGGCTAAAGGTACATCCTAGTTTATTTTCATTCAGGAAACTGGACACTCTAGAAAAAAAACATTTTTCTGTGTTTTACTGTGAAAGTATAACGTTTCATCCGACACTGCTCTTAGGTGAAAGTGTGCTCGCTGATATCTGCATTTTTAGGTTCTTAAAACAAGCAAATATCTTGAAGTATAGACGGCAAAAATTTTAAGTGGCTCTCTAATCCCGGGTTTGGCGCAATCTTGACTCAGTTGCTTACCTATATTATACTCAGCTCAACTGAACGTAAAGCATCGTGCGCTGATTAAAGCTCAGCTCTCCTCGTGTTCAGATGCTCAGTTATTATCAGAAGCGCTAGCAGGAAACTCTTGATCGGGAATTTGTCGCGTTGTGTCCAGCACTGTAATCCCCTATTGTCGTGCGACGCCCGCGCGTTACGCGCGCTAACGCGACATTGTGCAGTAATGTACGCAGGGTAAAAAAACTGTTGTGCGAATCCTTTATTCTTCCGGTTTCCTGCAGTCGATATTCGTGAGCTGAGATTTAAATGCTTCATTCCTTTTGCCTTCAAACGCGCTTACCATGACAGCACAGCAGGTTACTGCGTCCTTGCTTGCAGAATTGCAAATATCACGCGCTTCCTTGTCTCTTGTTAATATCGACTCTTAACAGCGCATTATCTGCTACACTCAGCTTCCGCCTCAATTAAAATTTGGTGCTAAGAGCAGCGAGAATCAACATTTTCAACGACGCTGGGTTTTCTAATGGCGTGGTTGACAAGCTCAGACTCTCACTGCATATTATAGTTAAAAGGATGACATAAAGCAGCTGGCCGTGCGTGATTACACTCCTCTTCATGCAGCTGCTTGCGCCAGAGCGCATAAAAGTTTTCAGTGTCACAGAAGTTGCTCCAGGCAGACGCATGCGTCCATGCCACACAAATAAATTAGACATCGCAGCGGCGGCCCACATTCGGAGAATACGGAAGCATTGACGTCTCCTCGGCACTCGACCCCTCTCTTTGCCTCTCTTTATCATTTTCTTTGTCCTTGTTAATTAATTAACTAGTGGATTGGCATAATTATCTTATGCTTTAATTAAAGATCGATTTATTTACTATGGTTATACGTTCTTTTATCTCAGTCAACCTTATTGGTTTCTTAAATTTGGCGCCGTGGTTGCTTTCGCGCCCACTTACTATATCCGTGTCCAGCCTATTCAACCGACCAAAAGTTTTTGCTGATAATATTTAACTAAATATTTTACTTTAATGAAACTTTTGTTCCATTAATCATCACTAATCAGGTACAATCCAATTCATTTCTAACTTCATGTTCACTCGTTTGCCTATTTTTGCACTGCTTTGCCGTCCCCGGCGGTCTTCCCATCTAATCACAATATCAACGTCTGCGCTATTTTGATGTTTTTTCGAAATCTTCCGGTCTAATTAATTAACTACTCATCTTATCGATATAATATTTTTTGACCAGCATCCTCAAATCATCCTCTTTCTATTGAAACCGCTCGTTTGATGGCATCGTTTCAGAGAACGTCACAACTGCTGCGGACACGTTTTCGTGACAGGACCCCGCCGACATAGCCTAGAAATACTATCGCATTGATAACCGCTCGCTCTCCCTCACCCCCTCCCCCCCTGGTGAATTTCTTCACTTTAATTTTACAAAGATTACTATGAGCAACAAATATTAATTGTACATTCAATTAAAATGGCTGCTACTACATTAGATTCTCCCGCGTTAAAGTTTCGATGATATATGATTACTAATTCCATCCTTTTCCAACAATCCCCGACCCCTTCCTCATGCAAATTTCCAAGTCGAAGGCGACAGTGAGGTACTTGTATGAAGAAACTAAAATCAAATACAACAGCTCAACCAATGTGAAAAAGTCGCCGAATAGGTAACGGAAGAGTTGTATCGCTGGTCACCGACTTTAAGAGTTTCAGAAGATGACTGAAAATGTGAAAGGAACAGCTGGAATAAACTCTCACCAAAATGAAGGCCGTCTAGTTTCTGAGAACACTGGCAGCTTCCTACTCGGAAAGCCCCTGTAGCGATGCCCTTGACGGTCGCAATTTTAGTTTCCGATAACCCGGCACGGCAAACTTTTGGTGTCGAGTTGGTAATTATCAGTTCCAGGATACCTCTTGCAGTCACCTGCGGCAGTCAACATCGAGTGCGCTCTGGCAGCCCCTTCTACCACTATGCCAGACAGCGAAGGCTAGGCGCTTCAGCGACAGCTCTATGGTTTCTGATCATATATGGTGGGAAGACAACCGGTGGTGTCCTTGTACGTCAGAAATTCGTCATGCGCACTAAACGCCAAGAACACTCTACTCTTAAAAAAATAGAAAAGAACCCGAAATAACAAGGTGTCCACAACTTCCATGATCAGGGCCTTGCCTTTCTGAGCTTCAGTTACTAGCTTCTTCTTTCCGGCTTTTCAAGCTACAGTGGTGCCCTACACAATTATCCGATTGTTTTCCAGATGCTTTCCACACAATACGAACGGATGCTTAAAAAACGACCTTGCGGCCATCGAGAACAACATTCCTCACCATTATGTTGCTCCGTTGCCTAGGCTATAATGCCTACAAGTATTTTAGGGTAGCTGTGATTGGGAGACCAGCACAAACCACAGCATGAACACTGCTTCATCGTTAAACGGCCCGGTCATAATAGGAAGCTACACGCTTAGCTGAAGCTTCACAGCAGTTCCGCACTCTTGGCAAAGTTTTCCAGACAAATTCCTCAGTGCGGAATCAAAAAAGCAGGCTGTTATGCGAATCAGTTAACGCCTCTATGGACAAAAAATAGAAGCTCAGTGTCGCCTACCGGGACGCAGGTTGCGCCTTTGGAAAGTGCGTTGCTCTGTTTGTGATATACCGTGACTAACATGGACTCGTGTCTGCACACTGCATTTCAAGATCACAGAGGCAGGTCCGCTGCTTATCTTGGCGCATAAAAGCAGTACGGCCTACATCCAGCGATCTGCCATTTTTCGCCGGCGCATATAAGGTTTGGTTTGGTTTAATGGTGTTTAACGTCCCGAAGAAACTCAGGCTATGAAGGACGCCGTAGTGAAGGGCTCGGAAAATTTCGACCACCTGGGGTTCTTTAACGTGCACTGACCTCGCACAGCACACGGGCCTCCAGAATTTCGCCTTCATCAAAATTCGGCTGCCGCGGCCGGGATCGAACCCACGTCTTTGTGGTCAGCAGTTGAGCGCTATAACCACTGAGCCACCGCGGCGGGTCCGGCGCATATAAGATAACATCGTCTACATAACTGTCCAGCTCTTAAGCACTTTTCAGGGTGGTCTAATGCATTCCTCTCATTAGCGCTCCCACTTCCTATGTCATTTAGGGAATGGCTGTAATTTCAACAGTATTTGTGTCTGCGTCTCTTGTTAAAGAACCCCAGGTGGTCGAAATTTCCGGAGCCCTTCGCTACGGCGTCTCCCATAGCATCAGTCGCTTTGGGACGTTAAACCCCAATAAACCATACCAATCTTCTCAAAAAACAATGATATATTTGCTTAACACCCGAAGCGTAGCTTTTCTCTTTGCTTAGATTAATTGTATAACGATGATTATGAACATCAGTTATTATGAAGAATGGCCTGAGGGGCGAGTTGGTGCATGATGAAATGAACGGGGGTGCAACAAAGACACTAACATGAAGTGCGCATGTGGTGTCCCCTTTCTTGTTAGTGTCCTTGTTACGCCACCGTTCATTTCATCAGTTTTATATCCTCTCTTAAAATGGCTGATGGTTCATCAATACATCTGAGGCTGCAAAATTTCGCTGATGCATAATTACTGTTTTTATTCTTGGCCTACGATTACTACAGCACCCCTTGCCCCTCCGCTCGTCGTGCACAATTCCAACTGAAAGGAAACTGGGACGTGGTTCTGTGTAGAAACAAACTGGAAAATTCCGCGCCTCAACAAATGGTAAACATTTGCTGGTAAGGAAACGGCAAAGTTATGAGGCTACGTTGGTCACCGACTTTATGACGTACAGACGATGTATACAAAGATGAAGGAATCAGGTAGCATAACTTTTTACTGAAATTAATGCCGAGAAATTAGCGAGGGTGCTGGAAGCTTGCAACTCGAAAAGGACTTGTAGCGGTGCTCTTGACGGTCGCGAAGTTTAGTTACCGATAACGTGGCGCGTCACTGTTGGTCACTATCAGTACAAGAAATCCCCTTGCAGCCGTATGCGGCAAACAACATGGAGTGTGCTGTGGCAGTTCCTTCTTCTACTGCGGCAGGTGGCCATGCCTGGGCGGTTCAGCTCAAGGGCTAGGCCATGTGCAGTGGAGGTAACCGCTGATGGCATTCTACATCAAAAGTTTTGCATCCCTATTTAACGACAAGAAAAAAGTGTGGTTCAAAAAATAAAAAAAGAACAACAAAGAACATCATGTGCACAAAGCCCCGATTAGGGCATTGTATTTCAGTCGTTCCATTTCGAAGGAGGAATTTCAGAAAAGGTTTCCAGATTTTCAAGCTTCAGTGCTTCCTGAGGCGATTTTCACATTTAGTGCACTTCCCGCTGTTCGAAAGATGCTCTTCACGCAATATTCGATGAGTCCTTCAACACAACATAGCGGCCAGCGAGAATAACATTCCTCACCTTGGTGTAATTCCCGAGGAATTTCTGCAATGGCTTCGCCGAGGCAATTATGCCTTCAGGTATTCCAGGATAGCTGTAATTGTGAAATTGATTGGGGTGATCACAGCACGACCATTGCTTCCTTTTTTAACGCCGGTGCAATCAATAAAATAGATGACGTTCGTGAGCTGTTGCCCAGATTTGTCCACCGAAATACATGACTCCCTATCTGAAAATTCAGATCCGGCACCATAAGTTCATGCCAAATTATAAAACAAAACAGTAGCGTCGTCTGTCGGGTGCTGGTTTCCACCTTGCCGGCTCTATGTTGCCCTGCTGCTGCACTGAGCTGCGGCGGTCCTATAACGCTATCGCGTACCACTTTTAAAGGCAATTTTAAGCGTCCTCCATGTTTTTTTCTTTTCGACCCGAGAGCGTTAACCTTCAATCAGCGGAAAGGCCCGCGTC
Source organism: Amblyomma mixtum (assembly GCF_055824585.1). Classification (NCBI taxonomy): domain Eukaryota; kingdom Metazoa; phylum Arthropoda; class Arachnida; order Ixodida; family Ixodidae; genus Amblyomma; species Amblyomma mixtum. The sequence goes on from NC_143018.1 coordinate 102,917,654, forward strand.
GGCATTGTTCAGAGAAAATTCAGGTTGGTCAAAATCACAACCACATGAACTGGCGCGCGTGCTTCAAAAAACCACATCGATCACACAAAACAACACCGATGACGTCACAGTACAATTCCCCATTGGTGTACAGAGTTGTGACCTCATTCCAGCAGCCTTACGTAGTGCCGTTGAAGAAAGAAGAGAAACTGCACTGAAAAGAAAAATTGCTTTTCGTTACCCGAACCACTGGAAACCATCAACAAATATCACCAACATTCAGAACCATTTCGAGCACATAAAACCGATGCTTAGCATTAGTTGGGAAATGTCACAAAGCGTGGTTTAGCTTAGGGAGAGGAAGTAGTTTTGGTAGTTGGGTAATGCAATTGATGTCCTCAACTGTTTCTCTCACTGTGGATACTTAAAATTCTCCTTAAAGACGGTTTCCTCGGGGGACCTTCATGTTTCCTTTGAGGGCCAGGTCGATTCATTTGCGGACTAGCTGCGTCGCACACCTTGGGTAAGTTAGCGGTATGAGTAGGCGGGGGAAGGGGGAGGGGAAGGCATATCAAAACGAAAGCCACTAGGTCAGTCGTGTATCTTAGATACTATTGTTTCCTGTTGTTATGATTATACTTCTTTGCTGCTGGCTATCGAGCAGCCAGAATGCACGATTATTTCGTTGAAAACTACTGCATACTGTTGGTAACCAACCATCGATGGAAGTATGCGACGCTTGGATGCCGGTCTCATGGTGCACGTCACATGCCCAGTCTGCTGTCCCCCTTGTTGCGCTCCTACCACGTGCATGCAGTGCGCACAAATCAGACCGTACATTTTGCAAGCACATATGATTTGGTAGTTTTGTCTATCGACCCTTACAACTACGACGAGTATCCCAACCAAGCGGGCCGGCGTACCACAATTGGGCGTGAACATTTTAACCGCGACTGTACCAAATCGGTACAAAGGGTTTCGCCGAGGAGCACATGACCAGGCCAGTGAACTAGGAAAACGCAATTATAGGAACTGCTCTCTGCACCTATAATAAATTTGTTTAGGAAATAAACACCACTTTTGTCTGACTATCAAAAATATACTGAACAGGGAATGTTCGCTGAAAAAATGTTCGCTGATATCTTGGCTAAAAATATTTGTTCACCTTTTTATTTTTCTTTGTACGCTCAGCGCGTTGCGTTGGCTTGTAGAGCGTATTGAGAGATTGCCGAAACAATTTTTTTGTAGCACCGCATCACCTTCGCGGTCCTTCTTCAGGCATCTAAAACGAGCTCGCTAATAATAAAACCAAAAACTTCTGGCTGTGTTTTTGCGGCGTGGTATTGTACCATTCCAAACCCAGTTTTCAACAAACGAATCGTGCATGCTGGCCGCTCGATAGCCAGCCTAAAAAAATTATAATAATAACAGCAAACAATAGTAACTGAAATACATGATTGACCTAGTAGCTTTCCTTTAGATACGCCGATCCTACTCCTTCTCCCGCCTCCGCACACTCCTAACTTACCCAAGGAGTGCGACGCAGCTAGTCCACCACTGAATCGTCCTGACCATCAACGGGAACATGAAGGTCCACCGGGAAAACCGTCTCTAAGCAGAATTTTAAATTTCCATTCAGAAAAATAGTTGAGGACATCCATCGCATAACTCAAACCACTACTCCTTCCTCTCCCCAAACTAAATCACGTTTTGTGACATTCGCCACTTAATGCTAAGAATCCGCGTTATGTGCTCGAAACACTTCCGAGTATTGCTGAGATTTCTTTAAGGTTTCTAGCGGTTCGAGTGACGAACCAACCATTTTTCTTTTCAGCGCAGTTGCTTTCCTTTCTTAAAAGGCACTATATAATATTGTTGGAATGAGGTCACAACTTTCTGTACAAATGAGGAATTGTATAGGGACGTCATCGGTGTCGTTTCCTGCGATCGATGTGGTTTGTTTGAACCATGCGCCTGAGTTTATGTAGTTTGGGATGTCACAACCGTCTCGAATAATCTCAATTTTTCTACACAACGCCAACGGACCTTTCCGCTAACCGGGGACGTTAACGCTGTCGCCCCGCCCCCCCTCCCCCCTTCCTCCCCCCCCCCCAAAAAAAAATAGAGCTTGCAGTACGCTTAAAAATTGTCTTTAAGAGTACTACGCGATACCCTTGTCGGTCCACCGCAGCTCAGGGCATTAAAAAGGCAACAGAGAGCCGGAAACGCCTGATGCACGACGCTACTGTTTTTTTTTTATAACTCCTCATAAACTGACGGTACCAGATCCGGATTTTCAGATAGAGTCATGTATCTCGATGGACTTTGCCAAATGTGCGCAACAGCTCCTGAACATAAGCTAAGATTGTTACATTCTTTTAAAGACACCGGCGTTAAAGGAAGAAGCATTGTTAGTGCTGTCACCGTTCCAGTCTCTCAATTACAGCTGCCCTGGAATATCTAAAGCCATTGCCTGGGCGAAGCCGTTGCAGCAAGTTCTTCATAAGGGTGAGGAATGTTGTGAACGCTGGCCGCTATGTTTTGTTTAAGAACTCATCGGAGCCTGAGTGAAGCGCATCTGGCGAACGGCGAAAAGTGCGCTGAAAATGTGAAAATCGCCTCACGAAGCACTGAAGTTTGAAAATCTGGAAGCCTGATCTGAAGTTCGACCTTCCAAATCGAAGCTCTCAAAGGCCATGCTCGAATAGAAGCGTTGCGCATATCATGTTTTTTTGTTGTTATTTTCTATTTTATGACGAGCAGTTTCTTCTTATCGTTAAATAGGTATGAGAAATCTGATGCAGACGGCCATCAGCGGTTATCTTGCCTGCACATGACCTAGCCCTGGCGCTGAAGCGCCCAGACTTGTGTATCTGCCGGAGTAGTAGAAGGAACTGCCACACCGCACTACATGTGGAGTGTCGCAGGCGACTGAAAGAGGAACCCTGGAACTGATAGTGACCAACTCGACAACACAGGCTGACGTGCAACGTTCTTGGGAACTAAAACTGGCGACCGTCAAGAGCACCGCTACAAGAACTTTTCTAGTAGCAAGCTTCCAGCGCCCTCAACAATTGCACGGCCTTAATTTCAGTAACAGGTTGGGCCAGCTGTTCGTTTCAACTTTGTATACATCTTCTGTACGTCGTAAATGCGGTGACCAACGAAGCCACATAACTTTGCCGTTTCCTTAGATGCGAATTTTTCGCATTGGGTGAGGGGCGGCATTTTCCTCTTTGTTTCTTCATGCAAGTACGTCAGAGTTTAATTTAAATTGGAAATTTGCAGGACGAGTGGTGGAGCCAGGTGTATGGTAAAAGTAGGACAAGAATAAAATAAGTAATTATGAATGAGCGATACTTTGCCGCCGCAGGGTGAATTGATGAACCAGCAGCCAGGGTAAAACAGGACATAATAACTGACATTCATAATTACCGTTATACAATTGAAGGAAGTTAAGAGAAACGCTACGCGTCGATCATCAAGCAAATACCTCATTGTTTACTTCCTAAAAGCGACGCAGTCTCAAATCCTGTTGAAATTACCACCATTCCCAAGTGGCATAGCAAGTAGGAGAGCCAAACAGAGGAATGCATTAGTCCACCCTGAAGAGTGCTTAAAAGTTTGGGAGTTACGTAGACGGGGTTACCTTAGATGTGCCTGCCAAAGATTGCAGATAGCCGGATGTTGGCTGTACTGTTTTTGTGCGGCACGATAAATAGCACGACCAGCCTTTGTGAACTTGAAATGCAGTGTACAGACATATGTTCATGTTAGTCACAATATATGACAAATAGAGGACCCCAGACTTTTCAAGGGCGCAAAGTGCGCCCTGGTAGAATACACTGGGCTTTTATTCTTTATTCATCGCGGCGTTAACTGATTCTCGCAAAAGGGCCCGCTTAATTCATTCTGCACTTAGCAATTTCTCTCGATAACTTTTCCAAAAGTGCGGAACTGCTAAGGAGCTTCAGCAAAGCTTGTAGCATTCTATTATGACAGGAGCATTAAACGAAGAAGCAGTGTTCTTGTTGTGGTTTGTGCTAGTTTCGCAGTCACACCTATCCTGAAATACGTACTTGTATGCATTATAGCCTAGGCGACGGAGCCGCATAATGGTGAGGAATGTTGTAGCGCTCAATGGCTGCCAGGTTCTTTTTAAAGCATTCTTTGGTATTGTGTGGAAAGCATCTGGAAAACAATCGAAAAATTGTCTGGGGCACCACTGTAGCTTGATAAGCCGGAAATAAGGAGCTAGAAACTGAAGCTCAGAAAGACAAGGCCCTGATCGGGGAGGTTTTGCACATCCTGTTATTTCTCGTCCTTTTCTATTCTTTCAAGAGTAGATTTTTCTTGGCTTTCAGTGGCAATGAAGAATTCGTGATGTGCAGGGCCGCCAGTGGTTGTCTTCACTCCATACATGTCGCAAAGCCTAGCCCTGGCGCTGAACCGCGCAGCCTTGGCTATCTGCCGCAGTGGAAGAAGGAACTGCCAAAGCGCACTCCATTTTGATTGCCGCAGCTGACTGCAAGAGGAATCCTAGAACTGATAGTGACCAACTCGACAAAAACAGGTTGACGTGCAACGTTATCGGAAACTAAAACTGGCGACCTTTAAGAGCACCGCTACAGGGGCTTATCGAGTAGCAAGCTGCCAGCACCATTGGCAACTACACTGCCTTCATGGTAATGACAGTTTATTAAAACTGTTGCTTTCAACTCGGGCCTCTTCTTCTGAATGCTGTAAAGTCGGTGACCAGCGATATCAGTCTTCCGTTTTCTAAGCGACGACTTTTTCGTATTTGTTGAGGTGTTGTATTTAATTTTCGTTTCCTTATACAAGTACGTCACTGTCAGCTTTGACTTGGAAATTTCCAAGGAGCGCGGGGGACGGGCGGGTATCATAGGCCAACGTTGAAATTAGTAATTTTATATCATCGAAGCTTTAACGCAGGATAAACTAATGTAGCAGTAGCCGTTTTAATAGAATGTATAATTAATACTTCATGCTCATAATCATCTTTGTACAAGTAAAGAAAAACGCTATACGTCTAACGTTAGACAAATGCACCATTGATTTATTTTATACAACTGACGGTGTCACAAATACTGTTAAAATGGGAACCACTCCAAAGGGACATAGGAATTTGTAACGCTAATGAGAGAAATGCATTAGTGCGTCAAGAAGAGTGCCTGAAACTATGATTGCTTTGTAGATGGCGTTATCTTAGATATTCCTGCAAAGGAAGAGAGATTGCCGAGTGTTTGTTGTAGTGCGTTTTCTGCGGTAAGCTAAGGAACGCGACCTGTCCTTGGGAAGTCCTTTGTGAATTCCTTTATAAAGTGTTGTGAATAAGAGGCAATAAAGGGAATTATTTCAAGGTATATAATAATAATAATAATAATAATAATAATAATAATAATAATAATAATAATAATAATAATAATAATAATAATAATAATAAACTTTATTCATGCAATATTTACAACCTCGTACAGGCACACCAAAGCCACAAGAGGGCTTGTAGGGTGTCGCCCGGCAGCAGCGACAATCCAAGTACACAATTTATAGAATAGCGAACGAAACACACAAAGAAAGAATATATATCTATGTACACGTGCACTGAACTTGTGCACTAAAATAAAGAATGAATTGATTATAGATACCAGTGTAAAAAACAAGAAAACGAAAAGAAGAAAAAAAATATTTCGCTAAGGTGGAGGAAAGAAGAAGAAAAAAAAAGAAAAAATATAGGCAGAAAGTTTAAATGCTCTTTACAGTTACATTTCTAGCGATAATATAGCGTTTCTTAGTTCTGTGCGAGAAGTCAAGGAGAATACATACTCTGGCAACTCATTCATTGCTGGACGCTGTATGTCCAAGTACCTCACAATGATGCCGGTGAATAAGTGATCATTATGTTACATCTCTCTCCGGCATTGAAATTAGAAATAATCTTACAGATAATGCGGCCCTGAAGTATTTCACCAGTTTACTAAAAGTGTTGAAACATGCGACAAGTTGTCACGATCGAAAGAATGGCAGCAACTTAAACGCAAACTGCAACTAAATTTTACTTTTGGGTAGAACACCTATTAACATGTTCAACGCGTCGCAAAGCTAACCGGGCAATGTTTACTTTCAATTAGTGAGCCAGCTCTTCTGTTGTAATGGTTTAAAAAGCTTCATAACAGACGACGCGAGAAACTGGAGCCATGATGGGCGGTTAGGAAATTTACATGACTCTACGTAAGTATTGACCACGGAGAACTTTCTAAAGAAGCGTCGATAGACAATGAACGGATTGTCGACGGTGTGTGTTTGACGGTGTGTAATGTGTCTTTAAATTTTAGTTGAGATTATAAAGCCCAACCGCTGTGTAGCCGTTCTGGATATGCACGTATACTTTGCCCATGACCGCGCACACGCTTATGGGCTTCCGAAGTACGGCAAAGAACGAGCTTTGTGCGGCATACGAGGATCTGTTTTCTTCCATGTGGCATTCACGAAGGGCCCTCGCATGGTGTGGTCAAAATTTATTTAATAGCTTTCACAAAAGTTCTACTAGCAGCGAAATATCTCGTCGATGACCGAAAGACGAAAGGAGACGCAGCGAAACAAAAGCTTGTCCCGGTAGGCGCGTGTTCTTTCAGAGTGCTTTATATTCATGCGATCTGCGTTAAGAGAGACACGAGAACGCAGGACGAGCGCTTGCCCCGTGTTTTCGTCTCTCCTTCGCTCTTGTTGCTTCGGGCTGCCAATTTTCACGATGATTCGCGAACTAGCCCGCACCAAGATATTGGTTTGGTTTGGTTTATTGGGGTTTAACGTCCCTAAGCTACTCAGGCTATGAGGGACGCCGTAGTGAAGGGCTCCGGAAATTTGAACCACCTGGGATTCCTTAACACGTAGTACGAGGTCTGTTAGAAAAGTATCCGACTTTATTTTCTTTTGTAAACACCTGACGGATTTGAAACAAGCACGCTTGCACCAGCCTACCTTGAACCTTCGTGCACATGCACAAATTTTTTCCCGCCTGCCGATAGCGTCAGTCACTGGCACGCAGCGTTTGAGTGAGGCAGTGCGCAGTGCTCTCGTCGGTTTTTTATTGCAAGGAAAATGGCGGAGTGACAGGAGCAGCGCTACTGCATCAAATTTTGCCAGAAACTGGTCGACAGCCAAGTGGAAACGATTCGGAATATTCAGACGGCTGTCAGTGACAATGATATGAGCAGCACACAGATTAAGCAGTGGTACAATTAGTTTAAAGATGGCCGCACATCGGTGGAGAGAGAGCCACGCTCCGGTCGGCCATCAACATGCCGAAATGACCAGGTCATTACCGAAGTGAACGCTGTGGTGATGCGGGACCCTCGTGTAACTATCCGAGAAATTGCGGAAGATGTGGACATCACCAATTTTTCTACATATTCCATTATCACCGAAGATTTGGCGATGGAGAGAGATGCGGCGAAATTCGTGCTGAAGCTGCTCACGGTGGAGAAAAAGCAGCTTCGTGTTGAAGTCTCACAGGATATGCTGGATTCCACAAACAGTGACCCCGACTTCATCAACACAATAATCGGTGGTGAAGGGTGTTGGGTGTACAGGTACGACCCGGAAACCAAATCCCAGTCGTCACAATTGAAGCATTCCACGTCAACAAGACCAAAGAAGGCCCGCCAATTTCGCAGCAGTGTGAAAGTGATGCTGGCTGCTTTCTTTGACTCCCTCTGTGCGGTACACCACGCGTACGCACCCCACAGGGTCAAACAATGACCAAAGAGTACTACAGGGATGTCCTCCGTCGCCTGCGTGGTGCTGTGCAGCGCAAGAGACTGGAGTTGAGGTCAACAGGAAAGTGGCGCATCAATCACGAAAATGCTCCTGCACATTCCTCGCACTAAATTCACACTTTTCTCGCGAAAAACCAGACTGCTGTAGTTCAGCAGACTCCTTACTCTCCTGATGTGGCCTTCTGTGACTTCTGGATGTTTCCCAAAATCAAGGAGCCATTGAAAGGAGCGCGATTTCAGACAAGAGAGGACATTATGGCTGCAACGACAGCTGAGCTAAACTCCATTCCGAAAGGGGCCTTTTCGGAATACTTCCAATAATGGCAGCACCGCTGGGAGAAGTATGTGGAGTCCCAAGAAGACTACTTTGAAGGTGATCTGGTTTCCAACGCTCCAGTTACGCCAGTTTTTTTCTTCGGCAAAAGGTCGGATACTTTTCTAACAGACCTCGTACTGTAGACACAGTCCACGGGCCTCTAAACGGCTTGTAGTGTGCCTGCTTTAACATCATTTTTCGGCCGCTGCTAGTGAGAGCACTTTTTCCAGTTTAGGCTGGACAAAGGACGATTTCAGTGCCTGAAGCACAGGAGGGTCCATGACCAGAAATCGTTTGCTGGAAGTGATGCGTGGACAGGATGAAAGCACAAGACGAATAGAAGCTGTTCCGACAAACAGTGGTAAGGAAAGGGCAGTGTGTGAAAGCAACTCATGCACATGTTGGGCTGGGGGGGGGGGCATCTGTTACAGCCGGAGTCTGCGCTTCGGCGGACGCGACTGTTGTGACGCGCGTCTCTTCCTTCGCTCTTGCCTCTCATATATTTCAACTCTCCTCTATGTGCACGTGGCAGCGGTGGTGGCTCAGCTGGAGCCAGTCGGCACGCCTGTGCAATTTTCTTTTCATCAGTTTTTCAGTCGCAACAACAACAGCAAGAGCGTGCATGCTCTGGAAGCGGCCAGTGATAGTACGCACGCGTTGTCCGGAAGCGGCCAATGAGAGCTGCGTGCGTCGAAGAACAGATGAGCATAGAAAGGGGAGATACGAGAGATGTATGGCGTTCTTTGACACTTGGCGCCGTATACTCTAACAATCCATTTCCTTCCTATTCCACTTAGTCATCTGTCAATGGTGGCTTCTCCATGCCGTGAGGCGTAAGAAAGCAGATGTTAAGGTGGTAAAGACAGTGTTAAACACGTCTCTAGCCTATGTCCCTTTGGCCGATTGGAGTCTACGTTAATTAATGACCGGCTACGACGACGTGTCTGACAGACTCGAAAAACTTTTCGTTGTTAACCCGTTATACGTGATACCGCTTCGAGGTCTCGAAACACTGCGCCCATAGCTTCACAGCGATCTTTGGCTCAGCTGAGTTCGTTAGTGTCGTGACTGAAGGAAGAAATGAAATTAAAAGACAGGAAATTTCACGGGCCTGCCCACTAACTCGAGCATGGCCACAACCGTTGCCACGTGCAGGCAGAGGAGAGTTCAAAAATATGCGAGAGGAAAGGTCGAAAGAAGAGACGCGTGGCAAAAAAACCCCACTTCTTCAAACGTGCCTGCCGTTTATTCCACTCGCCGAAACCTTTCTGTGGCTATGGATTGGAAGCTCCGAGCACACGCCGCTGCCATGAACGCCGCCCCTTCCTAGTGAGTGCCTGATAGCAGCTCGCTTACGGAAGCCTCGTGGTCTCCCCCGACGCGGCACCGGTAGGTGCGTAGAAAAGTCGAACCGAGCGCCTTTGTCGTTTCCATGCGCGCAGTTAGGCATCGGTTCACTCGTCGCGCAGTAGCATCGCTGTTTCATTTTCACGTGCGCGAAAATTAGCTTGGGGGGGGGGGGGGGGGAGAGAGCGAGCGGTTATTAATGCAAAAGCATTTCTAGCCTATGTCGGCGGGGTCGTCTCACCAAACTGTGTCCGCAGCAGTAGTGAGGTTCTCAGAAAAGGCAGCATCAAACGAGCGGCTGTAATCGAAAAAGGATGATGTGAGGATGCTAGGCCAAAAACATGATGTCGATAGGATGATTAGTTAATTAATTACATCCAAACATTTCGGAAGCACATCGAAATAGCGCTGACGTCGATATAGGGAGTGGACGGGACACAGCCGTGGATCGCAAAACAGTGAAAAAATAGGCAAAGGATTGAACGTAAAGTTTGAAGGGAATTGAAATTTATCTTATGAGTGATAATAATCGAACAAAAAGTCTCATTGATGTACAATAATTAGTTAATTATTATCAGCAAAAAGCACTGAATGGTTGAATAGTCGGGCAGCTATAAATTAAGTGGACGGGAAGCAACCACGGCGCCAAATTTGAAAAATCAAAATGGTTGATAGAGATAGAGGAGGGTATAATCACAGTAAATAAATCGATCTTAAAATAAAACATAAGATAATTACGCTAATTCAGTAAGAGAGGCAAAGAGAGGACGAGTGCCAAGAAGGCGTGAATGCTTTCGCATTCTCCGAATGATTAGGTTAGGTTAGGTTAGGTTAGGTTAGGTTAGGTTAGGTTAGGTTAGGTTACCTTAGGTTAGGCTAGGTTAGTGATCTCTAATTTAGTTGTATGGCATGGACGCATGCGTCTGCCTGGAGCAACTTCTGTGACACTGAAAACTTTCATGCGCTCTGGCGTCAGCAGCTGCATGCAGAGGAGTGTAATCACGTACGGCCAGCTCCTTTATGTCATCCTTTCAACTATAATGTGCAGTGATAATCTGGCTTTTCAACAACGCCGTTACAAAGCCCGGTGCAGTTGCGAATATTGATTTTCGCTGATCTTAGCGCCAGATTTTAAACTGGGCGAAAGCTCTATGTAGCAAATATTTGGCTGTTAGCAGTCGATATTAACAACAGAAACGGAAGGGCAATATTGGAAGCAAAGATGCAGCAACTTGTCATGCTGTCATCAAAAGCGCGTTTGACGCAAATAGAGACAAATTTTTAACTTTCATCTAACGGATATCGATTCCAAGAAGCTTGACGAATAAAGGATTCGCACATCAATTTTTTTGCACACCGCGTACACTACATCACAAGGTCGCATTAGCGCGCCTAACAGGCTGGCTTCGCACGACATTAGGGGAATACAGTGCGGGACTCCAAGCGACAGATTCCTGGTCAGAGTGTCCTAGTAGTGTTTCTAATGATAACTGAACACTGGAGACACTGTACAACTGAACACGTGGAGAACTGTGCTGTAATTAGAGCACGATCATTTACGTTCAGTTGAGATGATTTTAATACAGATAAACAACTATCTTGATTGCGCCGTACACAATATTAGTAAGTCACTTGGAATTTTTGCCATCTATAACTACATATATATGCTTCTTTTAAAAACGAAAAATGTAGGAAAACCAGCAAGACCAATTTCACCTAAAAGCAGTGTTAGATGAAACGGCATGCTTACAGAGTAAAGAACAGAAAATGTTTTTTTTCTTTAGTGTTTCTAGTTTCTTGCATAAAAATAAAACGGGTGTAACTTTAATCCTTCCGCATGATTCACAAAGCACCTTGTCTTCTTTTGCCATTGTGAAGTGGTGAGTAAGGTGTGTGCCCCCTATTCTTAAACCGCCGAGAATAACTTCCTTGAAACGTTCCATTTGTGTGCAGGGCCCCCATTCACCTAAAACTGGATTTAGCAAGTGTAGTTTCTGATTTACTTTGTTCTTCCTAGTGGACTGCCGTTCTATTTCTTGGTTTACAATGAACTGAGTTTTTGAAATCTTTAAAGAGCTTATGTATTATGTTTTCCTCCTCATGTTTTCCTCCCGGCAGCACTACCTCCCTCTCCTCTATGGTGTATGCGGCTCCCATGTGTGCGCCTTGCTAATCCGGGGATAGCGAAGAAGTCAACTTTATCGAGCCATTAAGCAACTCACACTGTTCATGCTCCACTTCGAATATTGGGACCATACTCACGTCTATACGGATGGATCAGTAACCTCTACTAGTTCTGCTTGCGCTGTGGTCGTTCCTGCGCGACAGGCTCAAATTCACCAACGAATTTCGCATCGGACTACCTCTACTGGAGCAGAGTTGGCCGCACTTCTTGCGGCGGTACAGTATATCTCACAACAATAACCTCAAAAATGGGCTATTTTCTGTGATTCACAAGCTTCCCTACAATGCCTTCAATCTGCCTTGAGACATAGCGACCATGAGCAACTTGTAGCGGAGATACGATATCTGCACCACCAGGCAATCGAACAAGATCATGAAATCATCTTCCAGTGGGTACCAGGCCATAGCGGCATTGTTGGTAACGCCTTAGCTGACGATTCTGCTCGATCGGCTCACGATACAACCAACACTGTCCGCATACCACTGACAAGAGCTGACGCAGCAAGGCACCTTCAACTGCTCGCCCGAAACCTGACTGTAACGTCGTGGTCTGCCCCTGGAGGTTGGACACCCCGCTCGCATCACTTCAACCTCTTGCTCCAACATCATATACCATTCGGCCTCCCCCGCGGTGATACTACGCTGTTGTGCCGCCTGTGGCTGGGAGTGGCGTTCAAAAACGCCTATTCCCATCTCATCGTAATGGCTGACTCTCCAGCGTGTGACCAGTGCGGTTGTGACGAAACGATCGGACACCTCCTCTGTGACTGCCCTCGTTTTGAGCGAGAGCGCGGTTTCATAAGTGTTTCTCTGCTCCGCTTGGACTCGCGTCCTTTAACAGAGTCCAACGTTCTGGGGCCTTGGACACAACCTTCCACACAACGGAAAGCGGTGAAAGCGCTCCTGAATTTCTTAAAGGACTCGGGGTTGCATTCTCGCCTATAATCTTTAAGTTTTCAGTGCGCACCCTCTGTCCCTGTGACATTGTGGTCACTGGACGCTTAGAAAACTCATTTCCTTGCTGCTCCTTTTCCATTTTTTCCCCTTTGTTCCCCTCCCCAAGTGTAGGGTAGCCAACTGGGCATCGCCTGGTTAACCTCCCTGCCTTTCCGTCCTTTTCTCTCTCTCCCTCTCTCTCCTCCTCATGAATTTTAACTGCGCGAAAGTTTCCTCTCTGGTTTCTTTTTATTCCGACATGACGAGAGACCTACCAGTATTTTACGTTTCTCCATCGAGCTGTCCTTGTTGTTGTATTGTTTATAATGCCACCAAGGAGCGGAGTGATAGCGTTTCTTCAGTGTAGAGCTGTAATTACCCTTATTGAGTATGTGTAAATGATGCTATTTGTAAGGCTCTCGTTTACGATTTTTTCTACGGCCACACAGAAGGCATAACATTCGGCTGTGAAGATGGACGCCCACTGTGGAAGTCTTACTATTTCTTCACATTTCCCTCATACCACTCCTTTTTCAAAGTAAAGATCCATTTTTGAACAATCAGTATAAAACTATGCGAAGCCATCGTATGTTTCCTTAAATGTCAGAGTTAAATCGCAGATTGCATGAAAAATGAACCACTCAGGTCAAGGATGTCGTCTTTGGACATTTCAGGTAATGTGTCGAGTACGCCGAGATTTTCGCACATCTCTTCAAATTTCAGGTCTACTGGCCTAGTAGATTGAAATTTAAACGAGAGGGACGGCGGAAAGGTCGGCCGGTGATAACCTGGGAGCTTGAGGTTTGTTATTGAATATAGGCCTAATTCTAGAAGGACACTGAGCTGCAACTAGATAGCAGATGTGTTTTGGCAGAGACCTCACTTTAAATATATATGCAAAAGTGAGAGCGGTTGTTCTTGTTTAAAGCGGGGGTTTATTGGTTTCCCTAGAGTAGCTTTACTATGGGAGTCATTCTGTATGCGCCACACGAGAGGAGTAGGCCTGAGATGTGTACTGTATCTAATTTTTTATGTATGACGGTCTTGCTGAAGCGTACACCATACACCCTTTATCTCAGGAGGAATGTGCCAAATAACGACATGTGTATATAAGGCGTGTTCTTCAAGACCCCCAATGCTACTTTGAGAGCACTTTGAGTATGCTACAGATTGGGAGACTCATTTCTAGCGCGTTTGTGGGCGCCAAAAATGTGAAACTTCTCTCTAGTGTTGGGCCTAAAAATGGATGGTTTTGGTTTATTGCTAGTACGGGCTCATTTACGCGCAGAGTGGGGACAATCTGCAAGCGCCTTTTGAGCGAAAAAAAAAACAGGTGCTGTTTTCTGTGCAAAACACTGAAATTAATTTCTGCCTGGCTTGTCTGCGTCTGTATACAGCGAGTTGTATCGCTCTTTCACATATGGATAGGCTGGGAAGATATGAAGGCATTTGAAGCTCATCGACAAGCACAGAATACAGGAGGAAGTTTGGAAATATTTTTTCTTACGTAATCAATTTCTATTACAAAGAGTGTACGTGTTTTCCTTTGAGTGCACTGTAGTGTATGTCACGGCTTCATGAGTTTTGCAGTAGACGAGCACTTAGTTTGATTAGCCAGGATTTGTTGATTAAAAAAAAGCTCTTCTTTACGGCATGATTACTTGCTTGATTAACATCGGTACACGCCGGTTAAAAAACTTCAATTCGCCGTTCCTGTGCAAGCACATGTGCACACGTCCGATTGATCATACTTCGCAGGGAAGCTACTCAATGCACCCAATGGACTCTTCCTCTGATCAGAGACAACGAATAATCTGGTACGTACCGCAATTTTGAAACAAATCAACTGTAAATATTTGTGAATAACCAGCGCGGGAAGCACAAGGTTTAAAATGATCGGTCCGCTTACGCATGATCCGTCCCAGTACTTTTTGTGTTGTAAAACTTTAGCGGACAGTTAAAAATGATAGGTAATATGAAGTTGAAACGCATACGTGGTTACCGCGCACATCGTAGTATTCTGGCAGAGTGCACGGTGTAGCGAAACAGTGCACAGGCATTTCACATTTCACACCAAGTGCACCCGTGTCTGCCCAACACTCTGCAGCCATTTCGTTTTATCGATCAAACCAACGTGGCAGGCCTAGTTCTCAGAGAGCTAAGGGATGGCGTTGCGCGTTTCGCACAACCTCTATTCGATCTCGGTAAAGGAACTGGGCGGCGGTTCTGGGATGGATCAGAGCAGTACGGTGTGTGTGGCCCAGGTTCACTGGAAACGGCGGCTCGAAGCTTGACACAAGAAGCGACAGACCGGCTGTGTATGGGATTAGCCACTCGGTCTTCTGCCTGCTGTTGTTTCGTCACATTGACGTCACGAACAAATGAAAGAGGTCATTACAGAATACGAACCTTGGACGCAACTTTATGGAGGATCCTTCTGATCGCATCGTCCAATAGTGAACCCAGAAGCAGCAAACTGCATGCGAACACACTGCGCCGCTTGAATACATTGATGGTCACATAATTTTTGCGAGCCGTTCTGGACGCACCTACTTGTATTTTGAATGTCACGTTATGTTTTTAATAGTCTCTCTTGACCCAGTACTAGGAAAATGATGTTTTTTAGGGACACATAATTTCCTCGCAATTCACCCCAAGTATTTCGGAGTCGATCAACTCAATCCCAGATGAGCTTTATAAATGATGTTTTTAAATTAATGACGAGACACGAACATTATGGTAGAAAAAAAATTCAGGCTTCTTATAATTTACTTCAATTGTGCCTCTTTAATTTAGTGATGCTAGCGTTCCGAGGCTTTTTTGCATACTGGAAGAGGGATTTGCGTTCAGTTTCGAAGACGCGGAGCATTCGATTTCGTTGTGATTTTCAAGAAGTAGTGCGCGCTGAAATAAGTTGTATATAAGTGCATGTGGCACGTTGAGTAATCCATTTTTATGTATCATCTTTTCATTATGCGATCTATGAAATATTCTGAAGAATTACGGCGCCAAATATTTCTACGCCGAACTTAATCGCAATAAAATTTACTTTCTTAACTGGAATTGCTTCCTAGACAACAATTTATGTAAACTTGTCGCGAAGGTTACTGATGGATGAAGACACGTGCGGTCACAGGTGTCGTCAGCGCAGGATGCGAAAATGATATGCTCGGGACTGGCATAGCAACTGCATGATGCGTTGGCGTCGCGGGTTGCGTGCATGGGCAAAATTAGAAGATTGGTAAAACCCTGCTTGGCGGCTGAGCGGTTTTAGTGTTTGGTTTCCGGTTCCAAGGTGGAGGGATTGAATTATGGCCTCGGTGGCCTCGTTTTGATGGAGTTGAGAAGCTACATGATGTAAGCGCATATTAATTAACCCCAGGTGGTCTAAATTATTTCCAAGGGATGGTATGGCTTGGAGACGCTGATCCATTATTCATGATTCATAAGCTGCCTGTAGCAGAAACCGAGGAGTGGCTTGGATAACCGTGACTGGGTACTATGAGGGCATCGAGTCAGTATAGCGTTAGAAAACAGCGCCGCGTGTTTTCTGTGCTCAATAGGAAGAAAGCTGCTTTTGCGACTTCTCCCTATTGAAAAATCTGGTATCGCGGCAAACCGGATTTTACCAGAACATATCGGTTTCATACCGGTCCGGTATCACTCTCATACCGGCGAAACCCGTCCGGTTTGATGGCTATACCGGTTCATACCGGTCCGGTATCGATCCCAAACCGGACAGGCCGCTCCGGTACGGAGCTCGTACCGGACAGTCCATTCCCGGTTCGAAGCTCCAACCGGACAGACCAGTCCGGTACGGAGCTCAAACCGGACATACCAGCCTGTATTCAGAGCGATATGCGCTGCGGTTTTGGTGCTTGGTCTGCAGATTGACTGTTGTACGCCAACAGATATTTTTAGGGAGAGGGGAGGGGGGGTAGCGTGCGCATAAGTGCGATAATAACGGTTCTGTTGAAAGGGCTAGAAAAAGAAAAGGGCTAAGCGTGAGCTTCGCAGTGGTAAAACATGCAGTTTGTGCATGAAAGGCGGGGACTGCATGAAGGTGAATTGCGGGCAACCGCCATATTGGCTTCCCGTGCAGCACCCTGACAAAGCCAGGGCGGCTGTGTGCGGGCAAACGGCTAGTATATATCCGCCAGCAGCCTTCGTAAGTCCTTCGAAGATTACTCTGGATTTCACAGTGCAGAACTTCACGACTGGCTGATAGACATGGCGAGCCTCCGGTGACTGCGCCAGAGGCTCCAAAAGGTTTGTTACTGTCGCATTCATTGCAGCAGGTTTCTTAATGTTCGCTAGCCGCAGTCTGTAGCGGCGCATCGATGAAGAAAGAACATTCCTGGTTTTCGTGCAGGAATTCTTTGCACTTCTTCTTCGTTAAGTGATTGCCCATTGATAACGCAACTTGTCCAAGCGAAATCGCCAGCGGCCCCACCATTCACTCTATCAGGAAGACATACTAATCACAAATCGCCCAGATCATTTCTATCGACGAACAAGAAAAGGTTACAGCGCTCGAGAGAACAAAATAAAAACAAAAACCACCTGTAGAAACCTTACACGAGTAACCCGTCTTTGCGCAATTTTTTTAAAGCTTTTTTTTTTCTCCCATCACCGCCTTCTCTGCTTTTCCTGGGTCCGGTCGCAACAAAAAACCTGCTCATTCCTGGCTTTTCTGTCGGCCTTTGTTCCTTCCCCTTGGGCTCCTCGGTGTCTGTCCTGTCCCTCCCAGTGTCGTTCCCCGAAACGGCACGGAGGCGCTCACTCTACAACCCACGATCGAACATTTTAGGCCGCCCTCCCGACCACGCTCCCCGCGAGGCTTCCATGAAGTGGCGAGGAGGTTCCGATTCTGCTTGTTCACTGTGCCCGGTCGCTGCGCGGTGACTTTATGCAGAAGTGCTCCCCCGCCTTTCCTGCGTTTGTTTGGAACAGGTTTTTCTTCTCTCCTGCAGCTGGGTGGAGTGTCAAGCGATGAGGGTAGCTGCGAAAAGAAAAGACGCTTGCACTTGCTCGTTGGCGTTGAATTTCTGTTATACAATTTTTTGCGCCTTTCGTCCTGTTGCCTTGATCAATCCATGATCAAAGATGACATCGCCTTTCATGCGTACATCCAGTGCAAATATGGTGGAACCCTATCATCCTTGTCTCAGTGATGAATGACTTCGCTCCGAAAGACGTGAGTGGTGAACATTTGACCGCTGGAGGCCGCGGCGGTGAAGGCGGATTTTATGACGGCGACGTCGTGCTGCTAGGACGTAAGTACGCATTTTAAATCACTCTGTTCTTTAAGTACTGCCTCCGTCTCGGTTATATGCTCGGCGTCAACAGAAACGTTCTAACTGTCCAGTGTTTTTTTTAACTAAACTTTGTAGATTGCACAGCGTAGAGGGACGAAATAGCGCAAATTTTCTTTCAGTTACATACCGAAGTTGCTTGTCCTTCATGATAACACGACTGAAATTAGTTTTATAGCTTGTATTCTTTCTTTACAGAGGCATATGGTGTATACGTGCGAGAGCAATCATCGATAAGCGTCCTGAGGGCGAGCGGCTCAAGACCTTGAACAAACATCGCGCATCGCATCGGTGCTGCGGTATGTGCCTTAAATAATAAAGGATGACCACGCAAGCATAGGAATCGTCCGAGCAACCTGTTTACACACCAACAATGTTACGACGCAGATTTGCAATACATTATTGATTCAAATATGGAAGGCGTGAGGTGCATTCACGATACTGAGCATTGCCAATGCTCAGGGCCTGGCGTCTTGAGACGCCTGGCTTGTCTGTGGCTTGTCTAGGCCCACAAGGGCCCGAAATTCAGAGCCCCGTTTGTGCTACTGGGGTATGCATTTGTAATTATTGCATACAGGTCCACCTCGGGAATGGAATTTTTATTCCTTCAGCAAAGTGGGCAGCAGTTACGGTGGCACCCAAAGATTCGCGTTTCTGCAAGGACGCAGCGTTTGGACGACTCCACAACTCCTGGAAAGGAGCGTTACAGGGCAAGCTTGCCATCGGAACCTGAAGTCAGAAGCCTCCACAGTGGGAAGAAAGCCAATGACCCCTGAAAAGCTACAAGCCATTGGCCGTAAGTTGCATGTCACAGTGCTCAATGCATTATGTTGTGCGTCACTGCCCAATTAAATGATAAGCTGGGGGCATTATGCACTACCAATCATTTTTTTTTTCTGCAGGTGCTTTTGACTCCTTCATTGGCCAGCACCCTGTAGAGACCCCAGCGCCGGTAGATCGTCGCAAAGAGTTAAATTATTACCTCAGTGAGCTGGTTCAAGACATGCGAAAAAAAATAAACATCTTTTGGAGTTTTTGATGCATTATGATACTCACCAAGCTACCAATACTTGGTAAAAGCTGGGAGCAAATAACACAATTGCATATCGACTGCAATAAGAGTCGCCGATAATCGCAGATTAACAGTTTCTGAGGCTCTGTATATTGCAGCATTTGGCATGTACACTTGTGGCCCCAGTTTTTGGGCAGATTTAGTGCAAGTGGGATATATTTGAAGCATTTTATTCCTGCCTTTGTCCTGTGATACAGCGCCCTCCTCTATAATACGGGCCTAGCCTGTAGAATACAGGACTGTCCTGTAATCAGGTATGAATTTTAAACCGGAACCGCATACCGGATTATTGTACAGGATTTGCGATACCGGATTACCGGAGTATCCTGTACAAAACAGGAGAGTCCTGTATTATACAGGACTGTCCAGGTTTATACAGGATATTCCGGTAATCCGGTATCGCAAATCCTGTACAATAACCCGGTATGCGGTTCCGGTGTAAAATTCATACCGGATTTTTCATTAGGGTAATTAAATTTTTCACTTCAGCAATATATCGTTACTACCAACTTACAAAAAAGCTATTTCAATTACGACTAACATGACGCAGTCGCTGTTTTCTAGATTGAGCAATGCACTGTGTAGTCGTTGAAGATCCTGCCAGAGATGGAGTAGGATTTGAAGAATGTAAACATGCAGAGGGGTTACTAGCAGGGGCAGCTGGTTTAGCTTCCAATATAAGAAAGAGGATTATTTTATTATAGGTGATGGTGCATCGCCAAAGTTAGCTTTGTTATCCCGTCTTATGTTATTCATGGTAAGCCCGAAAGGGGAATTTTTGAACTTGGAAAAATCTAGCAGCATACATGGCGCGGTTTGATCTGGCACTGAAATCCCGTAAGTATTTTGCATACCTTTTGCATGCGAACAATTCCCAGGTTCGAACAGATCAATGCCACTGCCGTGCTCGATGTGGGCTGACAATACTCTGACGCCAATGTGATAACAACAAAGCAATATTACCATCCTCTCTGCAGACGACTATGTTTAATTGTTTTCTCCTGGAGCGCTAGCACAAGATTAGATCTCTTTAACCTGCAAACATAGTTCCGGTGCGAAAGAATTGCTTTTACCTAGCCACACGTTGTGCGCAAAGATTCAGATGAATCGCAAAGTGCAGTGACGTGGTCGGTTCATAATGCTTTAAAGTCGACATCAACAGTAGAAATTATGATCAACAGCTGCTCGCACTATGCAGTCATAGACGTCTGCCAGTGATTTAGAGCGCACAAATCTATGGAAGTGCCACCATGGCCGGCTTCTATTCCTTACGTCGCCGCAAAGCGGCCGTCTTTCTTTCAAGGGATAAACTAAAGCCTCTTTTCTGTTCCCTCTACACAATATTGGCGTTCTAATTTACTTGCTATCGAAATAGATTCATTCATGCATTCCATCGGTGAAACGTTTTTGTTTAAATGTAACATCCTAACCCACATAATGACGCGCGGGCAGAGAATACCCGTCTCTCAAAAATTTGAGATCAATACGTATGCGGTTCACTCAGTAACTTTATGATTAGCTTCCACTGCTTGAATTTCGGGGAGAGACGACTCCGCTGTCCTGTGTATCCTCCATACTTATTACAACGTATCACATTTACAACAGAGTAGCACATATAGAACAGCTGAAACAAAAATAACATCGCTGGGTAGCAACTAGGCCGTGCAGCCGCCAAAAATTTATTACGGCAATGGCATTGTGCCTACGATAAATTACCAACTTTAGCCGACATGATTAGATGACGCGAGGAGTTGCCGGAAACTCGCTTCCGCTGCCGGAAAACTGTTTCCCTCCACCGCATAGAGCGAAGGGTGTCACACACCCGAGGTGTACCCTCCTCCCCTCGAAAGAACGCTTTGCCCACCAAAAGACGTAATGAAGTAGATGCCAATAAAAGTGCAGCTACAGACAACGACTTCTACTCTCAGTGAAGCGGAAGCTAAGGAGGAGAAACGCGCCCGTTCTTTCTGCCCAATGAATGCGTTTTCAGTAAAGACATATTATATTATCAATATTCCTTTTTTTGGTTCATTTTTCTAACCAAAGTGCTAGCTTTTAACGCGAGGAATTCAAAGAAAACAACTACTTTGCACCTTTTCTTGACTGCAGCAAAGCTGCTTGGCCTGTCTAGTTAAATGTGAATTCCACAGAGACACTAACTGCGGAAGTGATTGAGTGGTGTACTGGGGAAAGACCAATGCTCTAAGCGGCCAGGCGCACCGCAGTGTTTCTAAAACATTTGGCTCAATGACGCACTTGGTTCTGTTGTTTGAGGAGATCCTTCAAGGTGGAGTGGAAGCCTGGGTAGATTGCCATTCATTCAAGCGCAGCCTAACGGCTAGAAAACAAACCTGTACAGCTATACAGAAAATCACCGCGAAAGGCATATTCGTCTTGGATGGGAGTTGGAAACTGCGACTGCCGCTTCACCCCAGCAGTCCGTCTAGCAAATGATCCAACTGGGACGGCAAGTAAATGGATCAATAACTCGTACGGCTGCACTTTTTGGGAAGCTGGCAATCATTAATTACTCCAGTATTACCAATGGGCTCTAAAATGGCTGTTTCCCCCAAACATTTTACGGCATCTTTCCCCCTTCGAGTTATTTCCAATTCGCTCACACCCTGCAACGTACTAGGCGTGCCAGATAGCTTACATCGTAGAGAGACTGCGCAGTGAAGCGATGGTTCTGGGTTCAAATCCCGAACCAGGACAAATATTTTTCTAACTGCGACGGCTGTAGAACTTTCATTTGTATCCGCAAGACTGCGCTTGGGTCGATCATTGTGTGTAAATCTCCTTCGCAGTCTTTCTTTCGACATTTAAAACGAGCTCGCGAATAATGAAAAAAAAAGAAGCCTTCTGACTGCGGTCTTGCGAGGTGGCATTGTACCGCTCCTAACCCAGTTTTCAATGAACGAATCATGCATATTGGCCGCTCTATAGCCAGCAGCGAAGAAATATAAAAATAACAACAGCAGAAAATAAAAACTAAAATACACGACTGACCTAGTGCTTTCCTTTCTATATGCCTTCCCTGCCTCCTTCTCCCGCCTCCGCACACCCCTAACGTACCCAACGTGTGCGACGCAGCTAGTCCGCAAATGAATCGACCTCGCCCTCAACGCGAACATGAAGGTCCCCCACGGAAACCGTCTCTGATTAGAATTTTAAATATTGACTCCGACAGAAATAGTTGATGACATCAAGCGCATTACCCAAGTACCCCAACTCCATCCTCTCCCTTAACTAAACTATGTTTTGTGACATTCACCAGCTAATACTAAGCATCCCTGCTATGTGCTCGAGACACTCCTGAGTGTTGCTGAGATTTGTTTAACGTTTCCAGAGGTTAGATTCAAGAAACAATGATTTTTCTTTTCAGCGCAGTTTCTCTTCTAGGCACTACGTAATGCTGGTAGAATGTAGTCACAATTCTGTATACTAATGAGGAATATTGTAACGTTGCGGCCAGCCGAACAATGAGGAGCGAAGAACGATGAACAAAGAGATGATTTAATGGCTGCTGGCCTAGCGCGAGCATTCCATCCCACGCCACTGCCAGCTTCGTCTTCGTTACAATATCTTCTGATTCACCGAGCGATTGTTCCGATCGTAAATAGAAAAGTACATCGATGAAGGGACGCGCGATACGGTGGTGGACTTCAAGGGCAGAACGCAAACGGCAAGGTGGTGGAGCCCTGGCCGTCACGATGAGAGGTATGAGGATATGAGTTCGGGTTCACGAAGCAACCGGGCCGCAGGTTGCCAGGAGCCGACGGCCTTCCTCTCCCCCTTCCCCCGCGTGCTCACACCGCTAACTTGCCCAAGGTGTGGGACGCAGCTAGTCCGCGAATGAATCGACCTGAGCCTCAACGCGAACATGAAGGTTCCCTGCGGAAACAGCTTTAAAGCAGAATTTTAAATGTCGACACTGATCGAAATAGTTAAGGACATCAAGCGCATTATCCAACTACAACAAGTCCTTCTTTTCCCCAAACTAAACCATGTTTTGAGGCGAAAGCCATTAATGGCTCATTCTCCCGTCCGCCCGGCGTTACATCCAGCGCCTGGGGGGACTCATAGACGAGCGCAGTTGCCAAAAATGACGTCATCTATGACGGGTGAGACAGTTACAGCGGCATTTCATTTAGTCAAATACTATTGCATTTTCTTCATTGCGGTATCTGTGTTGTCTTTCTTCTTTCATTCCTACATCCTCGCTTCCTCTATGATGCTGTTCGGGTGTCCAAGGAAATGACACAGAAATTTACTGCACCATTTCCTTTCCTGACAAGAGCGTTGCGTTCAAAGGCCTTTCCAACGGGCAAGGCATCGCGCCGAGTGGGCGATGGCGTTCCGTGGACTCCCTGGCAGCGTTGCAACACGCTGGCGCGTTCGGCTCTTAAAGTCAAAGTTTAAGCTTCATTAATTAGCAATTAGCCAGAAATGAGTAATTCGCCATTACATAGTTATTATTCACTAATAAGGTGCGACGCCATCCAGTGCTGACGTCACCAGTGCCATAGAGGCAGTCAATGTGGTGCGGAAAACGCTTTCACCTCTACGCACTTTAAACACACAAAGTGCCCCCAGAATTTCTGTGATATTCACCAGCTTATCCTAAGCACCCGTGTTATGTGCTAGAAAACCTCTGAGTGTTGCTGAGAGTTCTGTAATGTTTCCAGTAGTTCGAGTCCCAAATGAACCATTTTTCTTTTCAGCGCAGTCTCTCTTCTTTCTTCAGAGGCACTTCGTAATGTTCATGGAACGAGGTGACAACTCTCTATAGCAGTCACGAATTGTACTGTGACGTCATCAGTGTTGTTTTGAGTGATCGATGTGGTTTGTTTAAACCACGCGCCCGAGTTCATGTGGTTGCGTTCTCGACCAATGTGAATATTCTCCCCTCAACGCCAACGCGGGCATTGCCGCTGACCGAGAATTCTACCGCTGCCTGGCGAAAAAAAACCTTGGTGGACGTTTAAAAATCGTCTTTAAGACTGCTACGCGATAGCCTTATCGGACCACCGCAGCTTAGGACATCAACAGAGCAACATAGATCCGGCAATGAAGAAACCAACACCCGGCGGACGGCACTACTGATTCCTTTTTTTATAATTCGGCATGGACTGATGGAGCCAGATCGCGATTTTCAGTAAGAGAGTTATTTATTTCGGTGGACATTGCCATTCGTGCGCACCAGCTCACGAACGTCAGCTCTTCTATTAATGACACGGGCGTTAAAAAAACAAGCAGTGTTCGTGCCGCGATCACCCGAATCTCTCAATTGCAGCTATCCTGGAATACCAGAAGGCATAAATGCCTGGGCGAAGCAGCAATTCCTCGGTAATTCCATAAAGATTACGAATGTTGTTCTCGCTGCCCGCTATGTTCTGTTTGAGGACCTATCGGAACCTGTGTGAAGAGCACCTTTCGAACGGAGGGAAGTGCGCTGAAAATGAGAAAATCACCTCATGAAACACTGAAGCTAGAAAACCTGGAAATCTTATCAGAAATTCCTTCTTCGAAATCGAACGTCTGAAATACAATGCCCTAATTGGGGCGTTGTGCACATCATGTTCTTTGTTATTTTTTTATTTTTTGAAGAGCAGTTTATTCTGGCCGTTAAATAGGTATGAGAAATTATTGATATAGAAGGCCATCAGCGGTTATCTTGCCTGCACATGGCCTAGCCCCTGCGCTGAACCGCCCAGCCTTGGCTATCTGCCTGAGTAGAAGAAGGAAATGCCACAGCACACTCAATGTTGATTGCACCAGACGGCTGCAAGAGGAATGCTTGAATTGATAGTGACCAACTCAAATACATCAGGTTGACGTGCAACTTTATCGGAAACTAAAACAGGCGACCGCCAAGAGCATCGCTACAAAACCTTTTCGAGTAGCACGTTTCCAGCACCCTCAACAATTGCACGGCATTAATTTCAGTAAAAGGCTATGCCAACTGCTTTTCTCATCTTTGTATGCATCTTCTATACGTCATAAAGTCGGGGACGAACGTGGCCTCATAACTTTGCCGTTTCCTTACCAGCGAAATTTTACCATTTGCTGAGGGCCGGCATTTTCCTGTTTGTTTCTTCATAAAAGTACGTCACAGTTTCCTTTCTTTCGGAATAGTTTAGGGCAAGTGGAGGGGCCTGTAGTACTTTAATCGTAGTCCAAAAATAAAATCAGTAATCATGCATCAGCGAAATTTCGCAGCCGCAGATGAATTCATGAACCATCAGCCATTTTAAGACAGGATATAATAACTGATGTTCATAATCATCGTTATACAATTGAACTATGTAAAAAGAAACGCTACGCGTCGAACATTAAGCAAACACTTCGTTGTATTTTTTTAGAAGAGACGCATTCATATGGTTTATGGGATATGGTTTATGGGGTTTAACATCCCAAAGCGACTAAGGCTATGAGAAACGCGCTAGTGGAGGTCTCCGGAAATTTCGACCACCTTGGGCTCTTTAACGTGCACTGACATCGCACTGTACACGGGCCTCTAGAACTTCTCCTCCGAAGAAATTCAACCGCCGCGGCTGGGATAAACGCATTCATAAATACTGTTAAAATTACAACCATTCCCAAATGACATAGGAAGTTGGAGCGCTAATGAGAGGAATGCATTAATCCACCCTGAAGAGTGCTTAAAAGCTTGACAGTTATATAGACGGTGTTACCTTACAAGTGCCTGAGAAAAATGGCAGATCGCTGGATGTAGGCCGTACTGCATTTATGCGGCAAGATAAGTAGCGCGACCTGCCTTTGTGAAGTTCAAATCCACTCTAAAGACACGAGTTTATGTTAGTCACGATATATCACAAACAGAGCACCGCAGACTTTCCAAAGGCGGAACCGACGCCCCGGTAGACGACACTTAACTTTTATACTTTGTCCATTGCAGCTTTTACTGATTCGCATAAGGGCCTGCTTATCTGATGCTACACTGAGCAATTTCTCTGGAGAACTTTGTGAAAAGTGCGGAATGGTTCCGGAGCTTCAGCTAAGCTGGTAGCATCCTATTATGACAGGGCCGTTTTACGATGAAGCAGTGTTCATGCGGTGGTTTGTGGCAGTTTTCCAAACAGAGCTTCCCTGGAATGATGGTAGGCATTACAGCCTAAGCAATGGAGGTGCATAATGGTGAGGAATGGTGTTTTCGATGGCCGCAAGGTCCTTTTTTAATGATTATTTGGTATTGTGTGGAAAGCATCTGGAAAACAATCGGAAAATCGTCTGCAGCGCCACTGTAGCTTGAAAAGCCGGAATCGAGAAGCTAGTAACTGAAGCTCAGAAAGGCAAAGCCCTGATCGGTGGGGTTGTGCACATCTTGTTATTTCTCATTGTTTTATATTTTTGTAATAGTACAATATTCTTGGCGTTTAGTGGGCATGGAGAATTCCTAACGTACAAGTAGACCAGCGGTTGTCTTCACTCCATATATGATCACAAAGCCTAGCCCTGGCGCTGAACCGTCTAGCCTTCGCTATCTGCCGCAGTAGAAGAAGGAACTGCCACAGCGAACTCCATGTTGATTGCCGCAGGCGGCTGCAAGAGGAATCCTGGAACTGATAATGACCAATTCGACACCAGAAGGTTGGCGTGCCCCGTAATTGGAAACTAAAATTGCGAGCGTTAAGGACATCGCTAAGGACATCGATAAAAGAACATATAATAAGAGTAAATTAATTGATAATTAATTCTTCTTTCTTTCTTTATTGAATACTGCAAACCTTATACAGGTCCAAGCAGGGTGGATAAAATGACAAACAAAACAATAATAACAAAGTTAGTAAACATCAAAGTGTGGCGAAAGGCAATAAAGAATCATTCCAGTCCGTTACTGTGCGAGGGAAAAATGAAAACTTGAATAAATCTGTTCGTGCAAAATACGGCGTCAGAGAATTAGGATGATGGTGGCGTGTATACCTCGACGTTGAAAGCGACAGATATGGGGCAGGGTTAATAGCTAATTCTTGTTTCCAAAGCAAGTAAAGAAATTCCAAACGTAAATTTTTCCTTCGTTGTGCAAGACATTGAATACCATTCATCTGCATTATTTCAGAGGGTGAGTCATACGGGGAAACTTTAGAGTAAATAAACCTTACAGCTTTTCTCTGTACCTTTTCTAGGCGGGTGATATTGTGTTTAGTAAACGGGTCCCAGACAACACATGCGTATTCGAGTTTCGGTCTAATCAGTGAATTGTAAGCAAGTAATTTTACGCTAGGGGGAGAAGTTTTAAGCTTATGTCTTAAGAAGTATAGTTTGCGGAGTGCAGAAGAGCAGATGTTATCTATATGTAAATTCCATGATAAAGTGTTAGTAAGTGTGACACCCAAATACTTATATTTAGTCTCTTCCAGCAAAGGCGATGAACCTAGCCTGTAGTTAAAAGAAAGAGGAGCTTTTTTGCGAGAGAAGCGAAGAAAGACGGTCTTATCAGTGTTAAGTTGCATGTCCCACGTTTCACACCATTCAAAAATCTTAGCAAGAGAGGAGTTAAGATTGATTTGGTCGTCAATTGAAGTTATTTCATGAAAGAGCACACAATCATCCGCAAACAACCTGATTTGCACATTCGGATCAAGTTCAGGGGTAATGTCATTAATATACAATAAAAATAATAATGGCCCCAGCACACTTCCTTGAGGCACGCCAGAGCCGACTGGAAGGCAACCTGATTGTTGCTCATTAACTGCGACAAATTGGTAGCGATTAATTAAATAATTTGATATCCATGTGATCAAAATTTCCGGGAGGCCAATGCGTCTGAGTTTTAATATCAGTTTGTCATGGGGAACTCTATCGAAAGCTTTGCTGAAGTCAAGAAATATTGCATCAATCTGGCCGTTGTTATCAAGACATGAAGCGAGTGAATGTATAACTGTCACTAGTTGTGTAATTGTTGAGTATCCTTTTCTGAACCCGTGCTGGAAATTAGAGAGGACTGCGTGCGCATCTAAAAATTCATTAATCTGGTTGGCAATAATATGTTCGATTAGTTTACAACATGATGATGTAAGTGATATTGGACGGTAATTTTGTAATAATGCACGGTCACCTTTCTTGTGTATAGGCACAACCCTGGCTATCTTCCAGTCACTCGGTAGGCGTCCATGAAGTAATGAAATACGAAATATAATAACTAGAAACTTTGCAACAGATTCAGCATATCGCTTCAGGAAGACGTTAGGAAGGTTGTCGGGACCACATGATGATTTAGTTTTTAAATTCAGTAGCATTAAAACTACGCCAGGGTATGAAACAAAATTTACATCACAGGGGTCAAACACTGCGTCACTGGATGTACAAGCACCGGATTTTGAAAACACACTGTGAAAGTACTCATTGAAGTGGTGCGCAATATCCCCGTGATCGGTAACTACAGAACCATCAACCAAAATTTGCGACACTGGTTTCTTTTTTTCGCTTATATAATTCCAAAACTTTTTTGGTTCCTCTACAATGAAATTTGGAAGCACTGTATTAAAATAGTGTTCTTTCGAAGAGTGTACTGCGCGTGCAAGCCCTTCCTTTAAGTCCTTTAAATGATCTAAATGCATGCGCCGTTTCTTTAACCTTTTTATCTTTCTCTTTAAGTGGATTATTTCACGCGTCATCCACGGCGTTTTTCTATGAACAAGTTTGCGTTTGCTCGGCACAAATTTATCTATGCAGTAGTGGCACATATCTTTAAAGCGGCGCCAAAGTGCGTTCAAATCAGTATCATTAAAATCGATCAGGCATGTTTCCAAATGTTCTATAATGGATGCATCATCTGCACGTGAGTAGTCTTTGAAAGAACGTTTCACAGGGTTATTAGATTGAGTACAAGCGACAATGAGCAAGCGAACACTGACAAGCAGGTGGTCAGAGATGCCTTCCACAACTTCAACAGTGTATTCAGGTAATCCTCTAGGCAAAAATACCAAATCCAATACAGATTTGCTAGTTCCTTGCACACGTGTCGGTTCCTGGACTATTTGAATTAGGTCATGCGTTAACATCATGTTAAGTACATTGTTTAAATTATTGCTGTTTTGAGGAAGGGATTCAAAACGCTCCCAATTAACGCCTGCTAAGTTTAGGTCACCAATAAGTAGTAATTTGCTTCTTTGGAACCGAGACATGTGCTCTTCCAGTTTGAACAGATAATCAGCTGAGGCATCAGGAGGTCTATAAATGGCAATCAGAATGAAGTTATGGCCCCAGCATGAGATATTTAAGCACAAACATTCAAGGCCGGGAATTTCCTCCAGGAGAACAGCCTGTATGTGGCCTTTAATTAGGACTGCAACGCCACCTCCCCTGAAAGGCCGATCCCTACGAAAAACTTGGTAACAATTAGGAAAGACATCCTCGTCGGCTATTTCAGTCCGCAGCCACGTCTCAGTTATGACGGCAATATGTGGGTCATGTTCTAGTAAAGAAACCTCGAGAGGTTCGGTTTTGTTTACTACGCTACGGGCATTTAAGGTGATTATACGCAAGTGCTTGTCATATTCTTTGGAAAGGCGTCAAGGCTCGGGCTGCTCAGAGCGTTGATTGTTAATCTTGACGCGCATGTTTATTGTCTCATCCCAAAAGAACAAATCTTTATCGACCTTAAGTTTATCATGAAGTAGGTGTACTTTTTTACCCTGCAGTTTCTCATCTTTCGCACTTTCCCACAGGAGCTTCCGTTTCTTTAGCGTTGCTTGCGAGTAATCGTTTTGTACAGACATGCCTGAATCTTTCAGTTTGCTGCAGTTTTGAAATATAAGTTTCTTTTCGTTAAAATCTTGCAGATAGATGATTACCGGTCGTTTGCTTCCTTGTCGGCCGAGCCTATGAATGCGGCCGATTGTTTCGCACTGTACCTGCAGCTTATCCCTCATTACCTCGGTGAGAACTTTTTCCTTCAGGGCCGCTTCCGTTTCATCGTCGCACTCAGAAATGCCATGAATAATTACGTTTGACCGCCTATTTCTGTCTTCGAGATCAGTTAGTTTCTTTGACTGGAAGCCAATAACGTTTTCTATAGACTTCAAAGTAGTTTGAACCTGATCCCCTTCCGTCGCAGCAGATTCAGATAACCTTTTGTCAAGTTGAGTGTACGTCTGTTGAAGGCTGTTTATCAATGTTTCGATGTTAGATATTTGAACTTTCATGTCTGAAATATCGTTACGGATAACAGCTTGACCCTCAAGCAACTCTTCAAACATTTCCTTCTGCGTGGGACCTGGGTTCGTTTCAATGTCCCCGCTGAGAAGCAACTTGCACACAAGAAGACATTCATAGGCAAGGTCAAGACACTTCCGTGGGCACGGGAGGACAATAATGCCACGACAATCAGTCCGTAAAGAACTACTGTGGGGACTAACCTGCAGAACGCAGAACAGGGTCCTGATTAGCGTCATTGCCAATCCACGTCCGCCGTGCCCACAGAAGACGAAATGGTGAGGTGCTGCTTTTATAGTGGTGTTCAAAGGTGACGTCACACTGCGACTACCAGGTGGTGTCGCTAGCAGAGCCAGGTCGCCAGGAAATAAATGTGCTGCCATCTGTCCAACATTGCAATCCGGATGAAGTTGACCGACGCCGACGATATCGCTTCTGTACCCGCACGTGTAGCCGCTCGTTGCCGTAGGTGCACAGATCTGGAAAATGCCCTGCAGAACGCAGAACAGGGTCCTGATTAGCGTCATTGCCAATCCACGTCCGCCGTGCCCACAGAAGACGAAATGGTGAGGTGCTGCTTTTATAGTGGTGTTCCAAGGTGACGTCACACTGCGACTACCAGGTGGTGTCGCTAGCAGAGCCAGGTCGCCAGGAAATAAATGTGCTGCCATCTGTCCAACATTGCAATCCGGATGAAGTTGATCGACGCCGACGATATCGCTTCTGTACCCGCACGTGTAGCCGCTCGTTGCCGTAGGTGCACAGATCTGGAAAATGCCCTGCAGAACGCAGAACAGGGTCCTGATTAGCGTCATTGCCAATCCACGTCCGCCGTGCCCACCATAACATAAGATAATTATGCTTAGCATATAAGTGAATTGCGCAACAACTTAGACAGGACAGAGAAAGAAACACATACAACAGTACAATACGCTAACTCCGTAGTTAACTTAATTAACAAGCAAAAAAATGATGGAGAGAGGCAAAGACAGGAGACCATGGGCGTCCGGAGGGGGGGGGGGGCAAGGGGGGGCGGCTGCACCCCCCTGGAAAATCACTCACTCGAACCGTGAGTGATGGCCGCACGCTAGGGGCGGTGGTGCGCTCAGCCAAAAGGGTGAAAGCAGCCCCGCTTCCACGCTTTGGGTCACATCTGCGAAATGCCGCGTCCGGGCGCGCGTCTTTACGCCGTTTTCAAACCACACCATCGTTAGCTCTGTTGAAGGGCGACCTGTTGCAGACATACAGCGGCACCGGCGAGCATGTGTTTCGAGCCGCCTTGAGATGGGTGTCTGTTTCTTTGATCTCTAGACAGATAGCGGCAGACAGTGCATAGGGCATCTTGTTTTCGCCTTCGTTACGCCGGCCACCGATGAACTCTTCAGAAGGGAAGGACAAATCAGCCGTGTCCACCCCGCTTTGTCGGGCTGCTCAGGGGCAAGCGGGCGGTGAGTTGGCGCCACCGCTCGCTGTCTCCTCCGATCCACGGGAGAGCGCAGTTCGGTAGAAGCGCCGCTTTCAGAATCTTCGGCAAAGGGGATTAGCTGCTTTTGTTCACGGCGACGCAGTCTCTAGAGGCGCCCCCACACCAGCGTTCCTTGCGTCTTCTCCGAAAACCAGCGCCTTTGGTCAGCGCAGCCCGATGGCGCCTGCCTGGCTCGCCTGTCACCTCTGGCTGGGTCTCAAATCACAACAGCGCCCATGTACTTTGCGATGTCAGTGCATGGTAAAGAGACCCAGGTGGTCGACATTATCCGGAACTCTGTACTACTCCGTCTCTCATAGCCTGAGTCGTTTTGGGGCTCTGATCCCCATAAAAACACAAAAAAAACAAATTTTCCGACCGGAGTGGCGAGTGTCCCTTCCCCTCGGAAGTCGCGCGGAAGTAAGCCCTTGCACGTGTGCGCGCCGCTGTGTTTGTGCTTCGGTGTTTTTAGTGGCCGGTTGTCAACGAAGCTGAAAACAACCAAGACAGCGGACGAGAAAACGACGAGCGGCGAGCAGTGTGCGTGCGGTTGCTCGACTGTGCGGATGCGCGAGCAAGATGGAGCGAGGTGTATGAAGCTGCGAGCGTGCACTTTTCTTGTAAATAAGTTTTCGTTGTATATATAGTCATCTTTCGTTTTCAACGTACGCGTTCAACCGTTTTTCCAATCAATGTGTATGATTAGTGTGCACCGAGAGCGTGTAATGAAGCACAGAAATGAATTTATCACCCACGTAATCACGCAATTCGCCCAGAAAAGTCCGAGGCGCCTAGAGTTGCTGTTCAAGGAAGACTGACTGAGTGACTGCGTGTTTGTGAACATATTGTGCTGTGTGCTGGTCATCAATCCGGGTGAGTCGAGAACCCGTATGCAGGAAGACTGAGCACTCTTCTCCACGAAGTGACAGTATCTTTTTGCATTTTTTATTAATTTTGATTGTTTCTTCGTTGATAAACTCCGATGTATCTCTCCTAGCAACGCTTTAATTTGCTGTTTGTAATTTTTCTTTCATGTGTGTATTTAACTTATTTTTATTTATATACAAATAAATAAATTTACTCCGCAAATAGTGCCTTTTTGCTACGAACATACCCCCCCCCCCTCTCCGGCGCCAACAACCAATGAGGCCCCCCCCTGCAAAAAATTCTGCGGACGCCCTTGCAGGAGACGAGTGCCGAGGAGGCGTCAATACTTCCGCATTCTGCGAATGATTAGGTTAGGTTAGGTTAGGTTACCTTAGGTTAGGCTACGTTAGTGATCTCTTATTTATCTGTATGGCATGGACGCGTGCGTCAGCCTGGAGCAACTTCTGTGACACTGAAAACTTTCATGCGCTCTGGCGTCAGCAGCTGCACGTAGAGGAGTGTAATCACGCACTGCCAGCTGCTCTATGTCCTTAGAGAGAAAAATGTTCTTAGAGAACATTGTCTACATTGCGATACATTGTAGAACTCATGTTTTATCACACGTTCAGTGCTTCCTTCAGTGCACTTTGAGTGTGCTAGAGATATGGAAACTTTCGTTTTTAGTTTGCTTATGTGTGGTAGGAATATGAATGTCTTGTCAAACGTTACCCCTAAAAATCGGTGTTCTCATTTTACTGGTAGTACGGTTTCATTTAAGTGCAGAGTTGGGCCGATCTGGTAGCCTCATTTGATCGAAAAAAGAACAGCTGCTGTTTTTTGTGCAGTACATTCTAATCCATTTCTCTCTTCCCGGATTGCAAGTCTGTTTATCATGAGTTGTATCTGTCCCTGGCATGTTGATGGGCTGCGAGATTGCATGCATTCTCAAGGTGATCGACATGCACAGAATACATGAGGGATTATTTTGAGTTCATAATTTCTTTTAAAACCAACGAATATAGGAATGTTCTTTCGACTGCATTGTATTACACGTCACGGCTCGGCCGATCAGGGTTTGTAGCTGGAGCGCACTGAGTGCGCACGGCCACGACTTGGTGATGAGTTAGTGAGAGCTCGTCTCTGCGGCGGGCATAATTGAGCAGAACAAACGATGATTCGTCGTTAGAGTGTGCGCCCATGCGGTTATGCCCGATCAATCTAGGACTGCAGGGAAGCTGACTTCTCTTCTGGTAAGAGGCAACAAAGTCTGATACGGGTAGTCACTTGAAAGCAAATAACCTCTAATGCTTCGTGAATAATCAGCCCAATCAGCGATAGCTGTAAACGGCGCGGTGTGCCTACATAAGATGCCTCGCGTTACGTTTTGTGTTGTTAAAACGTTCGCGCATAGTAAAAATTATCAAAACGGAAGCTGAAACGCATACGTAGTAGTGTTACGAAGAAGACGACGCTGGCAGTGGCGCGGGACGGAGCGGCGTCTTCTTCGTAACCATACTATCATGGCAGAGTACGTGGCTGAGAGAAACAGAACATGGGCATTTCATCTTTCACGCGAAGTTCTGCGGTCTTTACCCTGAACCAGGCAGCGGTTTCGCTTCATCCACCGAATCAATATGGCGGGCCTAGTTCTCAGAGCGTGAAGAGATGGCGCAGCGCGTTTCGCATATCGTCGATTTAATCTCGGCAAAGGAAGTGGGCGCCGATTGCGGCAAGAACAGGCGCAGCATGGTGGGTGTGGCTCAGCTGGACTGGAAGCGGCGGCCTGAAGCTGGCGAGCGGCGGCGCAGCGATAGACGGGCTGTGTCTGCGGTTAGCCGTTCGGTCTTCTACCTGCTGTTTCTTCGTCACATTGAAGTCACGGCCAAGTGAAATGGAAAATAAAATATATCGTTAGAGAATACGGTTCTCGGATGCAATTATGCGGAGGCTCCGTCCGATGGAGGATCAGAAGTGAACGCGCTAGCCGCAAACCGCATGCGAACACGTTCCGCCACGTAAATGACGTTCATCGTCTCATAATTTTTGGGAGCTATTACCGAAACATTTGTTGCCATTATGAATGACACATATTGCTTATAGCAGAGCCGCTTGACGTATTACAGGGAAAAAAAAGTTTTTTTGTGGACAAAAAATTTTCGTTCCTGCTGGCCTTAATTCCATCAGATGCCATCCAGTCGAAGTCAGACGGTTTATAAATTAACATTTTCAATCAACGATGTGTCAGAAAAATTATGATGTAGATAGAATTTATGGGTCGCATATTAACTTTGTTTTTTGTTTATGGGGCGTTCAACGCCCCAAAGCGCCTCATGCTATGAGCGAAGCTGTGTTGAAGGGCTCCGGAATTTTTGACCACCTGAGGTGCTTCAACGTGAAATTACATCGTATAGTACACAGGCCTCTAGAATTCCGTCTCCTTCAAGATTCTACTTTAAACATCTATCTGTAATTTTTTGTTGCAAGGGTTCCGTGGCATTCTGCAGTCCGGAAAAGGCGTTTGCTTTGAATTGCTCGCACGCATAGCATACAATTTTATTGTAATCTGGAGGAAGCAGCAATGACTGAAATGAGCTTTGTATATGTATGCACAGCGTTGAGAAATTCAATTTTAAACACGGTCTTCTTTTAATTAGGCGATCGATGGAAGAAGGAGGAATAAATATGTCGCCAAACATTTCCATTTCGAACTTAATCGCAATAAACTTTGACCGTGTTACAAGATACACTTTGTGAGTATCATTTAATGGAAATATGCTGGAAAGGTAATTCATGAATGAAGGGCGTGGTCACTCATGTCATCTGTCTTGGATGTGAAAATTACATGCTTTGAAGTTGGTACAGCAGCAACATCCAATGCGTTGGCGGCAAGTGGCCGACAAGGACAAATCAAACACACTCAAAACTCTGCAAGTCATCTCAGTGGTGTTCGTGTGCCGATCCCAAGATGGCGAGATTGAACATGCGTTTACTGCAGGGGCATGCCGCTAGAGAAGGATGTTGTATTCACCATGATGATCACGACACCTGCGTCGATCGCCGAAGCACATTTTTCCGTCGCAAATAAGGCACCACAGAGCCTGCAAGGGCGAAACCACCGTCCCGTGGGCGGACGTTTTTTTTTTGCAGTTCTGCATGCAGCAATTGCCGCAAAAATGGCCCCCTTTTTCGGATAGACAGTCGTTAATTTCGCTCTTCTTCGCCATACGTGCACTAAGCTTCTGCTAAGATTGTATTATATCATTCCATCCATTACATCGGTGTTAAAGAAAGTAGCAGTGTTCGTGCATCTATCGTTTCGTTCACTAAATTACGGCTACTCCGGAATAGCTGGAGGCATTATCGCTTCGGCGACGGAGCTGCGTAATGAAGACGAACGTTGTTGCTCTGGCTGGTCCGTAACTTATGTATTTAAGGATTCTTCGGCAATTGCGTGGAGAACATCTGGCGAACGCCGGAAATCACTCTGCGATGTGACAATGGGAAAATGGTATTGGTCACCATTGAACCTTAAAAAGTTGCAAATCTAATCTCAGACTAGAAGCTAAAATGTGCTGGTTGCACTAGGAACATGGAATTGTCTAAGACCGCTTCAAGCAGCACATTCCTCAATAAGAGTGGATCCGAAAAAGAACTCGTTTCCACCGATGAGGATTTTGGCGGTAAATGAATACACAACATAAACTGTCGCAGCAATTGTAAATGAAATTGGCACGTAGGATATAACGATGAGATCTGAAGGCTCATAAAGGTAAAAGGAAAACGCTGAGAAATGAGTAATTATTTAGTGTTGCGTTTCTACCGGATGCCTGTAAACAGCCGTTGTGAGTTGTTTGTCGCGCCACCTATGTAAGGCAAGCCTTGGGTGGCAAGGTTTGCACATTAATTCCAGGGATATCTTAGGCAAGACCAACCTTAGTGCCAGCCCTTTCCTGCTGACAGCCACAAAAATATAGAGAAAATCAAGGAAAAATAAGCAGTTTCTTTCTTTACGCCATCTAACTCTTAGGCCAGCCCACAAATTATTTGGATATTTAGCTTCATTGACCAGCCATGTGTGCACTATAACTAAAATCAAGGCTAGCGAGTTTGAGTTTTCTCAAGCAAAGAAAAAAATCCGAAGTGAGTCTTCGTGAACGAGAAAGTCAGAAAAAATTGGCTGAAGGCTTAGCCTGGTTAAGCCTGGCTGATTGCGAAAGCAATAACACCTGGCTGCGCTTGGTTCTGCTGGTAGTTGGACATTGTTTCCCGTATAGTGCAACTCTGGTCACGACCTGGTTCTGCTAATATGGTTACCCGCATGGATTCACTCTGGACACAACATAGGTCTACTGTAATATTGCTTTATTTATTCCGATGAAAACGCTTTGGTGATCCGTAAAGAAATGCCTTTTGACTCTGAACTTGTACATGCACCCGCAGCAAGCCGGCATGCTCGCCATTCCGCAGCATACGCGCGTTGCTTCGCCAACCGTTGTTCCCTTTCTTCGGCACGGCGCCGTCGCTTGGCCGCGGCACACCGTTCCAGCCTCGCCTTGTACGCATCCTCCGATATAGCACAGCACTGCGAGGAGCACAGCCGCAGCCCCGTTTTACCCCAGTCTAGCGAGCACCCTCACTCGGCAGCTGCGCCGGAGCGAAGGATGAACCTCCATCGATGGCAGAAAAGTGCAAGCAGTATTGCAATAAAAAGACTGAATCTCTGCAAGGCTTTTCGTTTCAGTACTGTGCAGCACAAACAAGCTGGATTAGCTTCACCATTTAGGCATTTATTTAATCAAAATCTGCGACAGTGTCGACTCCTAATATGTCACGTTGAAGATGGAATCTAGACAATAATGAATGGGAGAAACTCCGCCAGCTCTTTCAGAACGTCGCACTTGCACATACACAGCGCCGCCCACATGGCCCTCACGGAAAACGACTCGAGATATGAGAGGTCACTTGCCTTTAACTAATCCTTTAACGGTTGACAGAGCCTTGAAAAATTCTACGTTCTCTCTGCAGAACACATGTGTCTTCTCAGCAAGCCTCTGATCAGCCACCTCTACCTCTTTCCCGCCGTTAGATCCTTATCAGCGCCTGAAGTTTAACGACGCTTCGCGGAGGCCTTCAGTTGCTCCGTGAAACTAGATGCTCAGTGTGACATTAACCTCGGTCAAGGTGTTGTGCCGTCGTATCGCTCCTTTACTGCTCTTCGCGAAGACATAAAAGTAGCAGGAAAGGATGTACAAAGCTGGTATAGTCAGACATGAGAGCCGTCAGGGTGGTGCACAGCAATTGTCGTAGTGACGAAACCCTCAGGAGCTCTGGGAATAAGCGGGGGCTTCTCGGAGCTCACAAAGGGCGGGCGCCCGATTTCAGCAGTGAAGCATACTTTGGGAATGCTCAAAGACGCAATTTTATCCTCCCCACCCGTTTAGGAACCCGATTTTATTCCGGTCTATACCTTCAAAGATATTACACCATACTTTCAAGATAGTCATCGCCTTTACCCTCGCCCATGTAAAGGCCTAAAGTAGGCGGATGAGGGGCTCCTTCTCCGCCTTCTCACCAATACATTGCTGTGCCCGGCACCAGTGAAACATTTTGACCCTTCCTTTAGCGGCAGCTGCCCGCACTGTAGTGCAGTGTCTTCTGACACCTAGCACATGGTGTGGGCCTGCCCCTCCAACCCCGCTATTTCCCCCATCCCCAACCCAACCCGGGAGGACTGGGAGGCGACCCTGCTCGACTGCCACGATTTACAGGCCCAACAAGCTTTAGTCGGGCGCACCCCGGGCGGCGGCCACCGCCACTGGGGTCCCAAACTAGCGACCTCCACCTAGTGTTTGTAAGGATCGGTCCCTTACGGGCTGATTCAAACATACTTCCTGTTCCTTCCAAATAAATGTTTTCACCACCACCACCAAAGCCGCAATCAGCTTTTCAAACGTTGAAAAAAAAAATTAATTGGTTTTCAGGAAAAGAAATGGCGCAGTAATTGTCTCACGGATCTCGGTGGACACCCGAACCGCAACGTAAGGGAAGGGAGGAAGGTGGGAGTGAAAGAAGAAAGGAAGGAAGAGACACCGTAGTGGATGGCTTCGGGATAATTTCGATCCCCTGGGGACCTTTAACGTGCACTGACATCGCACAGCATACGGCCGCCTTTATGCGTTTCGTCTACATCGAAACGCGGCCCCCACGGTGGGGTTCCTGATCGGTTACTCCGGCTCAGTAGACGATCGCGCCTAACCACTAAGCCACCGCGGCGGCTCGAACATCGGCGCCAACGCTGGATTCTGGCAAATCCCACTCAGCGAGGTCAGCACGACATTGAAAATTTTTATAACGCGATTCGATCGGCTTTGCTTCCATCTCCTGCCGCTTCGGATATGCTCATCACTCTAGAACTTCCAGACATGCCTAGCTGTTTCGCAAGGCCTGGACGGAGTCGTATGTAATAAATATGGCATTCTGATATGAACATCTACCATGCAGTAGCATTATCAATGGCTGCGCGCAACTCTCGAACGTGTTAGGGAAGCTAGGGCCGCACTCCACAATGACAAATTCTCAGTTCGAGGCCTCCAAGATATTATTTTCGGCCACATATTTCGACGCAGCCGAAACTACCCTGACAACAGCAAGCTGTTCGCCATCAAGCAAATGCCTAGACGTAATTGAAATGGCGAACATCGGCACCTAATGGGGATGGCTTCGTACCTTATTGGTTTCGTGCACCACGTGCACGCCCACTCTCTTGCGTTGTCGATCAAGCAAAGCTGCGCAGCAACGTAACACAGTGCGTTCTCTAACTGGAAAGGAATCCTTTCATCGAAGCATCTCTTGGTCTTGTACGTGCCAAACAGAGAAACTCGTCTGACGACTGTCGCGTGATCGTACCGACTCAGACCAGTGGTGAAGCAAAAGGAAGACAAGGGGTGCTTCTCAGCGATCGCCTACGTTCCTACACAGAAAAACTGAAAAACTGCCGATTACCTGCACTGCCAGGGTAAGAGATTTCATTTTCAGCGGCAGACTTCCTACGTGGCAAAAAGCGCGATATCCTAGGTGTTCTCTATGGTGTGAAGTAAAGAAAACTTTATGGTTTGCTCCGAAGCGCTGCATCTGCTTTCTGACCCTCCCTAGAATGGGCCGAACATGCGAGAATAAAACACTGATTGCCTATAGGCGCAAAGAACACATGTAGAAACTCAGATGGACCTCCTGCAGCACCGCTGTCAACAAGCCCAAAGACGCCATCGACATGAGACGAGCATAAATGAATGCGGAGGGCAGAAAGTGCTCAAAGTTTCTTTCAAATCTAAGCTCCGCTCTCTTTTCATCTAACAAGAGCGGCTGCTTGCGCAAAGCATGCGGGACGACGGAGCAGCGCGTGTTTCATGCGACCTACAATCGCATCTAAAATCGCCTGTTCACGGACTGCGAATGGAGCTACTTCGCGTTTCCATTCAAAAGGGATGAAGTGCAACAGCAACAGCTGTAACAATCAGACAAAGGTGTTGCGAAGACAACAGGAAATGCAAACGGAGCGCTAAGCCAGCATGCACGCAAAGCGTGGCTCTAGAACTACGAGTACAAAGTGGACGCGACTTTGCATATTGTATTCGCTATGAGAAAAGAACAGAAATACACAGTGAGGCAATAAAACAACAAAAAAATTTGCCTCAGCCGCACCACTTTGTGTAGCAAGCTTAAACAGATTATAACATGAAATGAATAGGCCACAGCCAGTGTAAAATTTTCAAATTTCCAAACAACACTTCTATACTGCCAGTGAAAAGGCGC
Source organism: Amblyomma mixtum (assembly GCF_055824585.1). Lineage (NCBI taxonomy): Eukaryota > Metazoa > Arthropoda > Arachnida > Ixodida > Ixodidae > Amblyomma > Amblyomma mixtum. Next base: position 102,957,924 of record NC_143018.1, read on the forward strand.
CCAAGCACAGGTCGCAGTGAAGGAACTTATTCTTCGATAGATGATGTGAGACAAAAAGCATGCTTCTACATGCTATTTTACAGAGTACGATCTAATCTAGTTTACTATTCTTGGTAGCTTGGAAGGATGGAAACAACTTTATTACACGCACACACACACAAAAAAAATCTTCCAGGGTGGTCCCCTACTGGTCCACACTGTTAGCAAAAAAACACCCAAAAGGGTGTAAATGGCTTGTCCTCTAACGCACACCCAAAAGGAGGTTTTTTTACTCCCTATGTAGGGTGTTTATTTACACCCTTATATAAGGGAGTTATTTTGGAGTATAAAGAGAGTTATTTTGGAGTGAAAAGGCAGCAAATTTTTTACTACCCACAGAAATTGAGCCCGAAAATAGCGTCATGTTTATTTATCCACATTCAGGCTCACTCTTACAGCAGTGACAGCGGCGGAAACGGGCAGTAGCTCTCCGGGCCGCCGGTAACCCAACTTGGGAAACTGCGCTGCCCTATACCCCGCGTCACGCATTCTTTCCGCCGTCTGCTAGCCCAGCGGCGGCGTACGCGGCAGGAGTCGTCTGCTTGTCGTCTCCTTTTGCTGTACGAGCTCGTTTCGCTGGCCATGTTCGTAGATAAAGGGATGTAACCTTATAATCAGTAGTTCAAAACTGAAAAGGAGACGCTGGGTAGTTTTCACGGTCATGCACCAAGCTATATTTGACCCAGAACCAGAGCAGAAAAGATGAAAATACACCTGATGGTAGTTTGGAATGGCAGTGCTTGCTTTCATATTCGCCTCATTAAGGCTTGGATTTTAAAACATGGCTGAGGAAAAATGTGGCCTCATGAGCTCAATCAAGAGCTCAGTGTTGACACTATGTTCTATCACAGTTCCATGTTCATGCAACACATTACGAGGACCACACTGAAAAAAGCCTGTGAGAATTAGGCCTAAGCGGGGCTGTAACGGGGTGGCGACACAAACCAAGGAAAGTTAGTTATGGTTAGAGCACTGGAGGCTTCACAGGAGCAGTGCAATTATGTACCGTACTGTAGCGGAAAACGGCGACAAGCCGATATCTTTTACCGCGGCAGGCGCCCTTGAAGGAGCAGAAGTCAGCAGAGATCCGGCGACGATGGTAACCAAGCGGTCTTCACTCACCGCCGTTATCAGACGACTGACCAGAAGCAGACGAGACGCTAGGTGGCGGGGCGGATTGCGCAAATTGGTGTTTTTTTTACTCCATTCCCGCACTGGTGGAGTATATGGCACAATTAACTCCATTTCTAGACTGGAGTAAATTCTGGTAAATCCTCATTTTTACTCCCTTATTTCCTCATGGGAGTAAAATGGAGGACAGTCCACCTTTTTACTCCCCACTCATGGAGTAAATGTTTTCACAAATGGAGTAAAAAGGGTGGCCGCCACCCTTTTTACTCCCTTTTGGGTATATTTTTGTTTACAGTGCAGGAGTCCACGGGCTAGTGCTTCACGTAAAGCCCGATCCACTAGCCATTTCTGGCCGGCGGGCTGAGCGGTCCGTAAAGCAGCCTCCCAGGAAGAATGAGTGGGATTGGGGATGGGGGATACTGCCTTAGGGGAAGGACATTCCCAAAGGTAATGGGAAAGTGTGGATTTGGGCACGCCACAGGTGTTACAATCAGGAAGAAAGGTGGCATGAAAGCATGAGAGGCGGTGGGGTGAAATAAAGCAGCCTCTCTGTAATTGCCGCCATGTGGCGCTCGATAAGGGCGACAAGGTACTGTGGGGTGGTGGCAGTGTCATGCGGCTGAATTTGTAAAATGTGGTAGTTTGGTGATATGTAGAGAGGACCGAAGGGGCTTCTTGCGCAGGGTTGGGTGCCTGATCCTCCGGGGTCCGGGAGGAGAGTTCTCGGGCCAGCGCATGAACGCGCTCATTACCGGGGATCGAGGCACGCCCAGGGACCCACGACAGAGTAACCGTTCGGTCGAGAGACGTGGCCGTGGTAAGAACACGGTGTGTTGCCGGAGTCGCCACGCCCTTTAGGCAGTGGCGGTACGCGGCCTGTGAATCTGTGCAAATTTCGGTTATGTTTTTGTCAATGATGGAGTGGGCCTGAGCTAGTGCGATGGCGGCTCATTTCGCCTCTGCAGGCGAATTAGTTCGAATAGTGGCGGCGGCCCCCACTGTGCCGTCTTCATAGGCTGCGACTGCCGTGAAATATCCTGGTTTAGAATTTTGTGCCGCGTCGACATAAATGATATCGGAGCGGTTGCTGTATGTTTTTGTGTAATAGCTCACTCGTGCCTGCCGCCTACCGTGATGGAGACTAGCACCCATATTTCGCGGTAGGGGCTTCTGATATATGTGATCCTGCGTGCGCAGAGAAATCATGTAAGGTGTAGGACTCGTTGAGGTGGGAATTGGTGGATTGAGACGTAGCTGTCGCAGTAGGCATTGTCCTGTTTCCGTGCGACTCAGGCGGACTAATTGGTTGGTGCGTTGAGCCTCTATTAATTCGATCACTGTATTGTGGGTACCTGGCCAGGAGACGTTTCGTGCTAACCGTCCGTGGAAGACGTAAGGCAGAGGTGACAGCCGTGCGTATTAGGATGTCTGCCTGTTGTCTTTGCCGCTGAGTGAGTATGTGGTATGGAAGGTGGTATGTAATGCGGCTAATGATTAGAGCATTTGTCATATTGAGGGTCTCGCGTTCAGACAGCCCATGATTGCGTGCTGCCACCCGCCCGATAAGTGCAGCGACCTGTTTGGTCTGTCTCTGCAAGAGCCGAGAATCTTCACCTGAGGCACAATGGGCACTGGATTCCCGTACATGTGCAGTTCCATCGGGGGGTCACTGGGGAGGGGATTCAGCTGCAGGAGTTCCGATTTATTTGGAGAGCAACGGAGGCCTGTGTTTGCTAAATGACTGGTAGTGATGTCTATGGCATATTGTAGGATATCCTGGGCTGTTCCAAGGGATCCTCCCGTTGTCCAGAGGGTTATATCATCTGCGTATATGGCTGTGTGGAGCCCTGGGACAGCAGCAAGGTCCTTTGCCAGTGGCGCTAGGGCAATGTTAAAGAGTAAAAGTGATAGAACCGCCCCTTGTGGGGTTCCCCGGTTAGGCAGGGGAAAGGCTGGGAGGCAATATCCCCAAGGTGGAGGTCTGCCGTGCGCCCCTGAAGGAAGGCCCGAATATATTGCCATATGCGGGTGCCACACCCCGTGGTGGCTAATGTCGTGAGGATATGGTCATGGCTTATTGTGTCGAAAGCCTTATGGATATCCAGGGCCAGTATGGCTCGCGTAGAGGCTGTACGACGCTTAGTGCAAAAGAGGGACTCCTTAAGCGCGAGAAGTACGTCTTGCGCCGAGATGTTTGGGCGGAAGCCGAATTGAACGTTTGAGAGAGAGCCTGTTGTTTCTAGGAATAGTTGCAGGCGATTGAGAATGACATGCTCGAAGAGCTTGCCGACACAGCTCGTTAAGGAGATGGGGCGCAAATTTTGAAGGTTGGTTTAGGTTTGTTTATGGGGTTTAACGTCCCAAAGCGACTGAGGCTATGAGAGACGCCGTAGTGGAGGGCTCCGGAAATTTCGACCACCTGGGGTTCTTTAACGTGCACTGACATCGCACAGTACACGGGCCTCTAGAATTTCTCCTCCAAAGAAATTCCAGCCGCCGCGGCCGGGATCGAACCCGCGTCTTTTGGGACAGCAGCCGAGCACCATAGCCGCTTAGCCACCGCGGCGGCCAAATTTTGAAGAGTGAGGGATTTGCCCGGTTTGGGTATAAATCGCATGCTGGCATGGGTCCAGGCTGATGGGAGCGTCCCAGCTTGCCAGCGGTTATTAAAGAGCTCCGTGAGTTCCTGGAGGGAGACATCGTCCAGATTGGGTAGTGCCTTGTACGTTGTGCCATCCGGCCCCGGCGCCGTAGAGCGGCGAATACTAAAGAGTGCTCGGCGGACTTCGTTTAAGGTGATGTCGGCATCAAGTTCTGGGTTAGGTGGAGGTAGATTGGGTGGATCTGCCGACTGAAGAGATGTGGGTATATAAGTGTCCCGTAGTTGGCCAATTACGTCGGTGCCCTTTTGGACCTCTAGTTGTATTAGACGTTGTGTGTTTACTTGTGTCTGAGATTTCGTGGTTGTTGGATCCAAGAGAGCGCGTAGGAGGGACCACGTGCGTTTAGTGCTTAATGTACCCTTGAAGTTGTTACAAAAGGTTGCCCAGTTTGCGCGGGCTAGCGTGTTCGCATATTCTTCTGCCTCGCGAGTGAGAGCGGCTATGCGGAGTCTCAATTTACGATTGTGTCGCTGATGACGCCAGCGCTTGAGAAGTCCCTGTCGGGCCTCCCATAGATGAGCCAGATGCGGATCAACCTGCGGTGCCTTAGTGGTATATTTAATGTTTTTGCTGTTCGCCTGGATGGCCTTCACCAGACGGTCTGTCCAGTCAGTGACAGTACGGGGTTCTCTCGAATCAGTTGCCAAATATGAGCGCAATTTATCCCAGTCAGTGAGAAGCTGCGAACGAGGGTTGAAAATCTTGGAATCATAAGATATAATAGTGGAGACTGGAAAGTGGTCACTTCCAAGGCTATCCTGGAGCACCGTGTGAGATTTAACGATTATGTTCGGTGTGGCCCATGTGAGATCGGGTGTGGTGTCGCGGGTGACGCTTGTGCCAATGCGAGTGGGTACGGTGGGGTTTGTGATCAGGCTAAGGTTGTAATCAGCCATTGCGGTAGAAATCAGGTTACCTTTGGGGGTATCCGAGTTGTATCCGCAGTGCGTGTGACGTGCATTAAAATCACCCACCACAAGAAGGTTTGAGGAACGGAAGGAGCCCAGGATACCCGGAATAACTCTGCCTTTATCTTTAGGATTGCTCTATATGTTAATAATAGTGAGGCCATATGTGTGTCCTGGTGAGCTGAGCTCTATCGCGGTATATTGAGTGCCCTTGCTGTCGGGCGTGTTTGTCGGTGTGCGGTCTAGTACCGGCATGGATGCGAGTGTCAGGTTTGCCGTACGTGGTGTAAGGGCTGCCGTGTGATAACCGCGGATATGAATGCGATTTGTTTCCGTCTCTTGCAGAGCGATGACATGGGGGGGATTAGGGGAGTTTGCTATATATGCGGCTAGTTGTGCTTGTTTTCGGCGTATGCTGCGACAGTTCCATTGCCATATAATTGTTTCTGCTGGTGTGTTGGACTGGTGTCGCCGCCGACGGTTTCGCGTGTTATTGTTCTGCGCCATGTTGCTGGTATGGATAGAGTGGATGAGGACAGGCAGCGGGTTCAACTGCGCGCTGCTTGCGAGGCAATTCCTGATGCGGTACAAGTTCGAAAAGCTTGTTGATGCCGGCTTCATGTTTTTCCAAGCGTGTGTTAATCGTAGCTTCTATCCTGTCAGCCATGGACTGTATCAACTGTGCCTGGGCTAGTATGAGCTGTTGCTGCATCGCTCCGAGTTCTTCAGCAACTATAGTATTTATTATGGTAGTGATTTCTGAGCGAAATTCAGCGGAACGTATGTACTGTTTAACCGCCTCTTGAGGTGTAATAGGGGAGTCAGGGTTTCGAAAAGAGGTGGGAGTGGAGGCTGCTTGGACGGACAACTCACCGCTTTTAGCAGAGCCGGCTTCTTTCTCGGGTGTAGCGTTCCGGAGTGACTGCGTCTCCTGGGTCTCCTGGATGTGGGATGCGCAATCACTGGCTTTCGAGGTACAGGCCCGTGGCTCGGTGGCGTCTGTCTCGGTACCACTGGGCATCCGAAGGGTTTGAAGTTGTGCGAAATCGCGTTGTGAAGTTTTATATCCGGCGTTCACGGTGTCCACACTGCGCTTTTGCGTGTGGTCTTTGCTATCTTGGTTGTCCGACGGTTCTGAGGTCTCGGTCTCCATGGTCTGCTCCAAAGGTGTCTGGGCACCCGTGTTGGCCACTGGGTTTTCCTTCCTCAGTGGTGGGAGGGGTGGCCATTGTTCTGTGCTTTGGTTCCAAGCTTTCTTTGGATGGATGGCGAGTGCCTTGCTTGGACCGTTTTTCTGATTCCCTTTCGTGGGAAGTGTTGCGCTGTTGCTATATCCTTGAAGTTCTCCCGGCCGGTCGGCTTGGGTTTGGTTAAATTTGGGCCGATGCTCAGTCTCATGCTCCTGCTCAGTCTTGTTCTTCTGCGCATTCTTTTGCTTCTGCTCAGGCTTTTGGTTCTTCTGCATTTGGCTCTATGCATCAATGTCTTTATAATGATGACGTCGGATTACGGCTTCATCAGCTTTGCTTGTCTTTTTCCCTCTTGTGGTGTAGTTCTTCTGTCTTGCCGGGCAGTTCGTGTCAATGGTGGAGTGGTCCGATGTGTCGCAGACGATGCAGTACTTTTTGCAATCGACATGTCCTGGTGGAGGATTGCGTACTCCGCAATTGTAGCATCTTTTCTGCTGCGGAGTGGGACAAATGTCAGCACGGTGCCCTATTTTCAGGCAGCATCCGCAAACCTGCATGATGCGTGCGGTAGGTCGGAATGGTTAACACCTGTATTCGATGCCGCTGAGGTAGACAAACCGTGGCACTGCTTTGCCTTCAAAGGTATATAGACATGCCACCCTTGGTGCCGAAAGGCCTCGCTTGAATGATGTTGATTTGTTGGGGATATGTTTCCGTGCAGTTTAGTAATTCCTCTTCTGAAGGTATCGGTAAGGTGCCGGTAATGATGCCTTTACATGAGTTATCTGGTGAGGCTGCATAAGCGCTCATTGAATATTCCTTTCCTCCTAGATTGATTGCTTGGATGTTGCATATCTGTTCAGTGAGGTCCGGATCTGGGCTGCTCACAATAGCGATGTTTTGTTCTGGCTTGATCCTGACTCTGGCCTCGTGGGTCAATTGGCGGCTGAGCTTGAATTGCAAAGCAGCAAGAAGTGACCTACCGGAGTTGTTATGCAGCCTCACCCCTCCACGCAGACGTATTACCACCTTGTAGTCATCATGCGGCAGCCTCGGTAATTTGATGGGGCGTGCGGGTCCTGATCTTTCGGCAGGTGTGTGTGCTTCTGCCTCTGTTACAGGTTTGAATCGTTTTTTGCGTGCGTCGATCATCCTGAACCATGGCGTCGCCTTCGGGTAGGCTTCAGTCCTGTCTTGTTGCGTCCCGTGCGGTAGGCCCCCCTCCGTTGTGTCGGTGGTAGAAATTCCGGGCATGGCGTCCTGGGTATCCATGTCGGCAAGTTCGTGGACTCCCTCCGTTGCCGTGGACACCGAGCACGACCCGCTGTGGCTGGATGGGAAGGCAGCGGCGTCGGCCATATGAAGCGTTGACGTGGAACGCCGCTCCGCCGCGCCGAGGCGGCGTTAACGTGGAATGCGCTCCACCGTGCGCCGCCAAGAGGGTTAGGCTTAGTGCAGCGACTCCGCTTCGGAGATCTTCGTAAGGTGCTTGTGCAAAATACAGCGTACTCACGGACAAAGGAGTCCTCGTAAAGGTCCCTTGAGTGTTCACGAAAGCCTGAGGTAGGAATTTAGGGCGCTATGATGGGTAAGTGGGAAAATAAAGGCGAAAGTTCACACCGCCCATGTGAAGCGCGTCCGCTCCGCTCGGCTCCCCCAGGTGGCCTCTTTGGTAGCTTGATTACTCCAGGTGTGAAGGCAGCCGAACATCACGCTTCGTCTCCCACGTGCTTTATTCACCGTGCCTTGATTATTGGAGGTCGCAGCTCTTGTTACCGCGAAATACTGCACAATCTTGGAACGTTTGAACTGTTAGATATCCCCCCTGCCTTCTTAAAGTTGATATTGTTATTTTTATCGTGGTGGTTATTATAATTAAAATATTAGTTTTAAGACTTAGTGAACCGCTGCAAGATAACCCACTTAACTATTTTTCATAGGCCGCAACATCATCCACATCTTCGCAAGGATTTTTTTTCAGCCCGCGACTACCATTCTTGTCAATAAAAATGTCTTAGTTCTTGGTCTTAGCTATATGAGTCCGTAGACGATATGTACAGCTGCATCCTCAAGGTAGCAAACCTGGTTTTAAGATATCCGCTATCTAAACGAGACTCTTTTGTGTGGTGGGCGTGTAAATTTCATAAAGAGAATGATTGATCGTTTCCATAGGGGTGCGTATATATATTGGTGATGAATATAGATGCCCCTTGGTTTTAAGTATGAGGCATACCCTTTTTAGGCTGGGTAGGAAAGCTTTTGGGTGAAACTTTTCCAAAACCCTCTTTGTTCTTCTTATTTCAGAAGCTAGAAGCTTTGACAATTTGGAGACAGCCCACTTGAAGTAGGAAATCAAGACAATGGTACCGCCATTTCCTAATATTTCTCTTTTTTTTCTCTGCGCATCCTGGCTACACATGAGCTTTTGAAGCGAAAACCTTCACTAGGCTAGTCAACATCGAGGCTAGCGTGGGCCCCGTCGTCAGAAAAAGCCACAGGTGCGCATGCGCGCACGGCGTGACGTCACGGCGGACACCCGAACCGCGCCGTAAGGTAAGGAAAATGAAAAGAAAATTGGTTTTAAGGAAAGGAAACGACGCCTGTCTCTCTCTCATATCTCGGTGGATACCTTGAACCGCGCCTTCAAAACCCAGGCCCATACTCACGCCCGAATAGTTCGCGGTGGGAGCCTCGGTGTTGACTAGCGTAGTGAAGGTTTTCGCTGCGAAAGCTCATGTGTATCCCAGATGCGCAGAGAAAAAAAAAAGAGAAATATTAGGAAATGGCGGGACCACTGTCTTGATTTCCTACTTCAAGTGGGCTGCGTCCAAATTGTAAAAGTCTGTGTACGGGGACCACTCCGAGAGTAGGCCTACCGAGAAACAGGCGGGCAGTGACGGGCGCCAGACGCACGGAGCAGCCCAAGTCAAGCGGGGGAAAGCGCCGGTGTGGAAGAAACGGGGACCGTTTCTGAACACGCAAGCCAAGGATTTCAAGGTTGTGTGCCGGCCCAATAATTGGGACTTGAGCATAGTGACACCGAGGGAGCTCGGATGTGCACTCAGAGCGGCAGCGGACCTGACGAACGCGACTGCGGTGGAAGAAGATCTGGTGCGAGTAAATGAGACAAACAGCACGATGACGGTGAGCACGCCGTGTATCAATCGTAGTGGGGCATATGCGAATGTCAAGACGCTCAAGCTGGGCGGTCATGACCTTGCGGTTTCGGCGTACGTGGCGGCGCCGGAGAACTCTGTGCGCTGTTGGGACTGGGTGTCCGAGCCAGGAAACGGTCGAGGCGACGGTGAGTAAAAGGACGTTTATGTACACTATGTACAAGGGCTTTTACATGATACAAGGGTCAAGAGCACCACGGGCTAGCACAAAGAAGAAGGGCGGCCCCGGCGGCGAGCGTAGCTCCGGCGTGATGGCTCTTCTGCTGCCCGTCTGCTGCTCGAGTTGTTGTTGTTGTTGTTGTGACTGAGAGAAGGATGAAGAGGAAATTGCACGGGCCTGCTACTGGCTCGAGCCAAGCCACCACCGCTGCCACGTGCAGATAGAGGAGAGTTAAAAGATCAGACGAAAGAGAAAAAGGAAAGAAAAGACGCGCGTCGCAGCAACAACTGCGTCCGCCGGAGCGGACGCTGCTCAAAAAGAAGCGGCCGAAGCCGCGCTCGCCGAAGCGAGAACAGATACTACTCTCGGGTTCAGCGCGGCTCCGTTTTTATAGCCGCTGGTAACGGTTACGGCAGCCAGCCGTTCAAATCCTCCAATCACTGGCCACCGTTCAAATTAGACCAATGGTCGAGAGCCGGCGAGCGTCAGAGCAGTTAGCACCGACGGAGAGGAGGACAGGAGGAAGGGTCCGTGTCGGCGCCGCGTGGCGGGATGAGTCACGCTGCAGGCCGCGACATGTCCGAGAGAGTCTGGGCCTACTTTGAGCGACGGCGGGCGCGCAGCGCTTGTTTCCAAAGAGGCCAGCCAGCGAAATGTGGGCTCCGGCACTACAGCACCACCGCCGCCAGACAATGCGCCACGAAGACGAGCTACTTCCGCGTGGCTCGGATGCGGGGCGCGCTCGTACGCCAGGCTCCTTCAAGTTCTCGTCCGGTGTTCAGCCGCAGGTAGCTCCAGGCTCCTTTCCGAGAACGGGTCCCGCTCGTCAGGACAGGATCACTGCTCCGCAGCTTATCCAGGTGACTGGATCAGCTTCGCTCGGTCCTTCGGAAGAGCTTGCTTCTGAGCATCGCTCGTTGATCGTTCTGCATGTTGCGAAGAGCCGACCGACAACAGGCAACACCCAACACGAGCAAGTGCCCTCCGTCACCCGTCAATACACCAGACTTAAAGTCACAAAAACTCTGCTGGCTATATTTCTGTCCCCTTTTTGTTCCCTCTTCTACAAGAGACGCATGTGGGATACGAGAACTCTAAAGTAATAAACTCAAACAAAGTGTCAAACACATGTCACACACAGAATAAAATGAATGCAACGTAAATTTGCTCTCTTGAGATCACTCGGCCAGAAGAACACTCAGCTGAGGCCACAAATGAGGATATCAATTTTTTCCCCCGATCTGCGAGCGAACTTAACAGCTGTTCGCGAAGAGACAAAATGTAGGTCACGAGGAGGCGAAGGCAGCCTTTCTTAGAACACACGGCTTAGTGCGTCTGCGTTCGCGTTCAACTCGGTTCTAACGGACGTTACACTACACCCGCTACCGCGGAAGCTAATGACTCTTCCTCTTTCGCTGTAGCTGCGCTTTTCTCTCTCTCTCTCTACTACCGTGGAAGCTAATATCTCTGCCTCTTTCGCGGTATAAACGCTTTTCTCTCTCTCTCTGTACTTGTCTTTCCAGTTTCTAGGGGAGGTACAGTACGAGAGCGATTCGCTTTCACTCACTTGCGACTTGTCCTTTTCTTTGCGCTGCGCGCGCCAGTCGCGACGTCCCATAGCAAGTGCGCAGCGCTTTCGGTGGGACCGTCCTTTGTTTTTCTTTGTCTCAGGCGGTAAGTGAGACCCACGAGGCTTTAATTTCTCGCGCACCCTTTTGCATTTTCGCTCGATGCGAAGTGCGCATCTACCCGGCCTTTTGATTTTGCGCCTACTAAATGGTGTTATTTCCACTCGCGGCTTTCCATCGCTATACCTAAGCTTGGTCGAGCGCTTAGGCAGTTCCTTCTTGCCTCTGTCACTACGGCTACGTACAATCTTTCGCTTTTTGAGCCGTCCTCGCGTTTTCCCTGCGCGCGCGTGCCGCTTTCTGTGGGAGCGCGGTTTCTCCCGTGACTGCAGCGGAAAAAGAGAGCCGCCATGAGAGCACGTGCCTTTGTGCGTCTTGCTCTCTCTGTGCTCGCGGCAAGATTCACCCCTGCCTCGCTCCTTTATTTTGAGCTTCTTGAGCAGCGCTCTCTTGTATCTCGGTTTCATCTCTTGATACTCTTTCTCGCGTGAATGCTTGTATGCTTTCTTTTTGCAGTTTATTCTACTGTCCAGATCCATGAGCCTCGGCACACTTATGCGCTTCGCTTTGCGCGATAGTGATGCCTCGCACATTTCTTTAGCTCTGGTCCTGACGCTAGTTACAGGGCTGACAACGTGACTGACTTTACTGAAGTCATTTTGCCGGCGACGCTGGCGCTTCCGATGGTGGAAACCCGTTTTCGCGCATTTGCCCTTTCTCTCTTTTCTGCGGCGCCCGTCTTTCTTCTGCCTGCCTTTCATCTTTCGGCGGCACCACTCTTTCTTTTGCCTGCCTTTCATCGTCTTTCGGTGACAGCTCTCTCTCTCGAGCTTGCCTTTATTGTCCTTTCGGCGGCAGCACTCTTTGTCGGTCACCTTGTGGTGATAGCCCACTTTTCGGAACTGGCTGTTACTTTCCTTCCGGTTGCAGCTTTCTTTCTCGTGCTTTCCTATCATTTTCTCCTGAGGAAGCACGTGCTGCTTTCATCGCCTAGGTTCCCGTTCTCTGACAATGTCACTGTGATTCTCAGCCGATTCACGTGCGCTACCTAGATCAGACCTGTCTTTGGCGCCTTCACTAAGTTCCTCAAAGCTGCGCTCTTCCTGCTCAGCGTCTCTGAGTGCGCATTCGTCCTCATCTTTCTCGGAAGGAATGACGTCTACAGCCCCCATGTCGTCTGGAACGTTCTGTACTCCACTGTCGTCCAGCACCTTAGTTTCTTCAGGCGCGGACGAACCAGTGTTTTCAACTGACATGAGTGCTGGTATACAGTTCTCGTCATGCTCCTGACGCGTTTCAGCCAATTTCGGATGAGGGTCGGCTCTGCACCCAGTCGCGGTGTTCCCGCTACTGCAGCTGCTTTCTGGAAAGTCGCAAAGCTCAGAGCAGTGCGAAAGCACGGGACTCGTTTCGCATCGCTCGCTGCAAACACTAGCGCACAACTCCGCGTCCGCAAACTCTATATGCGTCCGCATCCGTTGATCGGAAGTCTCAGGTTTCTGCATTTCTGTTGAATGCGATGCACAAGGCGGTGTGTCATCCTCGTTTACTTCGCTTGCGTCGGCGCAGGCGTTTTCATTAATGTCCAGACGGACGTCCTCTCTGCCCTGTTCGGCAACTTCTCCTGCTTTCGACACGCTAGGAGATCCGTTTTCCGGTAACTCCGCCACAATTTCAAAGGGCGAGACCTCTGCAAGTGCATCGTCCGATGCAGTGACTACGTTATCCGATGGTATAGAGGTTTCCTCGGTTGACGAATGCGGGGCAATTCCCGCTGTTACAGCAGTTACATCTGCGAAGTACGGACTACGTTCCTCTGCGCCGCACTGGCAGCTCTGCTCTACAGCTACGCACTCTACCTCTGTGTCACGATCTTCCGACCCTTCAGCATTTTCGAGCCACTCCAAAATGTCGGCTTTAAACTGGTAGGGAAAATCGTAATACGATGGGGTGTTATTCTCTCGCAGGTACCTTTGGCGAAGGTCCAGCGGTGACACGTTATATCTCGTCAGTAAGAAGCTTTTTAGCTCATCGTAGTCCTCCAAGCCGCCGTCCAACAGGCGCTTGACAACGTCATACGCTTCGCTGGAATGCAGGGTTACCAACTTCTGTGCCCAACCATTCCGCTTAACGCGCTTTCTCTCGCAGACGCACTCGAGCTCCGCCAAATATTCCGCCATATCTTCGGCTGTCACGAAGGGCTGCGGCCTGTCTCTCGGCTGCTGACGGTTGTTCTCATGCAGAACGGACAACGTTTTATATCTCTCGAAATCGATCTCATGCGCTTCTAGCTCCAGGTCCATCAGTTTCTTAGCGCGAGCACGCCGTTTTATCTCAAGCTGCCTCTGTTTTTCTGCCTCTTCGGCCCCGCGCTCACGACGTTCTTTGATCTCATCCCAGGCCTCATTGGCTTCCTCAGCCGTTACTTCCTCTGCCCGCATGATCTCAAGAATAGCCTGCTTTCGTTTTGCGGGGCCCAAATCAATTCCCAACTCTTCACAAATTTCGATGAGTTCCTTCACTTTGAAGTTCTCCATCGCTCACAATAGCCTCTTGTAGTTTGCCCTTTTCTTAGAATTCCCTTGCCGTTCGCTACTATAGCGCTACTAGTACGACACGCGCAAGTAATTCTTTCCAAAAACGCCTCGTTTACTCCCTTTGCACCAGCTTTCGTTTCAAAGCGCTCCGACTTGGCTCGAAACAGCAAAGCTCTTTCCAGTGCAACACACAGCCCTACTCTAAACTACAATCACGTGTGCTACAGCAGTATGGCGAATTGAGGGGAAAACATCAGGCACTCACCGCGCCGAGGTAGCTGACGCCGGTCGATCCCACCGCTGCCACCACTGTTGGGTTTTGGCATCCCACCGCTGCCACCACTGTTGGGACTGGGTGTCCGAGCCAGGAAACGGTCGAGGCGACGGTGAGTAAAAGGACGTTTATCTACACTATGTACAAGGGCTTTTACATGATACAAGGACCAAGAGCACCACGGGCTAGCACAAAGAAGAAGGGCGGCCCCGGCGGCGAGCGTAGCTCCGGCGTGATGGCTCTTCTGCTGCCCGTCTGCTGCTCGGGTTCAGCGCGGCTCCGTTTTTATAGCCGCTGGTAACGGTTACGGCAGCCAGCCGTTCAAATCCTCCAATCACTGGCCACCGTTCAAATTAGACCAATGGTCGAGAGCCGGCGAGCGTCAGAGGAGTTCGCACCGACGGAGAGGAGGAGAGGAGGAAGGGTCCGTGTCGGCGCCGCGCTGGCGGGATGAGTCACGCTGCACGCCGCGACATGTCCGAGAGAGTCTGGGCCTGCTTTGAGCGACGGCGGGCGCGCAGCGCTTGTTTCCAAAGAGGCCAGCCAGCGAAATGTGGGCTCCGGCACTACAGCGCGTAGTAATTTACAATGCGTACAACGGATGCCCACTGGCGGAAGTTCGCGCAGGATTCTTGAAGAGGAACGAAGACATGGAAATTTTGGATGCCAGACCTTTGGGGAAGTCAAAGGCGATTCAGATCACGTTCGGGGGGAAGCGCGTTCCCCGGCAAGTTATTTATTGGAACTGTCTGTACTCTGTGATCCCGTATAGAGGGTTAGTCGAGACCTGCTATAACTGCAGACGAGTGGGACATCGGGCGGACGTTTGCTATCGTCCGGAGACTAATCTGTGTCGCCGTTGCGGGAAGGACCATCCTGCACCTCCGGACGGAGAGTCGCTGACCTGCATTCCGGACTGCATCGTGTGCCATGGGGCGCACACCACGGGAAGTGGGAACTGCAAGTTTCGCCTAGGCAATCAGCAGCCGACGGGTCTGCAGAAGAGCAACCAGGACAAGAGCCAAACTGGCAAGGAGGAGCGGCGTTCGAGGCCCAGGAAGCGGTCATCTAGTGGTGCGAGAGGCGACAGCTAGAGCAGGGACCGGTCAGCTTCCTTCCCGCCGCTGCCCGGACCGAGCCTGGCAAAGGAGGAGGGCAAGGTTCCGGTCATGGAAGAAGTCCAAGTGACACGAGGAAATAGGTGAGCTGGCCCAGCGCGGCCTCCCAAAATGAGACTGCTCGAGAGAAGGAGCTACAAAGGCATGTGCTGCAGCAAGCCGAAACTATCAAAAAGATGGAAGCTAGGATGGGAGAGATGGAACGCGCGCTTAAAATCGGCAGGGTATAAAGGGTACCGACGCCGTTGGCCCAGGCCCCACAGAAAGCGGCGCAGGCGAACGCTTCTCGCGTGGAAGATAACGCAGCTATGGAAGTGGAGAAAGTGGAGAATCGGAGGACGACCAAAAGGCCACCGCCGGCTGATGAAGGAGCTCATGCAAAGAGAGTAGCAGAAGCTTCGGTGGCGGACACGCCGCAGCCAGTAGTTAAAGTCACTAGTCTTAGGAGGGACATGCTTACCCTTGTGGAGAGAGTAGGAAAACTGGAAGAAAGGATAGGTTGGAATGTCGGGTCGAAAGGATCGAAGCTAGACTCGGCAACATTGAGGAGCGTCTTGACGCCTTCACCAATGACTTGCGGGGTTTCCAGACCCAGGTAATGGGCATGTTTAAATAGCTAAATGCTATGCTAGAGGCTAGATTGCCTCCCGTAGTCGGCCAAGAGCCGTTGTTAGTGAACCTAGTGCCTCACCATGGCCCCTCGCCAGCAAATTGAGGTTTGGCAGTGGAACTGCAGGGGCTTCCGTCGCAAGCGGGGGAACCTGCAGTTGCACATACAAAATCTGGATAGTAAGCCGGGCATTATAGCTTTGCAAGAGGCTAGCGGCTCGGTCAAATTACCGGGATTTAAGACATTTGCACCACCAGAGATTGATCGAGGGGGCGTATCGAGCGTCTTCACGGCCGTGCTAGTCCATCGCAACACCACAGTGATTCAGCATACCATAGACAGCAGCAGGGAGGACTACGTCCTGCTGGAGATTTTGCTCAAAAGAAAGGACGATAAGAGTCTCTTTGTTCTTAATGTATACTCTTCTCCAAAAGATAAGGCGGTGGGCTTGCCAGACCTCCTGATAAAGACGCAACGGCTAGCGGCTCGTCGTGGCCTAGTGGTTTGAGCGCCCGTCTCGGCTGCGGGAGGTGGGTGGTTTGAAACCCACCGCCGGGCACCCACCGGTCAAAAGGGTACAAACGTCCCCCGGCCTGGCGCTCGGCTCTCTTTAGGGGTGTACGTTTGGGAGAAGCAAAAAAAGGGGCCACAAATTGGGCTTATGCCGCACGAGGCGGACTTATGGTTGCTTGGCAGGGGAACTTATCACTCATCCGCCAAGGCAACTGTTTGGTCTAAGACCCTTTTCCCAAGCATTTTACCCTAGAAGAGCCGAGCACCAGGCCAGGGGAAATCTTGTACCGATTAAAGAAACCGGTGGGTACCCGGCGGCACTGGGGATCGAACCCAGCACCTCCCGAATGCGAGGCGGATGCTCTACCACAAGGCCACGCTTCTTTTTTTTTTCTTTATTGCCTGTCTTTGGCTCATCACATTGCACAACAAAAATACACATAACGCTATATACATACGACACTGTCGTGGTCAGCCAGCACGAGACTGGCTTCGTCAGCTTAAAATTCCCGCAACATACACAACGGCTCTAGTCTTGAGAGCCACTCGGGAGGCTCCGCAGCTGCTTTTTGGATTGCAAGAAACCAGTCCATGCTTTCCCGAAAATAAATTCGGGCCGGTCGTGCGTCTTTGTCACAATGGTAGCCTGCCATTCTGGAGCGCCATATACAGTGGAGGCCCAAGAGCATTATGAGATCAAAAGGTGCCCCATCCTCATTATCAGTGCTTAAATAGCGAATTCCGTGCGCGTCAAGTGGTAGCTCTTTCTTTATGGTCCTTTGTAACACGTCCCAAAAATAAACCCCTTCCCAGCAGTGCAAAAAAACATGGTCTATTGTTTCAGGCTGTTTACAAATTAAGCAGTTCGATCCCCACGGTAAAAAGAAATCCTTTCCCTCTAGAAACTTTTTAACTGGTAACGCCCCGGTATGTAACTTAAAAAAGAAAGTCTTTACTCCTGGTGGCACCTGCATTTTCTTCACCCTTTTTAAAACATCCCCTCCCGGGCCTCCACTGTACAAGGCCCTGTACATGGGCTCTGGGAAAACAATATCACAAAGATCATTGTACAACTTTTTCCTTTTGCTTTTCCACAAATAATCGGTGGAAAAACGTGCCGAAAGAAACCGAACGCTTGCTACAATCTCTTTGTAGTAGCCAAAGGGCTAGTAGTAACAAAGGGCTTTGTAGTAACCTAGGGCTAGGGCACCTCTTTTTAAGGCAGCTGGTGAACCGTTTTTTGTTTTTTCGCGACGTCACAGACCCGTTCTTGCGCACCGTGTGCCAAGTGAAGCTGCGGCGATTGCTGCCGGAGTTTGTGGTATCCACAGAAGAGCTCTCTGGTGGAACTTTTGGTTACTACAAGGCCACGCTTCGGTCCTCGTGGTGGGAGATTTCAATGCGCCTCATCCGGAGTGGGTCTACATCCGAGCCAGCCCGAAGGGAAATAAGCTTTGGCAGGTTGCCCAGGACCTGCGATGGACGATCTTGAACAACCCGCTAGATCATGCGAAGATAGGCAATAGCGTGAGCATAGACACCTCTCCAGACCTCACATTTGTGAATGGCATCAGGGGTGCAAAGTGGGCAAACACGGGACAGCCTAAGACGCGCTCTCGCCGATCCAACTCGCACAAAAGTGATCTGGGCTCCTGGCCACCAGGGTCTACGAGGCAATGAGGCCGCTGATGCGGCTGCCCGAGCGCTCACACACCGGGCTCCTCATCCTAGCTCTCATGGCTCAGAAGCTCATAAACCGCTTCTGCGGTTCCGCGAAATCCTAATTTATTATTGCGGCAGCCACCGTCTCTACCCGGCACCCGCCAAGGGGCTGAGTAAGGCGGAGGAGCGAACTCTGCGGCGCCTGCAGACAGGAACCCTTCTCTGTCCTGCAATAGCAAAACACTTCGATCCGAACACAGATGGACGCTGCCCGCACTGTGGAGAGATCTGCGATATCTTTCACATGGTGTGGGCATGTACTCAGAATCCTCACCTTCCCCCCTCCCCCACCCCCACCCGAGAGGCATGGAAGACTGCCCTCCTCAACTGCTCCACACTGGAGTCCCAAAGGGCTCTGGTCAAGCGTGCGCGAGACGGGGCCTCGTTATGCGGTGTCCCGGACTAAGGATACCGACCATGCAGCAGGGTTTTTTTTTACCCTCAAGCTCTCTTTGATTAAAGTTTTTCACCACCACCACCACCACTGGGAAGTGATCACTACATCTTTTCCACGATATTTAGTGCTGCTAAGCACAAAGACACGATGAAAGGAACTCAAGTGACGGACTGAGACCGGTTTCTGAAATTCAGGAATGACACAGTAAAAGCGGAAATGGAGGACTTAAGAGCCTGGGTTGAGACACTCAAGCAGGCCGTGAAGAGTACCACAGAAGAGGTTCCGACGCGGGAGGGGGGCTCTACGGCTGACTCTAGATTGTTGAACATGTGGGAAGCACATGCGAGTCTCCTTCGGAGGTGGAGGAAACAAAGGCATAATGGGGTCCTCCGTAGGATGGTGGCCAAGCTAGAACGAGAAATCGAAGCCTACACATTCGAGTTGCAGTGCGAACAGTGGGGGCAGATTTGTGACCGGATGAACTGGCAGTTCGGAAGCAAAAAAACATGGCAGTTGTTGAGGCACCTTTTAGATCCGGCGGCAACCAAATCTGTGCAGATAGGGCAAATGGTTAGGTTAGTGCATCGGTATTAAGGCACGTTTGGGAAATTTATACACGAACTCCGAAGTCGTTACATAAACGTAGAGGCGGGCGGTTTCTTGCCGGATTACTCGGGAGAGGAAAACCTTGAATTAGATGCAGACTTCACGGTGGCGGAGGTGGAGTTTGCAATGGGCCAGCTTCGTACCACGTCAGCAGCGGGTCCGGACGGGGTTACTAATGAAATGCTGAGGAAACCTGGATTTCAAGTCAGTGGGGCACTCACGAATTTGATGAATAAATATTGGGCGGCCGGGGACATTCCACCAGAGTGGAAGCATGCTAGGATTACATTTTTTCCTAAAGCAGGGAAGAAGCTATGCATTGAGAATCTGCGTCCCATCTCGCTAACGTCGTGCTTGGCCAAATTGATGGAGCATGTGGTCCTGAACAGGCTTCAAGGTTATGTAGAGGACAAGGAGTTGATATCTGAAACAATCATTGACTTCAGGACTAATTTATCAACGCAGGATGTCATGACACAGCTCAAAAAAGACGTGATTGATCCTGGGTACGGCACGGGCACCAAGGCTATCTTGGGGCTCGACCTCACAAAGGCCTTTGACAATGTTACCCATGAGGCAATATTGAGGAATCTATCGGACATAGGACCGGGGGGTAGAACCTTCCGGTATATCAGATTGTTTCCGGTGGTTAGGACTGCGGAGATTGTAGTTGGAGAAATGAAATCGAATCCCTTCCCACTGGGGGGCAGAGGGACACCGCAAGTGTCGGTATTATCGCCGTTCCCTATTTAATCTCGCCTTGATCAAGATATCACCCAGGCTGCAAGGGACATCGGCACTTAAACATATATTTTATGCGGATGACATTACTCTATGGGTAACAAGAGGCAGTGACGCACAATTGGAAGAAACTCTAAACCAGGCGGTGGATATTGTGGAGAAGCTAGCAGGGGAAGCAGGACTATCGTGCTCTCAGCTCAAGTCCGAGCTTTTTGTGCTGAGGGATAAACCAAGAAGGATACATGCGAGACACTATGTGCCGCCACCTCCTTTAGAGGTGAAAGTGGGGGAGTACCGGTCGCTGAAGTCCAAACGATCAGGATCCTGATTATGTATCTGCAGACTAACAGGAAGAATAGCGAATCCTTGCAAAGGCTTCAAAATACGGTCAATGCTACCGTGCGGCTAATCAGGAGAATCGCCAATCGTAAGAGAGGTGTTAAGGAAAAGGACTTGTGTAAGCTAGTGCAGGCATTTGTGCTCAGTAGAATAGTGTATGCGACGCCTTATTTGAAGTTGGACGCGACGGAAAAAGGCAAGGTGGAGGCTATGATTAGGCAGGCGTATAAAGCGGCCCTTGGGTTGCCCCACAATGCGTCTACCGAAAGGCTGCTGGGATTAGGGGTGCACAACACCCTAGAAGAACTACGGGAGGCGCATTTGGTGATGCAGCTCGGTAGGCTTTCAAAAACAAAGGCAGGAAGGGACACATTGGAAAGGATCGGCATTGGAGTTGACGTTCCAGCCGGTGACACGAAAATCCAGATGAGGCAGGAAATGCACATGGGCTTGTACATAAAACCTTTGCCCAAGAACATGCATCCAATACATCACGAGGGCCGCAGGAAGGCAAGAGCCAAAACTTTACATGCTAAGTACGGGAAGTACAACGGGGCAGTCTATGTAGATGTCGCCTAGTATAAGGACAAGGACGCATTTGCAATTGCGGTGGTGGACGGGCGGGGACGCTTGATCGCCTCTGGATCAGTCAAAACCCGCTCCCCGGAAACTGCAGGGGAAGCGGCGATAGCGCTAGCTATAACTAGTAGTAATGGTGACTTGATCTTGAGAAATTCAAAAACAGCCATCCGAAATATGGTCAGGGGCATTATATCTGTCACAGCGGCGCGATTGCTGAATCGGGGAAGGGGCGAGGGACTACGGAGGCGGAAATTGTCTGGGTACCTGCACACTCTGGGAACCCTAGGTACGAGACGGCTCACATGAATGCTCGAGGTTTCGTCAGCCGAGTAGGTGAGCCGGACGTCCCGGGAAGGTCCACGAGAGATGGGCTGATATCCTTTAATGACATTACTAACCATTTCTTTAACCTCCCTGCCTTTGCTCTTCTACATCCTCCTCCTCCTAACCATTTCAGACTTGAGCGGAGGATTTACCCACCCCCGGAGAAGCAGTTGATGAAGGCGCAGGAATGCGTCGGGCGACGATTGCAGACTAGATGTTTCTTCGACCCATACGTGTTGAGCAAAATCTACCCGGACATTCAGCCGGAGTGCAAGTGGTGTCAGGAATTGGCAACCTATGACCACATATCATGGAGCTGCAGCATAGCACCGCCAGCGGCGGAAATTATGCGTGATCCTTCCCTCGAGCAGTGGGAGGCCGTGTTGGCCAGCTCACACCTGGTCGTCCCGACCAGTGCCGTGGAGGGGGCCACCCAGGTCGCCGTCAGCCATGGGTTGATGGCCATCTAACACGGAATCGACACGCAACATACGCCATGCCGACTGGCTGAATACAGAGGACACTCTGGGTAGTGATCACAACACAACCATTTACATGCGTCCCGTGAAACACGCACTAATACAAGCGCGTATCCCTGACTGTAGTGGACGACTTTCCGCACCTTTCTACCTATCGTACACCCCCTCCAGTCGGGATACGACGCATGGTCCAGATCGCTCACGTCTGCACTCACACAACACGAAAAGCAGATACAGCTCACAGCAACACAAACAGACGTGGACAACCACCTGCTCCACCTTTGGGAGACCCGTCGCAGCCTCACGAAGCGATGGAAGAAACAGAAACATAACAGACTCCAAAGAACCGCATCCTCGAACTCACACAACAGGCAGCGGAATATGCTACTCAGCTAGCCGACACTAACTGGGTGGACCGGTGCACCGCCAGATGTCTGGCCGCAACACATGGCGCCTGTTCCTCGCTCTCATCGCTCCAATACAAACACGCACGGAAACCCAACGCCAATTACATAGGGCCTTGCACAACTTTACAGGAACGACAAAACAGCTAGCGCACACGCTCAGGGATCGATACCTGTGCACCATTGAGGACCCCCGGCAGGCGGCGTACTCGTATGCAGGCGAAGAGAACACGGAGCTGGACACCCCGTTCCAGCCCCAAGACCTTCGGGCGGCCTTAAGCAAGATGAAGCGGGGCACTGCACACGGGCGCGACAAGGTTAAGGTCAAGCTCTTGGCCAACCTTCCCGACGCCGCCTACGCCGCGCTCCTCAAATACACCAGTAGCATTAGGGACGGAGAGACTTCTGTCCCTCTCGATTGGAAATCGGCTCTCGTGACCTTCATTCGGAAGGCCGGAAAACCTATTGATGTGGAGAACCTTCGCCCCATCTCCCTTACGTCTTGTGTCGGCAAGCTGATCGAGACGATGGTGGGCGACAGACTACGATTTTCTCGAAACACAGCACACTTTCGCGGACACCATGCTCGGTTTTCGCCTTCACAAGTCGGCACAGGATATACTTCTGCAGCTTCACTACGACATCTTAGATCCTGTCGAATGTCCCCACAACGACAAGGTGGTCCTGGCCTTGGATCTTAAAGGCGCATTCGACAACGTCAAACACGAAGTAATCCTGGACCACCTCAGTAACACCAACTGTGGCCACAAAACATTCCATTACATAAGTCAATTTCTTACAGACTGTCAAGCCTATATACGCATACAAGATACGGAACACGGTCCATACACCATCGGCTCGAGGGGAACACCTCAAGGCGCGGTCCTGTCTCCCCTGCTCTTCAATTTGGCAATGCTTCGCCTTCCCTCCAAATTGTCTTCTCTGCCCGGGTTACATCACGCTCTTTATGCGGATGACATTATAATCTGGGCCACGCAAGGCAACCTGGGCCACATGGAGTCCTGCCTGCAAGCAGCGGCGACCCTAGTCGACGACTACGCGGCCTACTGCGGACTCCAGTGCGCCCCAGCTAAATCAGAATTTGTGCACTTACGTCCCTCCCCTCGGGACACAACTCCGCTTCGCATCAGTCTCCCCTCGGGACCGATCCAGAAGGCCAAGGAGATCCGCGTCCTTGGCCTATTTATACACCACCAACGCAGAGTCGACACCACCATAGCCAAACTTCGCACGGTGGGAGACCAGGTGGGCCGAATGGTCCGCCGGGTCTCCAACAAGCGGGGCGGATTACGAAGCAAGCATGCACTGCGGCTTGCCCATGCTTTCGTAACGAGTAGAATCCTCTACTCAACCCCCTACTTGCACCTGCGCAAACATGATGATGACCACCTGGAGGTCATCCACCGGAAAGTCATCAAGCGGGCTCTCGTCCTCCCGGTCGCGTATTGCCAAACCATATCCCGTACACGCACTCGAGCAGACGACGCCGAGGAGTGAGATCACGTGACATGACGTCACTTCCGTCAACAGTCAAAATGGCCGCTTTAAAGGTTGCGACGGCAATCACGATGTTTTCTGGCAGTTGTAAGCTGGTGGTTCCAAGACCAGTGCAAGCCGCCTAGTTGGACCCAGGATATTTGCCTCTGAATGGTTAAAGTGCGTCGATTCCAAGGTGCTATGTAAGCCGTGCGGTTGGATGCTAGATATGTGGTCTTCAAACCGACGTAGGACCTGTGGCGATGTCACGAAGCGTTTGTTTGTAGCCATTTGTGGCCGTTGCAAGTGTTTCTGATTCCTGTGAGGATCACGACAGGCAGCGACGAGTAATGGCTGCTCACCTTGGAGGAAGGAGGCTGCTCATGGTGAATTTCCTGTGCGTGCATAAGCTACACAGCACAGTGACAGTGTCCGAGAAGTGAAAGTGATTGCGGTCGGAGCAAGTGCTTCTCCGTCGAGGCAGAGAAATGCGCACGTGCGAAGGCTCACTACGCACGCAGTGTTTTCCGTATGCTGAAATCAACTTCGCGTTATGCAGCTGGTCTCACTAATTGCAGTGATCGCGACCGAAACGAGCGTTGTTATACGACGTTGTTTGTGTTACGTATCCATCACCGATTTTGATCGCACTTCGTGTAGGTTCTGTGCTTCGAAACCGCTGTGTGTGCGACGTGACGCGATCTTGGCTACACGGCCGTCTAACTACACGGCCGTCCGCGACAAGAGCAGCGTCGCCAGCTTTCTGCGTCTTGCTGCTTCATACAGTACATTTTGTGATTATGGATGCTCTGTTACGACGTGCGAAAACATCGGTGTGTAGTGCAGTCGTCTCTTGTGGAGCGTCGATTTTTTATTTTATGCCTGCTATGCGGACCTATGTCTGCAAAAATATTTGCGTGAAGAATTGGTGACAACAAAAACTTCTCTGCGTGATGGTGGGCTGAGCCGGAGGAGTAGTTCTCTGACTTCTCAGTTAGATTTTTGAAGCAGGGCGAAAAGTTAGGCATGTTGGTGATGGTTCATGACGAATACAGTAGCATAAAAAAACTAGAAGGGCACACAGGACAAGCACTTGCCCCTGTGTGTGTGTGTGCGTGTGTGTGTGGAGAAAGAGAGATATTTGAGGCTGCTCATCAAGACGAGATATAACTATCACAATTGAATATTGAGAAAAGAAGTTGACACCTGAATCGGGCTGTGGGGAAAGGGATGGAGGAGGGGGTGAAAAGGAAAAGGACACCATAGCGGATGGTGGGTTCCAGATTGATTTTAGCCACCTGGGCCCTAAAGGGACAGTTTGATAATGACTTTCATCAACTAAATTTTTTCTGGCAGTCGAAAGCTTCTTTCCCAAATAAGCAAATACCCATTTGTGGCGCTGTGAAACACATGAGAACAATTTATAACTTAATTTTTTTTCATATGGTAGTCTTACGTAGTCATGGTAGACGGCAATAATGAGGTAGACATTAACATAGATGCTTCAGTTTTATTAATGCTATGATTGAGAGCACAAATGTGGTTTTAAAAATACAGGTGATATCTATCGCAGATGCCAGCAAAAGCTTTTGCCGACAATGCTCTGCCGCGTTGCCACTGCTGCAATGGTGATGTCTGTTGTGTGACTTTTTGAAAACATTTAAAAAGGTAATCAATCCACTTTAAACAAAAAATGCAGCTGTGATTTATTGAAAGAGTGAAAAGTATGCTGTCTTAAGTTGACAAGAACAAAAATAACTGTCTATATGACGCTCAGGCATAGTCATGAAATGCAGTATATTCACTTCAGGTCACGGCAAATGTCTGCAATGTTAGCCGCTACGAGATAACACAGTGTGGCATTACCATCGGTTCAGACCTGACTTTTTCGCCCATTTAAAATATAAATTCTTGCCTAAACCACAAGTTCTGCCCTCCTTATTGCCATCATGTGGTGTGATCTACCAGAATATGCCAATGTTTTTATGCTCGTCTCCAATAGTAGACTGTGCCTTTAACATGCGCTGGCATTGCACAGCACTTGGACATCTCATGCACGTTGTCTACATCAAATGCAACCACTGCAGCCGGTATTAGACCCGTCCTCGGGCTCAGCAGCTGAACATCCTTACCACTCAGCCACTGCAGCATGTGAGGCAAATGGAAGCCCTCAGAACATTGCTTACAGTTCCTGTGGCACGAGTGACTGGTGCTACCGTGTCAAGCACTGTCTAGCAGGAAGTGTAGTGCTTTAGTCAGTTGCCATCGCTTGTTGCCATCAGATGCCACCAGATGACATCGCTTGTCACACAACCATTCTATGCCTGGGTATTTCTCATGAAAACAGAAGGCCTATTCAACTCTTTCCTTACCATGAAAATATGACTGATGTTGAGTGTTTTAAAATAAATATTATTTCTTCAATAAGTACTAAACGCACTGCACGTTGTAATACATCAAACTAGCTTAACGATTATACTTCCCAACGAACAAAAGCACCCGAGTTGTGTGAGCAGATCTTTTCAAAAATTTATTGGTTAAATATACATGTAACACAAAAAATAATGCAAGCAAAACAAAAAGCCAGAAATTGATTACAAAAGTGTACAAAACGTTGCACATGTTCTTAGCTAACGTTGTTGCGATTTTAAAGGAGATTATGGGCATGACTCTGCTTGAGCAACGATTCGAGTCATTGCTTAGACAATTTAGAAGGCTTGAGAGGCCGTCGATGTTCCTCACCTCACGCTGGCAAGAGAAAAAGGCCTCTTCAAGTCCTCCCATACGTGCACAAGCTATCGCACAATGTCAAAAGGGTGGCCAACAAGTTCAGAGTTGATGTTGTTTTTACAGCTGCTTTGACATTGTTCCGCCTGTGTGCCATGACCAGCAGGTCCCTTACAAAAAAAGTTTTAGACAGTCTATAGAGTGTCTATAGACTTCTGTCTATAAAGTCTATAGACTGTCTATAGACAAAAGTCTATAGGCAATACAAATGCCATAGACGGTCTATAGACAATCTATAGATTTATGGCCATACACTTTTAGTAGATTTTTGTCAATAGACAGTCTATAGACTACTAATAGACAAAAAGCAATATCTATAGGAAGTCAATAGAGTCAATAAGAAGTCTATAGACTGTCTATAGACCATTTTTATAAGGGGGTGCCAGGGTAGGAGAGCAATGAAGAACATATGTGTCACGAAACACCAAACACAGTTTCTGCCCTGCACTGTTGGAGTGGTGTATAAGGTTCCACTCAGCTGTGGGTCTGTGTACATAGGCCAGACAGGGCGCTGTCTCCATGACAGGCTCAGAGAGCATGCAAATTCCTTGGGCTCAAATTGAGGCTCTAACCTGCCATTCCATTGCCTTAAATGCAAACACTACACAGACAGGAATAAGAAGAAGAAACAGCAGTGCCGCCCTCTCCTCCGTTCTACGGTGGTTATCGGGAGAGCTTCTGATAGCCTGGCCCCGGGAATTGTGGAGGGCATCGAGATATCTAGTACGACAGGCTGCGTGAGTAAGGCATCGGTAGCCCTTCTCAAAAAAGAACTTGATTTTCTTCGCGACCAATAACCCGCTTTCGAGTTCCTGCTTTCTGGGCATTTCCGCTGAGTTTGAATTGTCTTGTGCCTATCAATGATACTATATTTGCTGTACCAATGTACTCCCACACGTGTTGCACTGGCTATTGTACGCTTGCGCCCTTTCTGCTTCTTAAGGTGATGTATCGTTTCCGAAAATACAGCTGCAAGTTTGTGCTCGTGTTTGTGTATGTGTTTCTCCCTCCGTCTTGTGTCATTCTGCGCAAAGTTTTTATGAATATAAGATGCATGAGTGCACTCGTCGATTTCTTCCTGTGCAAAGGACATATTTATATTCTATGATATTACTTGAAATAGAGGAAGTTCTCGATGACCACATTATGCATAAGAGAGCATTTTATTGGTTTGCCCGAGTGAACGAGTGAGTAGGCACTTTATTAGATCAATTTATTTTAATATTTATTATACCTCAACACTCCTAAGTGACAACACCTGAGCGGTGAACTTTGACATGGTGCGGCAAGTAGGAGCTTGATGAGTTCGCAATGTACTAATAAGGTAATAATTACTCATTAGCATCCAAGCACAGCCATATGGCTGCAAAGAAAAGCTTTGTAGCTCTTTTTGTAGCCATATGGCCGTGCTTGGGTGGATGGCCATGAGTCACATCAGCGGTAATTCAGGACGTGCTACGTCCGCCGCTTAAAAACGTGGGTGGCGCTGGTGAACGCTCCCAAGGTTCGATTATTTGTAAACATAAATACCCCCGAAAGCAGAAGGTTTGACAGCCGTCGCCGTAGCTCAGAGGTAGAGCACCGGACGCGTAATTCGGAGGTCGTGGGTTCGGATCCCACCGGCGGCATGTGGTTGTTTTTTTCTTCTGCTTTTCTAATCAATTAGCTTTAAGCGATAACATATTCAGTAATATTATAAATTGATCAACACCACAAAATAAATAAATAAAATTAAAAATCCCCTGTGCCCCTTGGTTTCTGTGGCTGTTGGCTTCTCTCATACCTTATTAGAAATCATTTAAACCTTGAGGGATTCGCCTAAAATATTGGACCAACACCGCTCCCATTTCGAGCTTGCCCCATCATATGCTAGCGGTCCCGGTTCGCGCACTTGGTAGGGCAACTGCCCGATGAGGCAGTAGTCCCGGGTTTGAACCCCAGACTAGGGTAACTTTTCCTCTAACTACTACAAAGTTCCTATGGAACCTGAGTAGCTTTCTTTTGTAGCTGTATGGCTACGCTTGGGTGGATGATAGTGAGCAATTACTCCCTTATTACAAACGTTCTCCACACTGGGGGATTCCTCTAAAATATTGGACTAACATTGTCATTTACTGCATAGATTTCTACAGTGACCAGTTCGAAGGACAAGAGGTTAGTAAGCATAGCCTTGTGAGATGGAAGACCATTCCAGCCTTTCGTGGCAAAAACAAAATTGAATCTTGAAATGCAGTGGCATAAGCTAAGGGAGGCACAGTGCTTGTGCAGCTAGTGCAGAAGGAACCATGAGCAGGAAAAGATTAGTTGGTTATGTGACGGTAAAAAGCAAAAAAAACCTGCAGTTTCAGCATGAAACGAAGAAAGTCGAAGATTCACCTTTGGTGCTGTGACACTGGAGCTTCTACAATAGTCTGAGAGAATAGAACAAGCAGCTCAGTTCTGAATTCATCCCAGGATCTCAGAAAAATTAGATTTGTGCCATGTGGCACAAAAATATTCTGCTGATGCCACACAGGAGTTTTGAATGCAAGCAACGTGGAAGACGGTGACACTAAGGACATGCTATGGCGTAAACATCATGGGCTGTGGGTAGTTGTATAAGGATACTTAGGTGAGACCATGTTACATTGTTAGCCATATCAATAGTTGAGAATTTGAACCAATATGCACCGACTTTGGCCGCCACGTTTGTGTGTGCTGCACGATATCAGTGCAGGTTAAAGATCCCCAGGTGGTTGAAATTATTCCGGAGACCTCCACTACAGCACCTCTTTCTTCCTTTCCTCTTTCACTTCCTCCTTTATCCCTTCCTTTAGAGCACAGTTCACGTATCCACCGAGATATGTGAGAGTTACCACGTCATTTCCTTTCCTCAAAAACCAATTCTTTTTTTCAGTATGCAGTAAATATGCCTTTCTCAGTAAGGCCTTATAAGTACGCAAGATGTAGTTATCCTGAAAGTAAAAAATATTAGTGCATTCTTAATAACATTAGCAAACAGGCTAGTTGAGAGCATCCGAAATATTGTTCTGAGAGTTGAAATACTGTTATTGACTGCAGAGGGCAGACTCCATAGTCGTCAATGAAGGCGTGATAGGAAACACTGAATGGAAGGTCATAATGTATTTAATAAAACCTCCGGCTCAAGGGCAACGCCTTGGGGACCCCCAAGATTGCAGGAAAAAAGCAGGACACATAAGAATTAGTATGGGAATTCTGTCGACGGCTGGCTGTTAAAGCTTGGATCCAGTTTAGAGCAATTGGATCCAAGTTATAGCATGAGAAAATACGCCTTATGTAAATTAGGGATTTTATCACACGCTCTTTCAAAGCCCACCAAAAAAGCGTTGAGGGGGATGTTGCTGTTGAGGGAGAATGAGAGCAAGTTGGCTATCGCAGGAATGCTTTCTAAAGCCTTGCAAATTTGGATGAAACAACTTAATTGTCCAAAACATTATAGCACCACGAGAGTATAAAATGTTTTACAATTGGGTGCACATGCCAACGACACAAACAGGGTCATAGGTGCTGGGTGATGACTGGTAAGACGCATACAGGGGCCAAGCTATGATGAGACAGGAGGCTATCTTCATGGCACGCACAAGATATATGTAAAGAGTGTGTCCCGTCCTGCTGTTGCATTCTCTAAGTTTCACAGGGCTTGAGCGTGCTGTTGGGTGAACTGCTGGAAAGACGGCATGTTGACACTGTACTAAGGACGAGAATGACAGAACAAGAATGGCTACTGGGTGCGGTGGTGGTGTTGTTCTTTCCTGTCGTCTTTGTTCCTTGTAGTTTTACAAGCTCCACAGGCCTTGTTTTCCTATCCGCTGTTTCAAAGTGGTGTCAGGTAAAGCCAATTGTTATTCTTCAACCACCAAACTGCTCTGCCATATAACATTCTTTTAATCAGCTTTCATAACTTGCAATGACAAATTTATTTCATGTCGTCTAGGCAAATAACACAGCTCAATAACTTGTGTCCTCATCAGGACTAAAAATAGCCATAATTTCATTTATACGGTCATGCTTCGTTAACACAGACCCCATTATACGGATTCAAATTATGGACAGTATTTCTGGGGGTAAAACTTTTTCAATGCACTCACACCTCAATAACATGGAAACTCGCTCATGACACAGTGGACAGAGTGAAAATGAATACAGCCCGTTGTCGCATAATTGTGCAGAGTGCAAAGACTTCTTGAATTTGAGTAGATAAGTCAAGCACAGCCTGAATCATATACCTTTGTTACACACTGTAATTGTCATCATTCTGCGTGTCGCAGTGTGTGCAGAGAGTTTTGTCTTAACCCATGAACTGTCAAGCCCAGCGACTCCTCCTGCTCACACACTTTCTGGATGCCAAAGCACTTCTTTTTCTGGTCAGTCAGTGCTCGGCGAGTCATATCCTGGCACAGATTGCTCATTGCACAAAATGAATTAAGCTGCTTAACAATAAAGAACAGAGCTGCAAGCTTACATTATAACCTCACAGATGCCTTTCCGCAGCCCACAACACTATAGCACTTTTTAAACGGAGTGCACCATGTTGTTGCAACCTAAACCGTGAACTACTCCTCTCGCTCAGCCCACCATCATGCAGAGAAGTTTGCGTTGTCACCAATTCTTCACGCAAATATTTTTGCAGACATAGGTCCGCATAGCAGGCAGGAAATAAAAAAAAACGGCGCTCCACAAGAGACCACTGCACTACGCACCGATGTTTTCGCACGTCGTAACCCGAGCATCCATAATCACAAAATGTACTGTATGAAGCAGCAAGACGCAGAAGGATGGCGACGCTGCTGTTGTCGCGGAAGAAAACAGTTCCACGGCCGTGCAGCCAAGGTCGCGTCACGTCGCACACACAGCAGTTTCGAAGCACAGTGCCTACACGAAGCGCGATCAAAATCAGTGATGGATACGTAGCAGAAACAACGTCGTATAACAACGCTCGCAATCACTGCAACCAGGGCGACTAGCTGCACTACGCCAAGTTCATTTCAGCATACGGAAAACACTGCGTGCGTAGTGAGCCTTCGCACGTGCGCATTTCTCTGCCTCGACGGAAAAGCACTTGCTCCGACCGCAATCACTTTCACTTCTCGGACACTGTCACTGTGCTGTGTAGCTTATGCACGCACAGGAAATTCACCATGAGCAGCCTCCTTTCTCCAAGGTGAGCAGCTGTTACTCGTCGCTGTCCGTGGTGATCCTTACAGGAATTAGAAACGCTTGCAACGGCCACAAACGGCTCCAAACAAACGCTTCGTGACATCGCCACCGCGTAGGTCCTACGTCGGTTTGAAGACCAATGCAATACGCATATCTAGCATCCAACCGCGTGGCTTACATAGCACCTTGGAATCGACGCACTTTAACCATTCAGAGGCAAGTATCCTGAACCCAACTAGGCGGCTTGCACTGGTCTTCGAACCACTTGTTTACAACTACCGAAAACACCGTGACTGCCGCCGCAACCTTTAAAACGGCCATTTTGACTGTTGACGGAAGTGACGTCTTGTCACGTGATCTCACCCCTCGGCGTCGTCTGCCCGAATGCGTGTACAGGATATGGTTTGGCAATACGCCACCCGGTCCCCACGTCCAACCAGTGACTTCTGGCCTTGGGCGTGGTAGATACATTCCGGGAGCTTCGAGAAGCCCACTTAGTCAACCTATACACGCGTCTTGCACAGACGACGTCCGGTCGCCGCCTCTTGGACCGGCTACACATCAAACACGACTACCTTATTGAAGAAACGGAGAGAGTGCCAGAACCCTGGAGACGCGCCCTCCGGGCCCGACCCCTTCCACGTAACATCTGGCAGCGGTGGCAGCGACGGAGGGACGTGGCCTGATTCCTCCTCTGTTTCTACCTTTTTACAGTTTACACCAGCCGCTGATTTTCTTCGGCCCTGCGTAGCCTCCAGCCTGGATTTCTGCTACCTTTTGCGGTCTTCAGCCTGACGCACCGATAGGCGTATCAAGTTTATCCGTACGACTGCACCGAAATCCACCGCCCCTTGGTGTTATCGACGGAATCACCTGAAAGCGAACTTTTCGACTGGTGTCGTGCCGCGGAACATTTCATTTCTGGCAGCGGTGGCAGCGACGGAGGGACGTGGCCTGATTCCTCGTCTGTTTCTACCTTTTTACAGTTTACACCAGCCGCTGATTTTCTTCGGCCCTGCGTAACCTCCAGCCTGGATTTCTGCTACCTTTTGCGGTCTTCAGCCTGACGCACCGATAGGCGTATCAAGTTTATCCGTACGACTGCACCGAAATCCACCGCCCCTTGGTGTTATCGAAGGAATCACCTGAAAGCGAACTTTTCGACTGGTGTCGTGCCGCGGAACATTTCATTTCTGGCAGCGGTGGCAGCGACGGAGGGACGTGGCCTGATTCCTCGTCTGTTTCTACCTTTTTACAGGTTGGTAGTATTGTTTTTGGCACATTGCGAGCAGTTGTCGCTTTTCTTTTTATCCCCTCTGCTGCAAATCCGCTGCCAGTGTGTTTTTACTTTTTGCTGTTGACTTGCCGATTTTTGTTTTTACTTCTGCCACCACTGCCTACTACTGCCTACTGATCTTTATGTTGTATGGTGCTGCTTTCATTTGCTTTTTTTTAATACCTTTTTGCAATCAGTTTCCGATTTTGGGTATGGGGACCGAGATAGAAAGTTTCAAGCGCGAACTTCGGAAAGAAATTAGGGAGCTGAAAAGTAGCCTGGAATTTATAAACGACGAGTTTGAAACCCTCAAGACCGAGTGTAGTGATGTGAAGAGGGAAAACTCTGAGCTACAAGCGTCTAACAAGTTACTGATGCAAGAAATTGAAGCTCTGAAAAAACAAGTGCAAGAAAATGCTTTGAAGATCACTGCCCAAGACCAGTATTCAAGGAACAGAAATATAGAAATCAAGGGAATACCACTAAACAAAAATGAAAACTTGATTGATATAATTGGCAAAGTTGGCGACACTCTTGGTGAGCCAATAACGCAGGAGGATGTTGAGGGATGCCATCGCGTACGTGCATGGAATCCATCTGAGGGCCAAAACATTATTGTGGCTTTCAACCGCAGAGCAAAACGGGATGCGGTTGTCGAGAAGGCAAAAAAGACGAGGTTCACGACTGAAGACTTGGGATTTTCCCCCACCCAATCAGTGTTTGTAAATGAGCACCTGTGCCCGCAACTGAAAAAACTGCTGGGAGAAACTATCAGAAAGAAAAAGGAAATGGGCTGGAAATTTGCCTGGTCGAAGGGCGGAAAGATTTTTGCGCGGAAAACAGAAACTTCCACTGTCGTCCCAATCGCATGCGAAGCTGACTTAGCAAAGATATCTTGAAGTGCCACCCTCAAATGTGCTAGCTTATCTTACCGATTTTCGCGATGACCACAACGCGCGATGTCACACTCCCAAACAAAAATGGCTATCTTAGTTTTTTGCACTGCAATGCGCAGTCTGCAAAAAATAAGAATGACGAACTGACAGCTTTCTTTGACAGCTTTAGTTTCAAATTTGACGTCATCATGGTAACAGAAACCTGGTACACTTCACAAGAAGACGTACTTAGCATGGATGGCTTCAACAGCTTCTACTTAAACAGATGCCGACGCCGAGGTGGCGGCGTACTGCAACTTGTCTCCAACCGCCTTACTTGCAATATGCTCTCCGAATTCTCTGCTATGACAGCTGATTATGAAGTGTTAACACTACAAAGCCAAAACACAGTTTTTTCCGTTATATACCGCCCACCGGACGGTAAACCTGACCTCTTTTTCACGTTTCTAGATAAGTTATTAAGCTTTACATGTTCCAATCAATTGAATCTCATTATTGGTGGCGACTGTAACATAAATTTTCTTGAAGATACTTCCAGCTCCCATGAGTTTCAAACACTTCTAGATTCCTTTCACTGCAGTAACGTCATAACAGAACCCACACGCATCACCTCCTGTTCTGAAAGTCTTCTTGACTTGCTTATCACAAACAAAACAACGGAGTGCGCCAAATCAGGTGTCGTTGCTGCACAGCTAAGTGATCATTTGCCAATTTATCTGATCTGCAAACAAAATGGTGTTTTGAAAAACTGTGCTAATCCCCCAATGTCTTTTCTTACACGAAATATTAACCTGAAAACTCTCAATCTTTTTCGAAGTCGGGTGGAATGCACAAACTGGACCTCTGTATATGAATGCACAGATGGAAATCTAGCATATGACACGTTTATGACTGTCCTTAAGAATGTTTACGATAGTTGTTTTCATGTGAAAAGAGTAAAGAGTTCAAAAAAAATTCGCAAGCCATGGCTCACAGATGAGTGCCTCGAAATGATACGCGAAAAAGATGAAATGTACTTTCATTTCGTGAAAACTCGAAATCCTGCAGACTTTTCTGCTTTTAAATAATACAGAAATAAAGTGACGAAGTTCTTGCGGAAATCTAAGAAAGATTACTACGAACATGTTTTTAATGAGGCATCTGGCCGCAGTGACCTCATATGGCGTGAAATAAATCATTTATTGAAACCAGGCACAAAACAGAATGATAGTCTGAAAATCACAATCAACGATCAGCAATTAACTGGTACGCAATTAGCATCTCATTTTAACGAATACTTCAGAACTCTTGCAAATAGCAACTATAATGAACATGCAAAACTCTTTTTAGGTGCACCTAATGCAAACTCTGCTTTTTTTGAACCTATTACACCACAGGAAATTCACTCAGTTTTTATGTCCTGCAAAAACAGCAAAGCACGAGATATAGACGGGCTGGAAATCAGGCCTATTAAGTTTGTTGTCGACCTCCTGGTAGACGTTATTGCCCATATTTTCAATGTGTGTCTAGCCACTGGTGTCTTTCCATTGAACATGCAGAGGGCTAAAGTGACTGTCCTGTACAAATCTGGAAACAAAAATGAGCTTTCGAACTACCGCCCAGTTTCGGTGCTGCCAGTTATCTCAAAGGGATTTGAAAAAGTCATCTGTAAAAGGATTATGTCATTTTGTAATAAGCATAATGTTTTGTCGGAGCGCCAGTTTGGTTTCCGCCAAAATATGTCTACGGAACTGGCTCTTCTAACCCAAAAAGATTTCATTATCAAAGGATTCGAAGAAAGAAAAATAACATTAGGTGTTTACGTTGACTTTTCAAAGGCTTTCGACAGAATTAATCATCAAACTCTTTTCGCTAAATTAGAGCACTACGGTTTTCGTGGCATTGTCCTTGCTCTCCTAAGATCTTATTTAGAAAACAGAAAACAATGCGTTTCTATCGGAGAAGAGCAGTCCACATTACGAAGCATCCCTATTGAAAATATTGAGCGTGAATTCTGCGTGCCTATCTTTGCGTGTTTATTGCCACGCAAAATGCGACGATTGAACGAGGTCGCAGAACGCGAGGCATATTTCACATAATTTGCGCAAGCCGAGCAAGCTCGCAAACGCGAGACATCTCACATAAGTGCGCAAGCCGCGTAAGGCTCGTACAGCAGGAGACATCCTCGCGTAATATGCGCAAGCCGGGTGAGGCTTCCAGAATGTCCGAGAGCCAAGGGTGAGTCCCAGAATGTTCAAGAGCCGAGTCTGGCTCACAGAGCACTAGACAGTGTCTAATGGAGTTACCATCATGATACCGATAATACCTTGCATGGCTGCAAGGCTCTTACATCATTGCTCAACACGGTACGCTAATGTACTGCATTAAGGCCTCCTCATCTGTCTGTCACTGCCTCATTCAGCATGCATGTTGTGAGATAACAAGCTTTGCAGAAACGGTGCTTCGTGGGATGGCTCTCATGTGTGTAGCATGCTTGCAAAAGGACATAGATAAGGTCACCTTAACTGGCTTTATTAATGCCACATCCCTCATGATGGGTGCCACACAGTGGCTAAACAATTTCTTCAGTTTCTCCAAGTCCAGCAGGTTGGCGTCTTGATACAGGTTCTCACTATGCAGCACCTGCAAAAAGATAGGAGTATATGCAAAAAAATTCAGTTAATCTGTTTTCTGGAAATTCCAGAAAAGGGCACAAGTACTTCTTCCATTAATGAACCAATGATGATTTCGAAAAGTTTCAGGTTTGAAATACAGACACTGGAAAACCCGACTCAAGCACGCAGACTGCTCAGCATCAAACCAGCACAAAATCTAATAACCGTGTCACACAGGCATTTTGAAGGCTTTCAAATGGCTATTAACTCAACGGCACTTGAATACAGCTAAATGGGCATTTCCAATAGACACTGAGTCCCTAGAACAGTGTGGACATCTATTAAGATTTTCAAGGCTTTTCAGTGGTAGAAATTTGCACTCAGACATGGAGCACTCGCAACTATACACTAAGGAATAAAATCAAAGCAATTTAATCGCTGAAAGAATACTCAACATGAAATGTACAACTTATTTCACTAAAAAAAAAGAAGGCTAGCCACAAAACACTGCAGCAAGCATATTATCACTGTTGCCAATAGCACAAATACAATGAATACCACCTTTTCAAAACTGTGTGAGCGCTACAACAGCTTCCAAGCAAAATTATCAACTGTGACAGTGGCGCCACAGCAGCTTGGTGCGAGATGATGAAATATCTCTACGGCGATCAAGTATTCTGTGTAGCAGTGGCATAACTCCCAAGTTGAAGTGCAAATCTCGAAGCTCAATCTCCCACCTTAACTGTTATCTTTAAATACATATTTAAATACATTGGAGCGTGCTGCAGAAGTAGGTGGTCAGATCATTCGAGAGGATACCTGCAAGGTATCTCAGGAGACGAAAGGTCTGATGAAGAAACGCCAAAGCATGAGGACGTCTAACTTCAGAGATAGAATAATTCGAGAGGGTACCTGCAAGGTATCTCAGGAGACGAAAGGTCTGATGAAGAAACGCCAAAGCATGAGGACGTCTAACTTCAGAGATAGAATAGAACTAGGAGAGCTATCGAAGTTATTTATAAGTGCAAGGTAGCCAACATAAGAAAGTTTAACATGGAGAAAACCTAGCATGCTCTAAAGCATGGAGGTAGCCTAAAATCAGTGAAGAGAAAACTAATCACAGGTAAAAACCAGATTTATGCGCTAAAAGACAAAGAGGGCAATGTCATAAGCAATATGGATAAGATAGTTAAAGTAGCCGAAGAGTTCTGCACAAATCGCTACAGTAGTGAATGTAATCAGAACGTTACGGAGAGAGGCAGTAGAGCATAGCAATGGGACATCCCGCCAGTAACGAGGGAGGAAGTAAAGAAAGCCTCAGGAGCAATGCAAAGGGGTAAAGCAGCTGGTGAGGATCAGGTAACAGCAGATTTGTTGAAGGACGGAGGAGAGATTGTGCTAGAGAAACTAGCCACCCTGTACACGCTTGCCTCGTGACCACGAGCGTATCAGGAGCTTGGAAGAATGCGAACATTATTTTGACTCATAAGAAAGAAGATGTCAAGGACTTGAAGATTTACAGACCGATCAGCTTACTATCCATTGTCTACAAGGTATTTACTAAGGTAATCACTAATAGAGTCAGGACAACCTTCGAATTCAATCAACCAAATGATCAGGCAGGCTTTTGTAAAGGATACTCAACAAGAGACCACATTCATGCAATCAATCAGGTGATAGAGAAATGGGCAGAATATAACCAACCCCAATATATAGCCTTCATTGACTACCAGACAGCAATTGACTCGGTGGAACCACAGCTGTCATGCAGGCATTGTGGAATCAGGGTGTAGAAGAGTGTTATGTGAAAATATTGGAAGATATTTATAACGACTGCACAGCTACCATAGTTCTCCATAAGGTCAGCAATAAAATTCCTCTATATTCCGAGTTTTCTAACACCACCATC
This sequence comes from Amblyomma mixtum, assembly GCF_055824585.1. Taxonomy (NCBI): domain Eukaryota; kingdom Metazoa; phylum Arthropoda; class Arachnida; order Ixodida; family Ixodidae; genus Amblyomma; species Amblyomma mixtum. The sequence continues at coordinate 102,995,602 of NC_143018.1, forward strand.
ATTTTTTGGCACCGTGACCATATCATACAAGAATGTGAGACCTACTGCATACCTAAAGAAAATATGTGTGTAAGCCAAGCATCAGCCGTTCTATGCAATAAGAAGTCTAAGTGAAAAAGATTCGATGTAAATTAGAGAAAGCCTTGCCATTTTTGTACTTCTGCTTCTATGACTGCTTGCTGGATTTTTTTTCTTTAGTTGGAAGCATTCTTCCATCCCTTATCTCTATACACTATTCCTCTGCCAAATGACTGAGTAACCCAAATAGCAATTCCTAAGTAGGGAGGGGGCCTTCCACAGTGACCACACAGGGGCCTTCAAGTTCTTGCAGCAATCAAAACATCCCTTTGTAACACTGGCCTTGAATGCACCACTATACTTTTGTGGCAGGACAAATACTTATACAATTTATGTTTTAAAACCACACAGAAATCCACAACTGCCATTATGAAAACAACCTAGTAATGTAACCATAAGCGTACCTGGCCAGCATGATCAGCATGGAAAGGCGCACAGCTTGTGTGCAGCTCCTAAAATGAAAGCAAATTCACATGATTAATTGCAATTTCCACAAAGACATTCTTGAAAAATCATGTTTTTGCACCACTCAGCCTCAAGCCTGCCTTATTGCTCCTGCAGCAATGAGGCAAATCTGAGCACAGCTTGGGGTGAGCTGGTGGCATCATATTACGCACCTGACACTACGTGCATCAATCCATTTGTATGAATGAATTTCAGAATGGCGAAGAAGACACACACACAGGAAAAAATGGTGGGTGGATGAGATTAAGAAGTTTGTGGGGATACAGTGGCCGCAAGTGGCAAAGGACAGACAAAATTGGAGAGACATGGGAGAGGCTTTGCCCTGCAGTGGGTGTAGTCAGGCTGCTGCTGCTGATGATGATGATGATGACAGCCTGAGCACACCTACAAAGTAAAACTGTGATCTCGACCCAGCAGCACTTTACTGTGTTGAAAGAGAACAGGTACAATTGAATTACTGCATTACCTTGTTATTATCATTAAAAAGTACAGGGCTCTAAGGACTTCCTAATTTACATCGAAACGAATGGGTTACAGTGAACTTTCACGGATTACACTAACAGGCACTGAAAATCCAACACAAGTGCCCAAGAGAATATTAGGCAGCCGCGCTAGCCTTCTTTTGCGCTATGCTACCTGATACCAGATTAAAATTCCAGAGCAATTTACTCATACTCTAGCACTGGGATACGTTATGCCCCAGACTGACGCAGCTGTCTTACTAAAGGCAGAGAAGCTTTCAGTGCGGGTCATGTGTGCCGTGGCGTGAACACATGCACAGCATCACCTGCTACCATTCAAGTCCTCTGTGTACACAAATGCAGGTGCAATAGAAAACCCACATCACAAATTTGGCTAGTCTGGTCGGCCAAGCATGGGCCAGCTGATAGCACGAAGCAGCAGGTGCGACACATACCATCATCATCAGACTGACAAGGCCCACTGCAGGGCAAAGGACTCACCCATGTCTCCACATTAACCCTGTCCTTTGCTAGGTGTGGCCACCATATCCCCGCGAATTTCTTCATCTCATCCGCCCATCTAACTTTCTGCCGCCCCCTGCTATGCTTGCATTCTTTTGGAATCCACTCCATTACCCTTAAGGACCAGCGGTTATGTTGTCTTCTCATTACAAGCCCCGCCCAGGCCCATTTCTTCCTCTTAATTTCAAGTAGCATGTCATTAACCCGCATTTGTTCCCTCACCCACTCTGCCCCCTTTTGGTCTCTTAATGTTAGACTTATCATTTTTCTTTCCATAGCTCACTTTGCTGTCCTTATCGTTTGGCACGTTTTTTTTTCTTTGTAATAAGGCATAAAGTATTATACACGGATTACCACATGGCATCCTCCTATGACCGCTAAATTATTTATAATCAAATTTCTTTCTCCTGCTGTATTTGTTTCGGTTTCGACAGCTGAATGATGGCTGTGACGTCAAAGCGAGGTTATTGGTCACGTGAGGCATGAAAAACTGCAATACAATTGGTACTTCTGGCTCTTAAGGAATGCTGGCGTCAGCGCTGTAGCGAATTAAAACGATGAAGCAGCGATTATAAGTGCAGTTTTTCCACGCCTCACGTGACCTATAAGCTCTCTTTGATGTCATAGCCATAGTCAAATTGTTCACCGAAACAGGATGGCAGAAAAAGTTGATTATAAATTATTTAGCGGTCTCACACGAATACCAGATGGTGATTCATGCATAGTAGTGTCTTCCGCATCATTATAGAGAAGAAAACATGCCACCAAGATTAGGTGTCTATACTATTTAAAGCTGAACTCTCTTCATTAGCCTCCACGTTTCTGTCCCAAAAGTGAGAAACATGCAGGCTAAAGAAAAGATTTCAGCTTAAGTACCAAAGTGGCTCTAATCACACGATGAAACGGAAAAACTCTCGACACTTGAACAGAGAACAAATAGGAATTCCAACAAAATTTTAGATTCTTGTAAGGCTATCAAGCATTTCTGAATATTGTAAACTGCACTTTCACACATACAGTACGCATGTATGCCAAGCTCACATTCAGTAGCCCTGTTTACCGGCTGTAATTATCACGGTCTGAGCTCAGTTACAGATTTAAAACCAGCCAACAGATGCAACACAGGAAAAGAGAAGAAAACAGGTTGGACTATCAATTGAATTTTTTGTAAAGGAAAAGAAGGCTCGCATGAAGATGCGCCACACATGACTCACACCAGCGAAAGGCAGGACAACAATTAACTGTCACTGATATACAAGCACGTCATCTAAAAGAGAAAATTCTTTCCGTTGAAGATTGACTAATGGCTTCGCTACTCATACAGCCGTTGCCTTGGAGATATGCATCAAATACCTTACAGATTTGTTTACCACTTCTATACACCACTGAAGTGTCACAGAAATCAGGCGTACATACTGATGGGTCATCTTATGATTTACACTCACGACATTGGCACTGTAGTGCCAGATTAGAAGCTGCCTTCCCCCTAACGAGTTAGTGCTCGCTCAGGAACACATTAAAGACACCTGCACATATCCCTGAAGTAGTTTCTTGCACAAGCTAGCGGAATGTGATAAACCACTTCCTACAAGTCCTGAACCTAGTTTTATGGGATACCATACTGCTATCCCGGTTTTTAACAGCAGTGCAAAGGCCATCAACACAATGATTGGCGCAAAAATTACATTTAAAAATTTTCCCGCCACTCGATTTGAACTCATGAAGTCTACACAAAGGACTCCATGATAACCGTTCTGAGGTGAATGGCAGTTCAGCCTAGCCTCTGGAATCTGTGCCAAAAAAAAACGGAGTCAGCGCATCGCAATTTACTTCCCAAATCAGCCGGTGCTGATGAAAATTGTATGTTTTGCTTTCTCTGGCTTATAAAGCTCCACTTTCAGAAAAAGTGTCGTCTTTGTGGTTAGGATGCGGAACTTCATCATCACAGGTCAACTTCAGCTTGCCATCAGTGTCCCTTTAATGCCTCAAAGTTGAACAATAGCTCCATTCATAGAGGAGCGCTGTGCATAAATTTCGACCACCAAAGATTCTTTAAGATGCACTGACATTGCATAACACACGAGCAAATATGCATTTCGCCTTGTCGAAACGAAGCCACCACAATTCAATGCCGCGTCTTTGGGCTCAGTAGCCGAACACCAATGCAGTAGGCCACAGCAGCAAGTGAAAAACAAAAGAGAGCCCTTAATAGGCAACCTAACTTGCCAAAATCAACATAACGAGGGGTCACACAAGTAGCAGTGGACTAGGAAAATAAAAGCTACTTGTGTCGGAAGATGTCTTCAGTGCTTACCTCAAAAGCCTGCTTGCTTGCTTGCTGGGCATCCTAGCACCAAGTGAAAGGCTGGCACAGCCATACTGGAGAGCTTGGAAGAGGCATTGCTGGTAAAGCTATGTGGAGATTGCTGCAAGGTAAAAAGACACATTTAACAGCAGCACAGTGCAAAAAATGGACTAGAATCAAGCATGTAAGGCAAAGTGCAAGGCACAAAAAGGAGCCGGTCGCAGAATGGAACACAACTGTTTAACCACATTTCGAAGTGGGCCAGGCAACAAGAAATTCATAACCACGGCAGTCGTTCACAACCTAGCCTCAGACGAGACATCACTTGCATATCGATATCCAGCATCGTTTCTACAATACATGCCACCATTCAAAAGAACAGACCACAGCAGAACGATATTTTCAGTAGAAGGCTGGTTTGCTTCAAATTCTGCATGCGTCCCTCAATTTGAAATCTGGCATGATTAGCACTGATTTCACATTCTCACAGGTATGATGAATTAATAGTGCCAATTGCAGAAAAACCACACTTTTTCCTTTAACATCAAATAAGGTATTGGAGAGGTACCTCAGCATATTTAAGTCAAAGTCAGATTTATTTGCGCCATTGGTTATAATCATGAAACAATCAAGTTTATTCTTCGTACATATTAAAGGCTCAATTACCCTTAAATTTCACTGCAACTTCGGGATTTAGGGCAAATGGAGCTAGGGCACCTGTGTGCATTTTGCAGTTGTTTGTACCATTTCAGCTCCGAGCCAAAGTATGAAAAAGCGAATGCCAAAATAGAGGCGAAAAACTTCAGAGCAATTTTGTTTTTATCTCACCGTTCTGCTATTCAAGGCTCGACTACACTGGCTCGGCTATAAGTACGAACGCAGCTGGATCATACGGAGCTTCGTACCTTAAATACACAATTTATAAAAGTACAAGTGAAATACAAGTGAAAGAGGAGGAAGCTCAATCCAAACGCATACAGCTGAATCGCAGTCTACGTAGTTAAACTGCTCGAGCGCTGTTACTTCAATTACAGCGTAACATGCGGCGAGAATGTAAAGCCCGGGCCGAAGATCTATTGGCGGGCACATATTCCATTCTCGGCGAGAGATGAATGGCAGTACGGCGGCAGTACGGAGCCGATATCGTGCACCCCGCGATCGGATCAGCTGTGCATATTTGCATGGCATACTGACCATGACCGTGTGACCACTGACACTACACGCGCATTCATGCCCGTGTGCCGCCAGCAAACAACCTTTCAGCGCTGCGTGCTGCCGCGATAGGCACTGCGTCTTCGCGTCTCTGTACTAGCTGTGTTGACGTGGCCAGTTGTGCGCAAAGGCTTTGAAATAATGAACAGGTTCGAAGAAAATTAACTTACCCCCAAGATGCGAGATGTCACCCGGGTAGTGGTCTCCCACCAGCTGCTCCGCCATGGAGGAAATGAGCCCCACCGTCAGCATAGCGTTTCCAGTGAAGGCGCGCAAAGGACGACGCGCTATCCGTCGAGCCCGCTGACGCACGCTATAAACACAGGTTTACTCAGCACCTTACCACGTTTTCGTACATCGCACCAGCGAATTTCACTGCTGTCGGCACATCACATATCGGAAGAGTGACAAATGCTCATGCCAGCGATCGTTCACGCCCTCGGCACCACAAAGGACCACGACAAACGTAGTAACGCTGACCGCCATGCTGTCCCTCCCCAGACGCTGCGTTCGTTGGCTAGCGCTTCGGCCAGTTCCGGCTTCCTTCGGCCCGTTTAGAAAGGCATCGCCTCCAGGCATTCCTCCAGGTCGTCTCTTTCGGGCTCTATGCTTTTGGGTAGTGCGATAGCAAAGAACTAAAACCAAATGAAACTTTCGTTACAAAAATAATTAAGTTCTTGTGCACATACTAGCATTAAAAACTTGAGAAATTTGTGACGCATGGACGCATTAATATGCGTGACGGTACATTCGTGCGTGCGTGCGTGTGTGATTGGGCATGGTCTAGCTCGTCAAATCCAAAGCCTATCCGACATGCTGCATGGTTTCTGAGATCACCGCCGTGAGCTTCGCTTGTTTTCTCGTGCTGCTGCTGGGCTGTCTTGCGCGCCGCTGTTACTGTGCTGGAATCGCAAAAGAAGAAGGATTACCGGTGTGTGCTGCCGGTGGGCGCGCTCTCATCCAAGAGTAGTAGCAGCTCCCAATTAAGCGATCCGTCGAGGCATATGTGCTATGGATGTCTGGTCGACAACGATAATGAGGTCAGCAGTGCGGTGCCGTCGTTTGATGAGTCGAACCTTTCGGCCTATTGCACTGCTAACTTCGTTGCAAAAATGCCTGGCTCATAAGCAGCGACAGTGGCCATTGTTTCTGTGGTGTGTTTCGATTACAAGACGGCGCCCTTCTACAGTGTGGCTTCCTTAGAAACTTAGTCGGCGGTGTGCCTGCAACACCTGTCGCTGTCAGCTCAAACTGACCGCCTGCGAGCGCTGCCTTCTTTTGCGATGTGAACGGTGACGGGACACTTACTGCCTGTGGCCGGAGCTTATAGCAAAAGCGAAGAGTGTTTTGTGTGAAGGTTTGACGAAGTGCGTGTGTCAGTCTGGACCCTTAGCAAGTCATACGAGATGCGACATGCAAAAGTGGTCCACCAGTCGCTTCAGCAGAAAGGAGTGCGGATGTTTTTTACGTTACTTCAATCGAGAACTGCCCATGCAAATATTTCAACTCGTCCCTTGCCTAAACAGCATAGTAAAGAAGCTAAAGCAACAAAACTGCTGTTTCCATGCTGTATATTGATTCCGCACTCGTGCTAGAGGTGGGAAATATGTAGCAGTTATTGGCGGAGTTACAGCCTATGAAGCACGTGCAGCTTCATGTAATTGCAGGTTAGGATATGTGCCTTACTTGGTATTGACTTTGTAACCAGACATAGCCATCTGTCAACTAAAAGAAATTTTCTTGCTATAGGATTCTGCAGCATTATGTATGCTTCTGGACACTGAATACCGGGTGCGTCACCTCTCTTGAAAGCACTCAGATTTGTGTACTTATCAGTACGTTTGAGATGAGAAAATTTTATCAGCTTCTTTTCTTTATTTTATAATTAGCTACACAGCATGTCGCAAAAAAAAATGTTTTAAGGAAAAGTATTTCAGCTTAGAGTAGAACAGTTCAACAAAGTTGTTTTGGGCATTCTGGTAACTTCAAGATGGTATCTGATGGTTGCATACAGACGCGCAAGTCAAACCTCAAAGGGCATCAAACTTAACAGTACCGCTGAGCTTATCCTTTCGTGCTTTTTATGTGTGTGTAGATCACCTGGGGAAGTTCAGTATTGGATGTTGGATTTCATAGTTCTGCTACAACTTTTATCTTCCTTTCTACACATGAAACATGACTGAACTCGATTACATTCCCCAAGCAAATACCTGACGCCTTACAAGCGTTCCTTACTGTGCACAGTTGTCCCAGTGCATTATATCCACTCATGTGCAGCACACTGTTGTGTTGCTCTTGGTCTCCGAATGTGACTCTCAGCAATATGACGGAATAATAGCGCATCCAGATGGTCTTTGTGGTAGTGCAAATTTCAAAACAGATTGAAGAAGAATGAAGAGTGTGATACTTCGTCATGCATCATGCAATGCTGGTGCTAATCAGGCAACATGTGTGGTATATATACTTCGCACATTTGAGATTCATTGGATTTGTTCTGGAGCCATACTAGGAATTAATTAATCGATCTGTGATTTGTCACTGAATTTGAGAGAGGGCACTAATTTCTGAACTTTTGACACGAACTGTGAATTCAAAACTGTCTTTTCGTGTAGGCTTACATGGCCTTTTTACGTGTATGTAAATTTATGCTAATGACTTTGGAAATTGCTTTGGAAATGGTTTTGGAAATTGCCTCGTAACATTCCTGTTACAGCTCACAATTCGCTTTCTGCACGTCATGTTTGATTGAACCTGATTATATCCCCAAGCTTGTTTGTTGCACCTAACAAACACTGTTGCCGTTTCAGAGTTATTCCATTGATTGACTCCTTTCGAGTGCAAGCAACAAATGGTTGTGTTGCTTCTGATTTCAAAATATGGCTGTCTGCATGACGGGCAACAACATAAGTGCTCTGGATGGCTTTCATCATGCATCTATAAGATATCTGTAACTTTCAGAATTGGTTAAAGGAAGAACTGAAGGATGCTGTAAGAGTCATTAGCAGCTTGTTTTTTACATTATTTTACTATGAACTTGCAATGTTGACAAGTTCTTGCTCAGTGTGCATGTTGTCATGTACAGGTCCCTGCAGTATCGAAGGAAACCATTTTGCACTAAAAGATAATTTTTTGGTTATTTGTTTGCTGAAGTTGAAAATGATTAATGGGTACTTACGCCAAGACGAAAATTATAAAACAGCAAAACGTGAGCTTATTGCTCATTATTGAGAAGTAATCATTAACTGAATGCTCGAACTTTGTTTGCTTTCACCCTAAATGGGCCTTTACAGTCTCGACAAGTTGCTACTAAGCAAGCAAACGCACACATGGCCACACGCAGCCTCACTGAGCTTGCTCAGTATGCACATAAGCACGCACAGCTTCGGCAAGCCCCCTCTCAGCACGCAGATGTCCACGTACAGAGAGTTCTCCACGAGAGTCCACGATTTTTTACACGCAAAGAGTGTGCGTGAACGTCTATCAGCTCACAGTACGCGCATATGTACACACAGGACGCACAGAATGCGTACAGGTAACGCACAATTTCTGTGCATTTGTGTGCAAAATGAACGTGATCGTACAAAAATCACTGTTCTCGTGCAAACTCACGCAGAGTTTTTTCAATAGGGATAGCATGCGGAGTACCACAGGGCAGTGTCCTCGGACCGGTACTCTTCAATATATACGAGGGGGTACCCAAAAGAAACCGGACTAAATTTTTTGCTCGGCAAAGCTTCTGTGGTACCGCGTTTTGCCACTAGGAGCGCATAGAACGAACATTCCAGAGTCAGTAAGCCGAGTACCGTCGTTGAAGGAGGTCAGACTAGTTTAGGCAGAGTTTTAGAGTGACGACTGTTTTGTGTGAACGTCGTTTTTGCAATGGCTGATTTTCGTGAACAGCGTGCGTCGGTGAAATTACGATTTTTGCTCGGAAAAAGTTGAATGGAAACTCTTGAAATATCAAGAAAGACGTAGAAGGACGATGCTATGGGGACAACTCAAGTGTTCCTGAATCGAATCCTGAATCAAAGCAACAATCATTGCAATGGAAAACTTCAAATTCACCTCGCCTTAAGAAAGCTCGTCAGGTTAAACCAAACCTCAAAACAATGCTGATTTGTTTTTTCGACGTGAGAGGAGTCGTCCATTGAGAATTTGTTCCGCAGGGTCAGACAGTTAGCCAGGCTTTCTACTTGGATGTTTTGAAAAGATCGGGCAACAGTGTGCGGTGGAAGCGGCCGATTTGTGGCGGTCGGGTGACTGGTTTTTCCATCATGGCAATGCCCCTGCTCACACCGCCCTGTCTCTACGACAATTTTGGACCAAAAATGGCATGACCCCTATTCCTCAACCCTCATACTCTCCCGACTTTGCCCCGTGCTACTTTCTTTGTTTCCTAGAATGAAAAAATAGGTGAATGGAAAGCGTTTCGCTGACGTTGCTGAGGTGAAAAAAAAAACGACGGAGGCACTGTGAAGCATCACAAAAGATGAATTTAAACAATGTTTTGAAAAATAGAATGAAAGATTCGACAAGCGTATCATTGCAAGTGGG